>NC_090926.1:900550596-900853945 GCF_040938575.1 Ambystoma mexicanum
ACCTGGCAGGATAGTGAACCAGGCCTGATTAAGAGAAAGTATAGACCTAAGAAAGGGGTCTGGGACCTGAATAGTGAGAAAATGAGAGAGTTGTACATGTGAGAATGCCTGGCAGGATAGTGAACCGGGCTTATGTAAGAGACATTGCAAAGCTGAAAAGGGGTCTGGGACCCACATAACAAAGAAGAGAAGACCAAGGGATGAGAAAGGTATTCTTTGGGAAAAGACAGAAGAAGAACAAATGAGGAGAGAAAGATTCTCTAACCAAAGTCAAGAGAAGACCAGGGGAAGAAAAATATGAGAAGACCGGATATGAGAAGACCAGAAGAAGGAAGATATATCCTTTGGTAAAAAAACAGACAACATTGATACTATTGAAAGAGCCTAAGAAAGGCTTGGGGAAGGGAAACACCTTAAAAATATTGTTTTTAGAACTAAAAGCAAATTGCTTGAAAAGGTCGGGGCAAGAGAGAACGCCTTCCTATCTGTGTGGAACAATACATAAATGCCTAGTGATGGCCAGTGGAAGAAGGATATTTCCCCACCATTCATTACCTGTCTAAAACTCATCCCTTTGGAGTCAGGGTCTACCCTATTCTATAGTTTTCTTTTTGAAGAGTAAGGGACGGAAATAGGTTTGGGACATAGGACAGTGGACTATTTGTTATTGAATGAACACTCCTAGTTATAGTGACAGGTAGGGTTCTTCCTTATTTCCTGTTAAAGGCTTGTGCCAAAAAGCATGCCACCTTTGTTTCCCGCATCTACTTCTACCCGCTTACAATAGCTACATAAATGTTGGCTTCTGTTCTGGAGTGGAAAAAGCTTGTGTTGTTACAACCATAATTCAAAGATGTTCGACTCTTGCATGAGTCTTAATGGATTGGATAATATCTGGCCTGTAACTGTGTTATTCCTAAAAGAATACCTTTAGGCAGTAGGTGGCCTATTTTAGTGGCATCTATTTGAGTGAGAATATGCACTCTCTCTGACATTTAGGATTATCTCCTTCGGCTTTTAGTTTCGCTGTTACTTTGATCTATACGGTTGAACTTTGCGATTGCCTCATGAAGACCCCACAAGGTAGGCCAATGAAAGAGTTTTTCAAGTAGGATAGGAAAGAAGGCGGGAGAGTCTGGTGGCTCAGGGAGAGAGTTGAAGAGGGCCTCATTATGAGTGTGGTACTAATAGCAAAAAAAAAAAAGTTTTTCACAGATTTAGTGCTCCATTTACTGTATGGCCATATTCCGACTTCTGTTGAAACAAAGGAACACCTCAAGCAGATGGCTGGCGGATTTTCTTCCAGAAAAATAGAGGAATTATGACTGGCAGATTTACAGCCACTAGCAATTTCTTCAAACCCTAATGGGACATCTAATGGGGAATAACACTGCCAACCTGCCACTCATAATATGGCAGACCTACCTACAAAATGAGCAGCTATGAAATTAAAAGATTTTAAACTCATGACGCGGCCCAGAATCTGGATGCGCAATGGAAACATGCCTGGTTGGCATCATTGATCTTTCTCATCTTAGAAATTTGAAAATGAAGAAGGAATGCGCTCCTCCTGCCAAGTGAGCCACCATCTATTGTCACTGGCTAAGAGTGTCAAGGAAGGTGTAGAGAGTTGCAGGGTACTCAGTGGGTTTTAAATGCATTAAAGTTTCACAGATAAGCCACTGGAGATTAACCAGGTGTGGCATTGAGTGGTAGTTTTAGAGGGAAGCAAGGATCTTGGTAGGCCCGATAGGAAATCCCAGCACACATCATGTAATTACAAAACATAGATAATGGTTGTAAAGTCTCCTACAGTAATAATGAGCTTTTCCTAAGCAAATAACAGATTTTCCTAATAATTTGGTGAGGTCCTGCAGATGATTTAGGTATGCATCCAGAGTGGTATATGGGCTGGTAAAGCCCTCATAAGTACCATGCCTGAACAGCAGGGGTGTCTCCCAAAAACAGTAGTAAGGCCCCGGTTTCAGAAGCAGTTACCACCATATTTTACACAAGGCTCATGGCAAGTGAGTAATTTCAGTGAACTATTCTCTTCATGGGCACCAACTAATGCTGACACCACTAGCCGAGCCAGTACCCGAATACAGGGGTGACTCAGTGCACGCCTCCACTTACTGCAACAACTCATTGTCTGACTGCCAACTTATCAAAGGAGCAACCTCACGTGTGGCCACTTCAGGTGGAGTGACGCAAATGTAAAATGTTCTCCTCAGCACATTTGCCCTTCACTTTGCCTTTTCAATGATGTATCCATTTGGATTAGATTGCCCCATGTGAATAATGGACTTATTGCCTCACACTCTGTAGGGCGAATTCCAAAACAGAGCTGTAAGCTTGTATGAGGTGTAGGGGGGGCATGGTATCACAAGTATGATACTGACACAAAAGCTACAATTTTTAAAACTTTTATTAATTTTTCTGGATTTGGAAAACCTCCTACTTTGTCATATAACTAGGATGGTAGTAGTCTCGACTATCAAATGATAAATAAAACAGTCCTAGTTGAGTCCGTCAAATCAATGGCTTATGCTAACAAAACCTAATGCCTGCCCTATCTCTTCTACAAAAAGTATATAAAGGAGATATGTATGTAAAGAAAAATAATTGTTCAAATATAAAGCATAATTGTGGCTGAATCAGCTCTCCTCCACACGATAGACAGCATGGAGTAAGGCGGTCCCCGTAGGCAGCATGACACATTCTGGCTCGGGTTTTTAACACAAAAACAGTTGAAAATATGGATTGAGGCACGTTTGGCCTTCCATGTTAAAGTCTCTCTTTGCAGTCTTCCAAACAATGTTCAACAAAAAGTTCATGCTGGTCCCTCTCTGTCAGGCTCAGACCTCTTCAAAACAAAATTTCACATTGGTCCCCCTCTTTCGGGCTCAGACATCCTCAAAACAAAAGTTTACTTTGGTCCCCCTCTGTCGGGCTCAGACCTTTCACAACAAAAGTTCAAAAATACTTGTAGGGGCTCCCTTCCCCAAACCTATTACACTTCGGGTCTACCACAGTCAGGCTCAGACTGTTGCCGGATGCTGAAGACTTTTGAATGTGCGTGGCTTTCTCTACAGACCTCTGCAGGACCACTTCGACACAAAGTTCAATGTTCAACTTTTTACTCTCCCCTTCTCTCAGGGTTAATTTTGATCACTTCGCTTTTATAGTTCACTCATTTTATCACTACAAACAATTCACCTTTAACAGAGACTTTCGAGTGGGCTATTTCCTTTCACCGGACCACTCCGTTACTCAGTATCGCTGGTTTCACAGCTATCCTTACTTCAAAGTTCATTCACAGGTCTGCCTTTCTTTGCATCTCATCCACATGCATGCAGCCTTCACTTGCAATATAATGTTGCAACTTCAATCTTTCCTTAGCACACAGTGGTCTCTCATGTCGCTTGCCATCTCACTGACTGCGTGCGTTTCTTTCTTGTCTTTACAGTTTTCCAATTCACTATTTAAGGTTAGTACCACAGGCGTGGCCTCACCTCCCCAACTCTGCCATTCACCCGGGAGGGACGCTGGCAACCTCGAAATACAATGCAGCTTTCTGCTTTGAGATATGGCCTTCTCCATGTGTCTTTCGTGGCCTTTTGGGGGCAAATACCTCCTGTAGGGAACTGAACCCCGGGACCCGGGGACCTTTGAGATGACGTAGCAATAACTGGAGATGGATGGGGATGCAGAACTTGCTCATACATCAATAATCGAACGGACTCAGGAAGTTGGCAAAACTTAGTACTGTTTTATTAAGAATTATCTAAAACAGGGAGTTACAAAGGACATCAACAGACTTTCGCTCGATTTCTCGCACTCAAAGCATTTAATGAAAAAACAACATACTTAGGTACTAAAAACACGTCACTACTGGCATCACCCTACGTGGCAAATAAGAAAAACCTATTTGGGGATGTGATAGGCTTAAATGGAACATCTAGGTATACGTTCCATACTTATTGGGGTTCTGATTGGGTCTCTAAGATCAGGTGGAGAACTAAGCCTATCTCAAGCGCAAGTCATCCTCTGTTAATACTAATACTCTACACTCTATTGGTCACACAAACTATAGGGCTCTTTGATACGTGGCCCTCTAAAATTGGTTGGCATGCTTGTACCCTTCTGGAATATTCCACTTGCTAGCAGCACGCACGCTGGTTACTCCAGGTTCTGGGAGGGGAGGCCTGGGAGGGTTGGCCTGGTCATGCCTCTCCTCCCAATTAGCCAAACATCTATTATCACTCCTACGCTCTTTCAATCAATTAGGCTTTGACCTTGCCCTGGTAAAGGCTCACTGTGCCTGAGAGTAAAAGGGAGTGTGGCATGGTCTTATCTTTTTTGAGCTTTTCATTGCATAAAATACTATAAAATGATGAACTCTAGGCACCTTCAGTGTTTTTCCATTTCACCTCAAACAGAAGTTTGTTTCTTTCTCACATTCATTGTAGCTTCTTGACAGACAACCAGGCTCACAGTGGCCCAGACTCTTGGTGCTGGTCCAGCCAGCCTTTCTTGAATTCTCCTTTGCCATCAGCTATTTTCAACTGCGCTACACTTCAAGCTCCTTCTATTCACGGCGTCCACATTTGCTAAAGTCCATTGTGGAACATCCAGAGTCTATGAATTCCTATGTATATACATTGGCGCATCACTGCAATCTATTCACTACGTAGCCAGCCTCAGGATTACTTGGTGTACTTGCTTTACAGCATCTGTACAGTTGTAAAATGATTTTGCATCTTTTCCAGTGTTTCTTCGCACAAGCATCTTCATTTTGATCCCAAAATTTTCCTTTTTCTTCGACACCTCATCCTCAGATCCTATAGAATGTCTATATTCTTTCTTAATTTGTATCTTTTCTGGGTGCATCAGTTCTGCTTCATGTGACGTCAGCAGTCTTCTTTCTCATTCATTTTCATACTTTATCCTGGACTTTTTCCAGAAGACTGTTACTTCTTTGTGAATGGATATGGGGTTTTCTCAATGGATACCTTGTCTGGAGGATTCTTTGCGGTATAGGCATCCTCACTGGTACTGCGCATGTCGCAATTTCCGGCTCCCAACATATAGGCAACATGGGGGAGGAGCTTCCGGTAGGGGTATTTGGCTCCTCCGCTACAGAACTCCTGGGGTTATTGACCCATTGTTCTCGTCCCTTGGTCCATTGGTCTGCTCTTGTAGGTTTGCCTTTGCCCCAGAAGTTCTGCTATTACACTTATCCGTGTGAGGAGAGCTAATTGATATCAGATGTATGCACTTAAAGTCAAGTGCCTGACTTTGCCTGACCTGATTAGAGGGACATGTCCAGTGCGATGTTTAATAGTTAGTCTTGTTACTCTCAGTCGCCCTCTTCCTTGGCCCAGTGTTTGTGTAGAAAGGGGGTGCCGTTGGGACGAGAGAATCCTATAAAATAGGATGGGTTAAGTGTACAATAAAGGGGGGAATACTGCGTCTCACTATCAGCTGCCTCACCCCCACTTCCCGAAGACCCCTCACCCAGGTGATCCTTCTGCACTGGCCCATCCCCAGGAACTGGAACCAAAAGCGATGGCAGTGTCCTGGCAACCTGGATGACAAGTCCCTGAGGATGAGCGTGTGAGACACCCTCTGTTTTCTCACAAAGGGAGTAGGCACAGTGCACCAGAGAGAGTAACAGAGCCACCCAAGGCATTGGTTAACCTAATGCCTTGGTTTAAAGAAGGCTAGCCCCCCCCAAGCAGTGCCTTGTCTCCTGGGGAATAAACACCTTCTGTCATGCACCACAGCACTGTGCCCTCAGGGGATTCCAACTGGGGCGCTGCAGCCCCTATGATCATAGTGTACATTCAGCCACAGGATCCACATTGACTTATCTAGAGACAAAAATGTGTTTAAAGTATCAGAGCCCAGACAAATTTATTCAACAAAGATAGCAGGCACCCCTCTCCTGGAAAAACAAGGCATGATAACCTGTTCAGTGGTTGTTAACCACATTGAGAGTTTGCAGCCATCTGCTTTTTGCTCACTGTACCTTTCACAGATGGGAAACATCCCAAATTTAGTTGGAAGAAAAAACGCCCTCCCAATATTCAGGAGTGGATGTAGTAAAATAATCTGCGGTTAAATGGCCGCAAAATCGAAATAATCTATGTCCTATGAAGCAGGTCAGCCCTTAGGGTCTCCATCCTTTTGCTCTGAAGATGGTTTAGACTACAATTCCCATCAGCCCTAGCTATCACAATGAATGGTGAGGATTCATGGGGGTCATAGACCAAAACATCTAGAGAGCCACAGGTTGCAGACCCCAGCTGTAGTTTGCTAAAAGGTTGGTTGCAGCTTCCAAATTTAAAACAAATGAGGGTCTATGAAATTACGTCAAGCCCCGTAATTAATGCAGTGGAGTGAATCACTGGCGAAACAGGGGCCCCTGCAGCCCCCGCGGTGCATGGGGCCCCACTAGCACATGTCTTTTATTTGTTTTTGATTTCACTTTGCATTCATAAAAACTTTGTTTTTGAAGTCTGGGGGATACCCCCACCCCATGCAATGGAAGACCCTAGGCTGGAGGCCTCCATGTCAGGGGGTGGGGAAATCCTATGACTTCAAAAAGAAACAGTCGGCCTCATTATGAGTTTGCCAATCCAGAAATAACAGTACCGGTAAGCTTGCTGGTGCCGTTGTTTCCGGACTGGCTAACTAAGAGTTCTGCGAGCAGGTGCCTTTCAGCCCGCCATGTCTGGCCTGGCGGGCGGAACGGCACCGGCGCGCAGAACTCGACGGATGCACTGGCAACATTCATGGATGGTGCCGGTGCATCCGGCCTCCCCATTCCCATTGAGTTCAATGGGACTCAAATGTGAATGGAGAGTAATATTTTCTAGTGCCCGGAAATGGGCAATTACCAGGTCTGCCGGGGCTGTAATGCACTGGTAATTGCCCATTCCCGGGCACCAGAAAATTCATGACCCTGGTGTTTACCGGCACGGCTACCGCCAGGGTCATAATGACCCCCAGTATCTTTATGAAAGTCACACTGCATTCATAAAGAAATTATTTCCATTAAAGGAAATCATTTCTTTATGAAGTCAACCTGACTTCAAAAAGAAAATGTATTTTTGAAGTAATAGGGCTCCCCTTAACCCCATGACGGGTGCTTGTGTGAGTGTATGGTGAAAGGGTGCACACTTAAATGTATGGGTGGGTGCCTGGGTGTGTGTGTGCTTGTATGGTGAAAGAGTACACACTTATGGCTGGGTGTGCATGTGTGTATATGGTAAATGGTGTGTGTGCTTGTGTTCAGGGTGCAACAAACCCTACATTTTGGGGGGGCTAACCCTTCAAATGTTGGGAGAGGTGCTAACTTTACAGGGTGGTGGGGGAGGGGTAAACTTATTTGTGTGGGGGAATCCAATTTCTTTACGCATTTTAATGAGACTATCCTAGTGCAGCTTCAATGTTACAAGCAGTTAATTCTCTCCTTTAAGTTTTAAAGCTCTCACTTATGTACTGCTGTGAGAATTGAGTGGTCGCCTGTTCCCTCACTACCCTTCCAATCACTCCCTGGAATGCAAGTACTAAACCTACATCTCGATTTCAATTGGCTAAAGAATTTGGCATTTGATTGCAGGTACTAACAGTGAAATGCTTTATGTTAGTAATTGCTGGGCTCTTGTTAACAGCAAAACCAAGGTGTCGTTTAACATCTTTGCCCTGTTCTGTCCGGCAACTGCTCTGAAGGTCAGCCAGGTCGAGTCAACATAGCCCAAAATGTCGGGAGGGAGGAGTGCTGAATCCCAGTCAACTCAATGGTGTTGCACCACTGCTTGTGTTTAATTCCTTGATTACTTATTGGTAATCTTCATTACTCCTAGCTCTAGTCTTCCTTGTCCCACTACTTGTTTATGAGACACTCTGCCTCATACACAAGTACTGGGATGAGGTAGAGGTACATGGAGGTAATGCCTGACTTAGCTACCTGTAATCTCCATTACTCATAGTCGCACTCTTCCTCATCCCAGTACTTACGTATGAGTAAAGGAGCCTCATATGTAAGCTCTGGGACAAGGAAGAGGGACATGGAGGTAATTCTGGGCCAAGGAGCTGATTTTGGAGGTTGGGGTAGGGATGAGAGGGAGAGAGGATGTTTGTGGGGGGCATTGTGCGACAAATCATAATGGTTGTCCATGTCCTGTCTAAGCAGGCATGATTTGTGGTATTAGTGGCTAGAGAGGCATTTTGGTGCAGCCAGTCTAATCATTCCTCAGTTTGGTATGACTTTTTTTTTTATGACTGGGCATTTCTGATAAAGCAGTCCTGATGAGTGTAATTACCTGGTTAGACTGGCATTTCGGTGCTGCCAGACTAGTCGTTTCTTACTCGGGCATTGTATATTTTTTTGGGAATCTGTTATGAAATTATATGATATAAGTCATTTATATGGCGCCTGTACACAAGTGTTTCTAGGCGTGACAAGACACAGGAGGGAAGATAGAGGGAGGACAAGACAAACAATCTTACTAGGCCTTGGTTCATTCAGATTGTGTAAGTGTGAGAACGATAAGTGCAAGGGGAAAGGGAGGGGGGAAGTGCAAGGGAGAGGGGAGGGAAAAACAGGGCAGCAATTCTCTGGGTAAGTGCAGCCAGGGCAGTGCAGCTCTGAGTAGTGCAAGGAGAACAGGGACTGTAAGGTTACAGTTACAGCCCTTAAGTGTGTGGTAGGCCCAGAGACAGTGCAGGGGTGACTGATCAAGAAAGAGTCTTGACAAGACTCTGAGGGTAGCCCAGCAGCCAGTCGGTACAGCAGACAGGTAGGTCAGGTAGGCCAAAAGGGGAGGGAGGGAGAGAAAGCAGAGGAGAAGAGGAAGGTTTGAGCTGCTTCCGAATCTTCAGGTGTTCCGGCTCAAGTTTGAGAGGGGCAGGGAGGCCTTTGCAGAGGGAGGCACCTGCGTAGGAGAGAGATCTACCCCCCTCCCCCTCTCTGCCTGGGAAAGTGTCTAACCCTTAGAGTGTTTGCGAAAGCTGAGCGAAGGGCTTGAGAGGGAAGGTATTATGCAAGAGAGCGATAGATGAAGTGTGGACCCGGGCCCAAAAAGCTTTGTGGACAATGCAAAGGGTCTTGAACTTGATCCTTGCAGCAACCGGGAGCCAGTGGAAAGATTTCAGGGCTGGAGAGATATGATCCCTGGGCTTGAGGCCAAGGATAAGTCTTGCAGTCCTATTCTGGATTAGTTGCAGAGGGCAGAGTAGAGGAAGGCAGGTTGAGAAAGAGGCTGTTCCAGTAGCCCAGCCTAGAGAGAACCAGGGCTCTGAAGACAGTGAGCTTCTGGGGAAAGTGAGAAAGGGAAGAGTCCCTTTGCGGAGGAGCAGCTGGAAGTGGGACTTCTTTGCAATGTCCGAGATGTGAGGAGAGAGAGTGGAGTCAAAGATGACAACCATGTTTTTTGCCTCGCAGGAAGGCGAAAGAAGAGGGCCCAAGGTGGGCGGAGAGAGTGCGAGAGGGAAAACAGGGGCAGGGGTCCCAATGAGAAGGATCTCCATCTTACTGGCATTAAGGGAGAGATCGGTGGATGCGCACCAATCCTGAATCAGACAGTCAGGAATGAGAGAGAGCAGAGGAGTCTGAAGGAAAGCTGAGTATCATCTGCATATGATGAGAAGGTAGAGATCAGGTGGGCCAAAGGGCCCAAGAAGAGGTTGGTTGAAAAACCAGGATGAGAGGATGGAGCCCTGGGGAACACCACATGTATAGAGAGATTTGGCGGAGAGAAAGGGACCAAGGTGCACCTGGGAGGGGCAGTCCAAGAGGAAGGAGGTCAGCCACTCAAGGGCCTGATCCGTGATGCCCATGTGCTCATGGAGTTAATTAATGGGGATGACGTGGTTGACCGTGTCAAAAGCAGAGGAAATATCAAGAAGGATGAGGACAGAAGGAATGCGGTAATCAAGGTTTGAGAGCAGATCTTCACAGGTGTTGAGGAGAACGGTTTCCATACCTCTGGCAGCTCTGAAGCCAAACTGATGGTGATGGAGACAACCAACAGATTCAGTGTGGAGAGTAAGCTGACAGATGGCTAGTTTTTTTCCAACAGTTTGCCCAGGAAAGGGGTGGTGGATATTGGGCAATAGTTTTCCAGGCAGGCAGGAAAGGCAGACATCTTCTTGAGGAGTGGGTGCACAAGGGAGTGCTTAAGGGGAGAGGGGAACATTCCAGTGGTGAAAGAGTGATTACAGAAATCAGCCAAGGCTGGAGCGAGGGTGTCAATATGGTCCTTGATGGTTCTAGAGGAGCAGGGGAGCACCTGTTTGGACAACACATTCAAAGATCGGACTTGTCTAGAAACCCAGGTATTGTCAGAGAGAAAGAGGAAAAAGGAGAAAGAGAAGTAGAGATGGCCAATGGGGGGCCAAGAGCGGAAAAGGGAGAGGAAGAGGAGATGGGGGACTGGCTGTCCTGAGTTTTAGCAGAGAAGTGAGAGAACAAAGTCATATAGAGGGCCTGGGAGGGAACAGGAGAGGTAAAGACCGCAACAGGATTGACCAGTTACTTATAGATTTTAAAGGGTTTGGCCATGTTGTTAGAGGCCACAGAGAAACAGGCTTGAATGTGTGTTCTCTTCTTGATGAGTGTTATTGCTTCGACTGGCATTTTGGTGCAACCAGTCTAGGTATGTCTAAATGTGGCCTGGCATGCTTTACTGTAATGTTATTACACTGGTCTACATTGTGCAGCCAGTTGGACATGTTTTCATTGTGCCATGGCATTTTTAATAGCAAAGCATTAATGTTCCTGTGCACTGTTGGTACGTGCATGTATTGGATTGGTGTTACCCTACAAAACCATTGCAAACACTCTGGCTTTTTAGCCAATTTTTCTCAGAAAGTTGCCTGTATATTGCATTAAAACACATATTTATATCTTTCTCCTAGTGCAGTGTGTGGCATACCCCTTCAACAGCACATTTGTGCGTATTGCACAAGCGTGATAATCTAGGCCGGCACAGAGTGTGGCGCGACCCATGATTTGTTGCTGAGTTGGTGGGGCCCCCTCAGCATGTCTCGCGGGGGGCCCCCACATTTAGTGTCACGCCACTGGAGTGAATGTGAGGAGATTTTGGCTAAAACACATTTACTGGTGAGATTATTTTGCAAGATGTAGGAGTTCACGATTTAGCTACTGCCGAAAATGCTATTACAAACTTACAAACTTGAGAACTTAAACGAAGGACACATTTCATGGTACACACTTTCCCGTACAACATTCACATTGCCAGAATCAAGACTGCGTTGAGCTTCCTGCATATGGAAGGTCTCTTTCCAGTAGGGGGTCTGCAGTACCATGCAGACACAAAGGGCTCAAACAAGAAGGGGCAAAGTTGCTGCTCAACACACTTGAAGCTTCTCCGGATACTTCTCCCAAGATTTTTGGGCAATTTCCTCTTCCTGTCTCCACACTTACCAGCACCGAAGCCTGCTACCGTCATTAAATGCCTCCTCAAAAGCAACACAAACGTATAGCTCAAAAACTGCACTCCTGACATGACATCAAATTTCATTCTAGCTCTACCATATGGCTGTCATGGACCTGAGAGCACATTTTCTGTGAAAATATGCACGATTTGTTTAGTGAGTGAGCCCACACTGACTCTATATATCAAATCACGACTCGCGGTGGTTTCCACCAGTGTGCAGGAGCAGGCATTCTCTTCGCTGGCTAAATTCATTCTACACACATATGTACACAATTACCTGCCCAGCAAGCATTTCATATAACAAAACGCCGTAGGCCCACCAATCCACCGATTTTCCGTAGGGCTGATATGCAATGATCTATGGGGAAAAGGAAGAAAGAAACACATATTAACATCATAGGATAGGATATTGTTAATAAATGACAAATCATCCAATACACCGACATGCTTTACTGTCAAGATGGACATTACTCAACCAACCAAACATCGGAGAGAATTCTGTCACCCAGGCAACCACCTACAACACCATCAAATGGCACTACCATTCGTAAAGAAAACCCAGAAACAATGTGTCTGGACCGCCATTAACCACTAACACAATGCGTGCTGCTTCAACATGTAACGGTCTCCCAACAGCACCAGAGCCCCTCTGCTGGTTTTCATGCTGGTGCATGGGCCTTGAGGTGTGAGGAAGGGTCGGCAGAGGAACACTTCACCTGGGGGAGCTGCTCATTGGCACCCATCCACCTACCGGACCAGAAAGCTGCAGAGCCAGTAGCTCCACAGCAGGGAATGAGTTCTGAATTAGCATTCCCCTATTACCCAGCCTCAACAAGTTTCCTTCATGCTAGCCTTCATTTTGAACACACTGAGGTGTGGATTTCAGGAGATTTTATGGCAACATCCTATTTGTCAGAGTCCACCCATTTTGTGCAGCACAGGAATGTAATAAGCCAAAAAGAGGCTCAAGGGGCCCGCCAATGAATGCAAAGATAATACATTTAGTCTGTGATACCCACATTCAGATGCATTCTGCATTCGTTATACCAGGCATATGTGCATTTACTCGATGTTTGATATGCAGATGACTAACATAGTTAAGAGAATGTGGGTCTTTTAGGCAAAGTTCTCCAATTGTTGCGTGAAGTTTATAAGTCTGAGTGGGTGGGTAACACATGCTTTGTAATTTGGGTGCAGAGAATTCATGCACAATGCAAGATTTGGTAATCCTGCTTGAGTAATTATTGGTAGGATAGGACCTATAGGTTTCATAGTGCAGGGTGGAGCCAAAATGGATCACCACACGCTCCTATAAAGAGTGAATGAGAGGTTGATGTATCGGCACGCAAAGACTTTGATTACACCTACTTCCTTCATTCAGGAGGACACACCACACTACCAACGTACACATCACCCAGATGGATCCTAATCCCATCACCCAGATGGATCCTAAACCCTCAGACCAAAGCAGATCTTGGATACCATCTCAGGAAACTGGCCAGACTCCTCCTTGCCCTCCCACTCAGAGAACATATCACCCCCCACCCTCAGAGTACTACATTTGCTGCCTATCAGCCGACAGGCTGCCTTTAAAATTATGTGCATCACACACCACACCCTCCATAACACTGGACAAGAGTTCCTCCAGGACAAGATCATTTCCTCCCATCTGACCATATCTCTCTGATCTCTCCGATCAGCCTCGGCACTCCTTCTCGTAATCCCTCCACCAGAATGTCAGGATCCGCTTTCTCTATCCAAGCCCCCTCCATCTGGAGCTCCCTTATATTACCTATCCGCTGCAATGACCACTACCTCTCCTTCAGAAAGGACGCGAAAATGTGGCATTTTCCAGTGGCGTCCTGAATCATGTAGTGAAATGGAGTCCCTACCCCATCTCCATCATGCCATCATCACTCCTCCAGCCGCAGCCACGCTCCTATCCAAACAGTTGCTCTGCAAGGTGCAGCATAACACGGATCAAACATGTCATTTCCATCCTCCATGCAACAACAGGGCAAAACTCCATACAGGGATATGACCTGACACCCAGTCGGTGTCGCCATCATCATGACTGCCCGTCTTGCAAACTGACAACCACAGATCACCATCCACACAACTCTTGTCATTCACCGACTACGGACATGCAAGGATGCTGCTAATGTTGCGAATGCAATGCCCCAATGAGGAACATGGCAACACTCAATTGCGGCACCCCCTGCCTAGGGACACCAGCATCCCTCTAAATACACAGTGCACATCAACAGTCCAGCCTATAAACTACCACACGCACTCCAAGCATCAGGAGTTCCTTCCATTACTGGAACCCAGCATTAGAATAACGTATCCTCCAGACGCACCACTCTCAGAACACCTTGAAGCAGCCCTGCAGATAAAGTGTGTGGTTTATAGTGATAATTTCGACAACAAAAATATCGAAAGTCAAAATATCGAAAAAAAAATGCCGAAAAAAAAAATTTCGACTTTTTTTTTCAATGCATTTTTTTTTTAAATGGGGGGGTTCCCCCCCCCAACCCCCCTTTTTTTATTTGTTTTTAAATTTTTCCCTTTTTTTTAACTCCCGAACCCCTAAAATAAATATATAATTAAAAAAAACGAAAGTCGACATTTTTTTTTTCGACATTTTTTTGTCGACATTTTTTTTTCGAAATTATGACCACCCACCAAAGTGTGTATCAGTCACTTTTACTCCCTCAAAATAGGCAAATACTTCCATCAATGGAAAACTGACAGGGAGAACCTTGTGCCCCAGAGTTTACCAATGAAGCTCCATAGCGATATTTGGACTAGTAGTGCACATAGCACCACAGGAATAAACTACTATTATTACTGCCTTATCGGAAGAAGTAAACCTGTTACTTTTAATGTGCATGAATAATTAGGTGCAAAAAGAAATTATTACAAAAACATTTTCGTTTTTCGCTTATAAAATGCTCCCACTGGGAACTGGACTTACATTTTACTACCAATTTTAAAAAATAAGGAGTAAAATACTCCCACTTTCAAATCTTATCCGGACCACTGCTTGTAAGATGTTGCCTGTCTAAGTCGCCTTCATTTGTGAGCACAACAGATCAGAATAAATAAAGATGAGCAGGGAGCCTCGTTATCGCATTTAGAAGATAAGACAAGCGATCAATCATGTCCATGACCCTGGAAGACTGATTACTGAGATCTGGCTAGTGGGCCAAAAGGCTCACTGCTACACACCACAGCGCCAACCACAAACTCCAACCACAAACTCCATCTGAGCCTCAAAGTACATAGAAATGCACCACTTCGGTGGACATGGGCCACAGGCATGGCCTTCCACACGCATGCACCAGAATGCTGCAACGACCAATGACCAATTCGGTCAAGCTGGGCAAATAACAATTTGCCGATTTACACCAGACTATGCCTCAACACCTCTGCTATTAAAATGTAGCGACGACATACGACAAAAATTTGGTCCAGCTGGACACATAACGAGTCTCTTGCACTCACACACTCTAACCTCCCTCAGCACCCGTCCACATGCCTGACCTCTGGGGTTGCTTACAGAGCACACCTAATTTCTATCTTGGCCAAAATGCACACACGCATTGTAAACCTCGGAGAATCTGCCATGCTGTGACTGCGGTCCCTGAGGGCTTTGCCAACACAACCTTGCTGAGACTATAATAATGGTAAAACGCGCTATATAAATTACGCGCTATATAAATACAATTACAATATGGTTCAACACTCCCACTGGATGCATGGAGAGAAAGACCACGCATTTCTATCCGCCCACTCACCATTAACTGTATTACCGAAGCGCAATGGCAATGTCATATTAGCAACACTTTAGGTCGGGTTATCTCCTTAGAGACCGTAATATCCATTCATACTGCACCGTGGGTGTGTCGTGCCGATGTACTGGATATAATAGTGATTATATCTAAGTTGAAGAACTCAAGAGCTGCTGGCCCCGATGGGATTTGTAACATACTAATAAAACAACAACCTGACCTATGGGCCGCTGCTCTTTACAAATTATTTACCCATATAGGTACATTAGGTGTAATACCTCCGTCGTGGCAATCTAGTCACATATTAACTATCCATAAAAAGGAGAATGGGACTGTCCAGGTAATTTTAGGATGCTTGCAATGTTAGATACTTCATCGAAAATATTTGCAAAAGTCCTTCTACTAGAATTAAATCTGTGGATTAACGAGAAAAAAATATTACCCCCGAATCAAATCGGTTTCCGTGCAAATTCGAGTACAATGCATGGGCTCTTGCTCTTATCTACTGCAATTGAACACTCATGGACTAGGAGTAACCTTAATGTGTACTGCGCATATATCGACTTCTCTGCAGCATTTGATACCGTGCAGAGAGGTAGATTATGGAAAAAACTGTCTGACTGGGGCATACCGTTGGGCCTATTAAGGATGTTGATGCTATTGCACTCAGACACCACTGTACGCATCCGTTTGAATGCTGCAGGTAGACTGTCAGTGCCTATGCCGACATCCAGTGGTGTCAAACAAGGATGTATGGTTGCAGCAATACTATTCAATCTGTATTTGGCAGATATGGATAATATATTCAATATCGCCGTGGCAAATCCCGTAAAGATCTCAGAGGTGATTATCGGATGGCTGGCATACGCTGATGACCTTATTTTGCTTGATTATACACCTGCGGGTCTCCAGCTAATGTTAGAGGCACTTAGCAGTTACTGCACTCTCAATGGTTTGCTGATTAATATCGACAAGAGTAAGGTAATGGTCTTCACTAAGAAACGGTACCCCAAGAAATATGTGTGGTCAATGAACGGTAAGCCATTAGAACAAGTTAAAACTTATCAATATTTAGGCATCATCGTTGATGATCGCCTATCATGGCACGCTCATTGGTCCGCACTACAAGTCCGCTGTTTGGTTGCTACTAACGCTCTGAGTATCTTCATCGGAAGAAATAGCGGCTACTCGGTATCTGCGATATTGACCATCTACATTGCTAAGATTAGAGCAATATTACTGTTTCGTCTTCCACAATGTGTAAGTGTTGAATATATGTACCTAGAATTCAATCTGACAGGTCTATCGCATGTATTCATTAACCATTGTGTACTAAACTACGAAAAGTTGTTACGCATCAAGACTGAAACTATCACTTGTCGATATGTGACAGCATACATGAAACTCGTGAACATCAATGCTTTTGGAATAATGGGTAAGTTGAAACAACTTCACAATAAGTGGACCAGTTCAATTCCCTCATTTAATCAAATGAGCTTGTATTCTGTGAAATCCACCCAGAAAAATATATTGAAAGATGTAAGCTATGAACAACAGTTGTCTGACCTATCGACCAAAACTTATAGCGGGATTTATTGTAATGAGCGCATATCCTGAGGTCAGATTCCAAACTACATCCATGCCTACCCCAATCCACAAACAGTATGGCAATACCTCCTATTGAAATTCAATATATCTGAGGCGCTGGAAGTAAAAGGCTCTCAACTGGGTATTTCCCGTGACAAGCGATATTGCCGCTTATGTGGTAATAATGTCACAGAGACGTTACATCACTTGTTGATTGCGTGTGAAAGTTTACAAGCCCTTCGGTATCGACATATGAAATCATATAATAACACCTTTAAATCTGATGAAATTGAGACATTATGGTCACTATTTATGAGTGGAAACGATATAAATCTAATGTATTTTATGGTGCTATTTTATAAGAAAATTGTTTTAATCCTACAGTGTATTGTTTGATTATGTGAGACAATTCTAAGTGATATCATATGTATTTAGTACTACCCTGTTTTTAATTGTAATAATGCTAGATTAATTGTCTGTTTTTAAAATGTACATGCAAAAGCAATGATATATAAAACATTTATTTTGTTAAATGTATATCAATAAAACTATGAACTATTTCTATGCTGTGAAAATAAAAGCAAAGTTCTGATCCATCAATGGCAGGGCATACCTGTATGAGACAAAGCACTTGCTTGCCTCTCCTAGATTTGATCATACTCAGTTCTGGACTTGCGACAGGCTACATGAAAACGGCAGCCAGGCTTTAAAACCTGAGGCAGCTC
Organism: Ambystoma mexicanum; assembly: GCF_040938575.1. Classification (NCBI taxonomy): domain Eukaryota; kingdom Metazoa; phylum Chordata; class Amphibia; order Caudata; family Ambystomatidae; genus Ambystoma; species Ambystoma mexicanum. The sequence continues at coordinate 900,568,174 of NC_090926.1, forward strand.
TGCGTAACTACAAGTGACTAGCCTAAGAACATATTCTTCACTTGCAAATAGGCTGGTGGCCAGGTGGAGGAGAGACCGTTATAGGGCAGTACACGAGGATAGCACCATGACACTTTTGATAGTCATCATGGTGGCCAATGCCCCCTTAGATCTTATACTAACATCAGTTAATTACTCTGCCCTTTTGATACCCTTTTGGGCCCAGACTGGGACGATTTTCCATATGGTAGGGTATGGAAATGCTGGCCAACTTCTCACATAGGAATAGGGCAAACAGTAATCGATGAACCCATGCAGTGCATTGAAATATGGAGAGTGTGTGTTTGGAATCATTGAATACAATTGATAAGGTATTGGTTAGATGTTTTATGAAAGGACACCAACTACAATGACCAAATGTAATCTGTTTTAGTATAATTTTGGTTTTATTTGTTTTATATAACACTATGATAATAGTGTGGTATAACTACACAGTAATAATAATTATATATTTTAGGTATTTGGATATTTGGTGAGAGGTTTTGGAAAGTGCATCATTCGTCAGCGCGCATCTTGGCGTCGATATGTGTCCCGGGGTTGGTAGGAATAGAACAGTCATATGCAAATTGTTGCCGTATAACCCATTTTATTCAGAGATTAAGACAGTAAAAAGGGTTGTAGTGCAAAGTTAAGAGGGTTATACCATGAACAGAAAAGATCAACTGGGCAGGGTTGGACATCTGTGTCACCAAACGTACATTCTCAAATTAAAGTGGTCTATGCTATGGGACTGGTGTATATGTAGCAGTCGCATGTGGACGATTCGTATTTTACTCTCATCCAGGAGTGCCAATGACTCCTGGGCAGTGGCCGCAAGCCTTCTGTTGTACCCTTCCCATATTCTGAGGTCAGGAAGAGTGAGACAAACTTGCACCAAAGCTAAGCAAAGATAATATTTTATTTAAGATGGGAGGTTCAACCAACTTCAACCAAATTCAGTGAGGGCCTATTTCAGTGGGATCTAGTGTCCTAAATCCACAAGGTCCAGTCCATAAGCTTAACCCCATGTCCCTGGTGCATCCATACCCAAGAAAGCACTCTCCAGATCACTCGCAGTGCCAGGGACGTATATTGGCACACATCTTTGTCTGGGCATTTAGAGGATTCTAACACTGATCAGTCTCCTCAGATGATGCTGTCTGAGAATGCCTACTGGGCAAGTACTGCGTGGCATACCATTTCTCCCAAGGATTCCTTGGAAGGAAAAGTATTTCTGGGTAGGATTTTCTCCCGATCCCTACCTAGGTTCCTACAGTCATGCATATTTCTTTAGTTGCATCTGGTGGCTTTGCAGCTACAACCAGTGTCTGGGTTAGAGCACGCTGCAGGCTATTTATTCAATGGCTTCTTTACCGACTCTTACCAGCTTTTTGGCTGGGCTCCCAGCAGACTATTGGTTGTAGTCTTCCCCTCAACTTGGCCTGACTGACAGTGAGGCACGCACTTGGTTTAGCCGCCTCCTGTTTTGGCTCTTTCTAGCTACTTGACTATTTGGCTTGGCCAACACAGGTTTGGACACTCTAGCCTCTCTCCTCTTCATTCTCCATTTGCTCCTCTCTGGCAAACCATCAAACACTCTCAATGTCAAGAGGCTTGTGATTTTTTATAGGCGTGTTCTAAGTGTAATTGTCTTAATAAGTGCTCTGGTTAGTAGGTCAGTTTTCCCACTAGCCTCATGAAGAGGTTTTTTGATAGATCCTTATGCCAACACTAGACTATTGCAATAGTATTGACGCTAAACTGAACACATTTCAAATTCACTATGGCAACTTGTTCAAAATGACTACTAGTTTTATATTGGGTGCTAGGGCATGCATGTTGTTAACCACTAGGTGAATGGCCTTACACTGGCTTCCTTTTAAATACCCGATCCAATTCAAAATCCTTTGCCTAACCCATCAGGTTATCTCCACCAAAGGATCTTTTTAAATTTCAACACTCCTCTTTGCCTATTGCCTCTTCAGAAACCTTAGATCCACGGATTTGAACCTCCTAATCCCTTCCAAGGTAAACAGACTTCACCACGCAGCAGAAACCTGTGATGCTAAGGAGACTGGCCTCATCACAAGTTGGGTGGTATCCCAGCAGTTAATCTGCCAGGATACTGCCCAACGCAAATAGTGTTACTGCAACTCTGGATCCAGCGCTGATGTGTCAAGGCTGTAAATCCCAATTTATTTTTAGAGTCCATAGGACTCTATAGGGCATTTGTGGCGCAAATTGAGCCACAGAAAATGGGCAGAAAGTCCGCAGATTATAATTATAATTGACTTTGCTCTCCATCCCAATCACCCCACACTCACCCCACACTGTCCACATGAGCTCTTTATGGAGAGTTCTTACTCCCTAAACAAGCAAGTGGTGGTCATGCTTAGAAGGGCTGTCTCCTAACAGGATAGGGGGTATGGCCGTTTTGTTACCCATTCGCTTCAGTACCTCCTGTCCCCCATTGATTCCATTGATCAGGAAAAAATGTACTGAATTAAATTAACCGGAATTGTCACAGATGGACACATAATACACCCAGTCCCAAAGAAAACTCAAAGGTTTTTAGTAGGTTTCTTGAAAGGGTCTCTGTCGGCCCACTCGAGAAAAAGCAAGACCCTCGCTAACCCAGGGGCCCCTACTCACCAGTTTAGTGTCTACTGCTTGTTTACCCCTACTGCCTAGTCTCTGCCTTGCTATATGTGAGGGCATAAAGCCAACCGCCTGATTTACCTAACCTCCCTCTGGGACTTCCCAGGTGTGGCTACGCTATTGTTGAATTAGTTCTAAGGGATTGTCGGGGCTGCCACACGCTCAGGCCCAACTATATCTCCTACCTTTCGTGTCCTGGTGTTTCTCTCCCTGTGTCTCTAAACTATTCAACTCTCCTCCATCCAACTCCATGCACCTTTTCTCTCTGTCTCCCCTCCTGCATTTTCCTCCTCTGTCCCTGCAACGTTACTCCTTCCTAGGCTCTTACCTGCTACTCTCCCCCTCTACTCCACTACTACGCTCCCCTTCCCACACCACTACTACTCCCCCTTCCCACACCACTACTACTCTCCCCTTCCCACACCACTACTATGCTCCCCTTCCCACACCACTACTACTCTCCCCTTCGCACACCATTACTACTCTCCCCTTCCCACACCACTACTATGCTCCCCTTCCTACACCACTACTATGCTCCCCTTCCCACACCACTACTACACTCCCCTTCCCACACCACTACTACTCTCCCCTTCCCACACCACTACTACGCTCCCCTCTTCACTCCACTACTACTCTCTCCTTCCCACACCACTACTACTCTCCCCTCTTCACTCCACTACTACTCTCCCCTTCCCACACCACTACTACTCTCCCCTCTTCACTCCACTACTACTCTCCCCTACTGCTCGCCCCCTCTGCACTCTAACCTTTGAACCCCTACTAATACTCTCCCCTCTCCACTTCCACTTCCACTTTCCCCTCCTACTCTCTCCCTCCACACCACTACTACTGTCTCCACTCCACTCTTCCTCCACCCCACCTTCTACTCAGCCGCCGTTCGTTCACTCTCTCAGTCACCTTCCACTTATCCTCATTTTCACTAACACTCTCACTCTCACTCACACACACATTCACAATTCGGTACCATTTGCTCTTACCAACCAATGCCTCACTTTCTCTGCAAATCGCCCCCACACTCCTGACCACCATCCTTCTTCCTTCTGGTCTCTTGTTCTGCCACCTCTTCCTCCTCTGACCTCATCTGAATAATCCACACCTTCCTCTTTCCTGCCCCCCCAGCTTTATCCTCCCTCTTCTTCTCCCATTGGTTTTCTGCCCTGGCTAGTCTCACCCTGATTTCCCCAGTGGGGAGGTGTTACAGATAATGCAATGGTGGCCTGCGTTGGAAAATGTTTCAGTTTATACCAGGGAGTCCAAGGTAAGTGTTGGAGTATCTCTTGATTTCATGCCAGAGAGCTACTCCATGGCACGTTATAAACAGTCAGTGTTAGGGAGTTATTCCACAGCTGCTTGATCGTGGCATATACTGGTGCCAGCTGCTGGCATGCCACATTACTTGTAGCCACAAATATTCTCTGCTGCTTCGCTTAGCAGTCCTCTCTCTCCCCGGTGACTGAGGAGGACTGGTGACTGGAGAGGTTTATCTGCAGGATCTGGTGGGCTGTTATATTGTGGGAAATCTGCCCAGGCCAGTGATGGATGTTGTGGACTGCAATGAAAAAAAAAAGAAACTGGCCAGCTTCTTTATGAAGCAGATTATTCACAGTGGTACTGTGTACACTGAGCTCATCATACAACCACCAGAATCACTCATTCCAGTAGGATTAGGCTGCCTGCAGAGGTCAGGGGACTTACAAGGACCATCCAGGATCAATCTAGGGGCTGAACTCATGGTCCTGGACAAACTTTATAGAGAAACTCACTTTATTTCAATTGTATTTATATACATCAGGAACAATGCTCTTTCGATCACAAAAGAAGGTACAATTGATAAGAAATCAGATTTCCCAGGAAGCAGCAAGCCTCTTACAATGAGGTGAGTTTGAGGGCTATTCTGACCAGTTTGTAGAGGGGAGTAAATGGAATAGTCACAGCAGACAATACATAACTGGATACACATCAATTAAGGACAACCAACATTGTACATTTGTGAACGCAGGTAAGCAGTACGGCCAGCTGTGCTCAGGATGTGACCATGATGGGTGAAGTGGTAGAGTGGAGGCAGAGGAAGTGAGGGACAGAGGAGGATTAGAGGCGAGGGACATTTTTGAGCTTGCAGGCAGATGAGAGGAAGGTTAAGAGGGTAACTCTGAGGCAAGGAGGTAGGCTTTTAGTTTGGTTTTGAACAAATCTGGGTGGACTGTTTCTCGGATGTCCAGGGGAAGAGAATTCCATGCAAGTGGAGCAAGAAGAGAGCAAGCACAGAAGCGAGAGGAAGAACAGGGAGGGCGGGGAGCCACAAGGGTAGTAGAGGAAGCAGAGTGTCTTAGAGGTGTCTTGCTCTGGAGCGTCCAGAAAAGAGGCAGAAGGTAGGCATGATTCCCCTCCCTCTAAAGCTCCCATTGAAATCCTCAGTTCAGCTCCTTACCAGCATCCTGTCATCCTGCAGCTGCTGCTTTCTTTGTCAAAAGAGGACTGGCTTCCTGTTTATATCTCTTTCCAGCTTAAGTGCTTCTGAGATACTGGGAATATAAGCAGTTTCCTTAGGGAAGCCACTCGCCTGGGCATCCAGAGCAAAGGATTGACAGAGCTAAGAGTTCTCACAATTTTATTTTCCCTTTTGCATTCTTTGTTCCTTGTTTGCCCAAGGTTGCCATAAAACATGGCTCATGCAACGCACACAGCCAACATTCTAATCCAACTCCACTACAGCACTCCACTAAAACATCTAATTGCACACACCTGCCTTCCTCTCAGCTGCCACTCTGCACTTACTCACACACATGAAAACAATGAACTCATTAGCACACACTCCCCAGATATAGTGTTCCTTAAAGAAACATGGCTCAAACCCAACCGCACACCTATTATCTCTGACATGCTTCTTCCACACTATCTCATCAACCACAGAGATCACCCACACATACAAGGTGGTGGCATTGCCATCATATATAAAGAGTCACTCACACCCCACATGCCCCATACACCCACCTTGAAGAACTCTCTCTCTCTTGCTTCCCTCCATCACACATCTCTTGACCCCATACTCCCTGGAAAGTACCACCCAATCACTGTCCTGCCATACCTCACACAGAATCACTGAACGCTTTGGCACTACCCAACTGCACCAACACGTCATAAAAAATAACCTACTCAACCCTTTCCGATCTGGCCTTCGACCTGGACACAGCACTGAGATTGCCACACTTCACCTCCACAACATCACATAAAAAAGACACACAACACTACTCGTACTACTCAAACTCTCTGCAGTCTTTGACACCATCAACCACATCATTCTACTCAAAAACCTATCCCACAGGATGAAAAACTCAGGCCCCATCTTCAACTGGTTCACCTCCTGCCTTACTGGCAGGGTCTACATTTTCTCCATGGCCCCTTTTAGATCCAACACCACCCCTGTCAAATATAGGGTCCTGAAAGGTTCCTCCCTGTCTCCACTCCTCTTCAACCTGCATGTTGAATCCCTTGGATAAACCCTTAGCAAACACAACATCAATTCATCCCCCTCACAGATCCACATCCTCAAAAGGTCTCTCTCCACCATCACCACCAGTATGACCACCCACTTCAAGCTCAACCTTCCAAAACCCTTCCAAAATGGAAAACCTCCTCATCTGCCACTCCCAGAAACAAACCCAAATTCAACCCCTGGATCAAAGAACTCACTACGGACAATCCACACATAACCCTCTCCACACCTGTCAAATCCTTGGATTAGCCATCGACCCCCACCTTTCCTTCACACACTACATAGCTGCTGCGACCAAAACATGCAATCTACAACTGCACCTCCAACATAAGATCAGACCCATCCTTCTGATGATGAATTCCATACTGCATTCCAAGTAATAGTTACCTCCAAGCTGGACTACACTAATGCTTTTCTCGCTGGACTCCCAAGCAGCACCCTTGCCCCCCAGGAAGCCATACAAAACGCAATAGCCAGACTCAGCCTCCACCTACCCAAACATTCACACATCACCCCAGCTCCACTGGCTCGACATACCCCAAGGAATTTCCTTCAAAGTATTCTGCACAACAAACTCAAACCCATCACTCATACAAACACCAGGCAAGCAAGTTGGCATCTCATACACATTCCACTCTGCAAACTAACATGCACATAAAAACAATAATTTACCCACTAGGTGCCAAGGGCATTGAACACCCTACCGCTTCACATCCGCCCCACACCCTCCATCACCAAGTTCAGAAAGAACCTCAAAATATACATGTTTCACCACACATAGCCCAACCTCTTCATCTCCCCTGCTACAACCTGTCTATCCTAATCTTTCTATCTTATCCTGAAAGCAGTTTGTAACTTCTGCTTCACTTCCCACCTTTTGATCCTTTGAACCTTATAAGGTGCTCCAAGAGCTTTGGGTCAGGCCAGTGCTGACCAGAAATTCAAAAATAAATACTGCCCAAGCACATACAGCCACTTAGGTAGGGGATAGGAACTGGGGCCCTCCCAACTTCGACTGTCCACTCTGGTCCTTGTAGGCCCGCCATCCCCTCCTGACAAGGTCAACTTTCTGACTTGTCACACAGTTCCATAGGTCCATCCTGGTGCGGTCATGCAATGGTCCCAATGCTTATACACTGGTAGTCAACCCATTTGCCTGCTTTGCACTGTATTATTATCTATGTGGCTTCTGCATATCACACAATAATAGGATTAGTGTACAAAAATCATCCTTTTTTCAGCCCTATTAGAATCCCCGGTCTTTTCGATTGGATGTTCACAAACGTTTCCAAATCCTCCCATGTGCCTGGCATTTAATCTCACTTTCTACCATGTGCTAGGATGCTTTACTAATTGGGCTCACCACGTGCCCCGCAGCCAGAGATTACCAAAGGCCTGTCCGCTATGTTGAGAGCAAGCAGTAGTGTTATGGGGGGGTTGCTGATTCAGTGATCAAGCTTCTCCAAGTGAGTCTGTTTCTCTGGTTTCAGCATTCTTGCACTGGTCATGGACACTTGACTAACGTGTTTTTTCAAGTAGCTGCAGGATTTTCATTCTGCTTCGGTTTGAGTTTCATGCCGGGGAATTTTATTTTGCGTTTCTCCCACTGACTTGCACAGCTGACACCTGCACACACTGCTAGACCATCTCTCTTCCTCTCAGGACCACATCTTCCCAGGGGGGACAAGAGGGTCCTTCCCTGACTCGGGTGGCTTCCACCCTGCTGTGGGATGCACAGAGGAGTGCTGTGCGAGGTCTGAGGAGTCCCCAACATCCTGCAAAAAAGAGTCATCACTTAGTGGCAGGCTAACCCTGTACCCCAAAGTCCCCAGTTCTCCTCAATGGGTGATGTCCAGGTGACTGTCACATATTAGAATTTCTAGATCACACACCACAAACTGATATGCTTTTAAGTGGTGAAATAATAGGTGTTTTCGTATGCAACTTGAGGACTCATTATATTCATATCGTAAGAATGAAAAGCTGCATCCGCCCTGCCTGGATTAGAGACAGTGGCCTCATTACACGGTAGGCCGTAAGGGATTACCGGCACCGGTAATCTCTTACCGCCCTACTACGAGGTCCCTTAGCGGGTCCCTTCCATAACGCCAGGTTTTACCAGGCGTTATGGAAGGGACCCGTTGAGGGACTTCAGAGCTAATGACGGGCCCACTAATAGCGGGCCCGTTATTAGCTCCATCCCCATTCCCATTGAGCCCTATGGGGGCTCAAATGGGAATGGGGAATAGTTCCTGGAATGGGGACTTACCGGGTTCTCCAAGGTCGGAATGACCCGGTAAGTCCCTATTCTGGGAACACGGACCCGGAATGTGGTAAGGGGGTAGTCATGGCGCTAATAGCACCATGGCTACCGCCTACCGTGTAATGAGGCCCAGTGACGCTTGGGCCAATGAGATGGAGCTATCCAAGCATCCAGAAAAATGGTAAATAAAAGCAGCAGAGGGAAATGGGGAGTAAATGTTCTAGGTCCAGTTTAGAAGAAGAACAACCATGTGATTATCAAGGGGAGTGTAATGGCAACGTTTTAACTCAGAAGAGAGGCAGTATGTTTAGTGGTTGCAATTGGTTCGGCTCAGGGTCCGATTGGTGTTGGGGGCGTTGGTTCCAATTAAGGGAGAAGGCGGCATTTGCTTGGTGGTGGCCTAGGTTGAGCTCAGGGTATAATTCACATTGTGGGCTTAGGCTCGGATAAGGGGAAAAGCAGAGTGATAGATGGTGTCATTAGTACAGGTCAAGGTACTAGTAGCATGATTGCCGGAACGAGTGATGGTAAAACAAACATGTACAGGGGCAAATGGGATTTTCTTGCTAGCACTGAGGCAAAAAGCAAATGAGGAAATGGCCCATTTTTAATGTGCAGCCATGTCAGCTGTGGGAACGCATGCTTACTGGCAAAATACATGCTCCTAGTCTTACTGTTCCTTGGCACAGTACTTACCTTTCGAAGTTACCACTCCTATGAGAAGAACCATTATATTTTTAACTTCAGTTGGGCCACACCCTTTTCCCTTGGGAGGCATACGATTTTGAACAACCCACAATCCCTTAGTATTCTAATATCCAAGTGGATCATGGGCCCATCCACACAATGATCTGTTAAGTACTGTGACAAGTGAGAGTGGAACCAGGAGCCATGACAATTACTGATAAGTAATCAGAGCATTACCTCCTTCCTCCTTTCTCCTTCTTCTTAGGTACAACAAAGCTACCTAAGGATGTGGCATATGATACAAATGTACACAGGGCAGCATCCATGCTGCAACAAACACCATCGGCAACATCACTAGTATCCAGACAGCCATCAACACCCCTTTCTCCAGTGTGAGACAAAACACAGCACCCTAGTACCAACATTGATTGTTCACTGACTGCCCATACTCAGTTGATAATATTTCACAAACTGTTAGTCAGGCTACACAGTAGAACAGCAGATCTCTTGAAACGGTAATCCCTCTGCCCAGGATGATGCCATCCCTATAACTGCCTCCCTTGAACCATATTGACCAGTTGAATTGTGAGATGTCTTGACCCACTTTTGCTCTGCCATCCATGCGGCATCCCTTTGTTCTGATGGTGCCAGAAATTTCAAAATGGCTGCAAAACCCTTGTGCGTGCCAAAACCTATAGAAATCGTGCTTTGCAACACAAAAAGATGGCTGCCAAATCTACCATGCATGTTGTCAATGGTGGAACAGAGATCTCACTCCTGAAACATGTCACTGGGCTTCACAACAAGTAAAAATGGAGCACAGAAGGAAAAGCAGTGCTTTGCTGAAAGAAATCCAGAATCTTGCTTTTACATTTTTTTTCTTTGTTGCTGAAACTGCAGAATGCCGGTACAAAACACCCTCAAACATCCAATATTCTTGCTGGGTGCTACAATTCACTTAGTTCAAGAAATCATTGTGAACTTACAATATCCTGAAAAACTGGGCGCAGTACCCTCGGCCGCCTGAATGACAGCTGTCAGAAGCCTGCATGATAGAATTTAAACTTGTACAACTGAAATCAAATGGTTGAAAACTAAGTGGCCTGTTACTGAGAGTAACCTATGTTGTAACTGTTTAATCCCATGGTTTAGAATCTGGAATAAGTGTTCTAGCTGCTGGTTTTGAAATTACAAGTTTGTTTTAAGCAAAGAAAAAATGCAACAGAATAACTTTTGAATTTAAGCCTGACTAAAAGCAACCAAACCAGTATAATAGCTTTCCCCACAGAAGCAGGGTCTCTCCCTTCTGCTTCCCCCCACCAGGAAATCACACCTAAGTGATGGACATCCTCCAGCCACAGGAACTGCCAAGTGTGAAGGGTAGTAAAATGGCCTGGGCCCAGGAGGGACTGGGAGGAGACTGCTTCTGAACTGCAGGGAGATAGAAGGAGGCAGAGACAAACAACCATTTGTTGCTTAACAAGGACCAAAGACAAATTTAAAAAAAACGGATAACTTACTGTGTAAATTTGTTAAAAAGACAAAAATAACAGCATTGTTAATGTATATATTGGCTGCACATTTTAAAAGACGCCAGAACTCTGGGACATTTTCTAGTAAGAAACGGCGGAAAATGTTATATTACACAAAATGTATTTTTGATAGAAGCATGAAACTTCATACACTTATGCCCATGCTCAATGCGCACATTTGTAGAAATTTGCTCCGAAGTTCACCGCACCTGCAGAACAGAAAAGGAACAGCAGGTTAGTCGGCAGGGGAATAAGTGCCGTAATTAAGACATTTTCACTTTGCGCTAGCGCTAAACTCACCTCTGGGAATTCTGCTCATCATTGTGGAGAGGAGGCACTATTCACCTGGCACATTGAAACCGCATCTGCAAAGAAACAAACACAGTATTAAGGATTTTGGCAGCAAGAACACTAAGCAAAACATTCCAAGAAACTATTGGCATAGAGACTTACCTACAGAGTCACAGCTGTTCAAGACTCTACAGCAGCCCGCAGGATCAGTGATGTAACTAGATCCTATGAACAGCAACGCGCCCCTGCATACAGTCGCAGGACGGGGAGTCTGCCATTACTAACTCTGAGGTGAGACATAGTAGAGGGGTGCACAAGGAGGTCACGGGAGATGGGAGTCGATCCTCCCCCTACGGCTAGTTAATATTTCGTTTTAACATTCCAGGCAAACCTTCGCTCGTGACAGAGGGTAGAAACAGAGAGGACACGTGCAGCCATTCACCGCTCTGCTTCGTGTGGCGCTGGTGGAGACAGTTATCGCTCAGCTTCGTTCGGCGCCCCTGTGGAGACCAGGTGAGCGTAACAGGGGCTGGCCGAATACAAAGATGGAAACATGAAAGTAGCTTACTTAGCATAATGACAGAGAGATGAGACAGCCTTATCACACTGAAAAGTAATCACCGAAAGGAAATAGCCTTCTCTAAATCATGAAGGAGATGCAATAGGAATATGCATTTCACCTAGCAACAAGGATACTAAACAACCCCAAAAGACTACTAAAAGCTTCACCACTCCTCACACACCTCTCACACTTTAAGCAAAAACAACCACACCTCTAAAAGCCACAGCAACCCACATGAACTTCACCACACCACAACAACAACCAAACCACACAGACCCCCACACATCAGCACACAACAGACTCAGAACCGAATAACACACCAATATGCTCGGCGAACGGTGTTAACCGAACTGAAGCTGCCAACAGTACTTCACAGCTCCCTTGCTCTTCTCCAAACATTGTCTTACTAACACGCCTAACCTACCCCCCCCCCCCTTGTTTCAGATCTGCCAGAGCACTAGGGGACCAATCCGGTGGTGATAGTGCGCAGTACAAATATCCTTTAACATTAACAGCCTAATATGTAATCTGGACTTAAACAGGTATGTCGGTACGACCCATATCATATCAGCATCGAGCCTTCCCCTTTCTTCTTTGAAGTTGTGAAGCCCGCAACAACATCTCCTGTGATTAGTAAATCACAGAACAGAGACCCTATTTTGTTCACTCTCTGGGCAGTTGTAATGGCCACCAGAAACACAGTTTTCAATGTTAGGATTTTTAAGTCTATGAAATCCATGGGTTCAAACAAATGTACTGGTAGTACTTTGAGTAACAGGGGTAGGTCCACCTGGGTACCCCTTATTGATCAATGGGTCTAGAAACTAAGAAACTCCTCAGTAACCTGCATACCAATATATTACCTATTGAGCCACTGACCAATGAAACACTGTTGGCTTTTACTCTTCACCACTGTGACAATAGGGTGTAGACTGCTAGCCCAGAGTAGAATTTGTGTTGCAGACAATGAAAGAAACTGAACCCCTCTTTGAAGGACCATAACCCCATTGTTTGTACAGCACACCTGGAAGTCGAGCCACCAACCATTGTAAATCCTCAGGATTGCAGTCCTCATGGACTGATGAAATGTCGATACTAGCGGCATGGTCATTCCTTCCAGGTCCTGCTTCTCAATTTTCAGACTGACCATTGTCAATGGTTGATCAGCGATCACCCCCTCCCATAAGCTACTGAAGGGTAGAAGGGCATAGCAGGGAACCCTCACCAGCAAAGAGAACCACAATATCCCCAGCCCGAAAGAAACAACCAGGATCACTTCTGCACCACAGTCCTTGATTTGTAAAACGACCTCCGAAATCAGGGAACACATCTTTCACCCATGTCTGACACATGGTATCTCCAAGCCCTCAATGCTCTCGTACCTTGGTGCAGGAGCATAACATTCTCTGGGGTGGCAAATATTTCTTTGACAGTGGACTCAATCTCTGACTGGTCTGCTGGAATGTCCGAGGCTGTATTTATTTAAAACATGCATTGAGACAGTGCCCTGTCTAACACCAGCTATTATACCAATGCTGCAGCAATCATATGGAAGACGGTATCCATTAAGACAACCATATCGAATGTACTCTCGAGTTGATGAAAGCCTACAGGAGAATTTCCCTGAACGAATATGAGAAAGAGCTAAGAAAATGGACTGATGACATCCTGAAATACTGAATGAACATGATGTATGGATCCTAGAGGAGAAAGTAAAGAATCAAGTGTACCATAAAGTGTAAAAGACGGAGGTTACAAAGTAAAAAGTGCTGCAGAACCCAAAGTATGAAGAATGTATGTATGCTGAAACTCAAGATAGATCAAGTCATTGTATAGGTTAGCTATAAGTAGTGAATGAAATGCAGGCAGAGCCGTCATTATACAGAAACTGGACATTGGTATCATGAAATAATAAGCCAAAGACTCATGGAGAGAAAATGGAAGGCTGTGTCGCAGTAGAATAGCAGGTTATTTGAGCTGCGTTGCTAGGCTATCTGGACTGAAGTCAAGAACTGAGAAGTCAAGATCGGCTTTCTATGCTGAAGAGGAACGTATGTGCGAAGGATGAATCCTCTCACATTAAGGTGCAAGAAAGAACACAAAGGATCCCAAGTCTTAATTCATGTAAAACATTTAAAAGCTTGCAGAATGAGCAAAATCATGGTCTCTTGTCATGTGAGTCTAGGATGGCCTATGCAAGGCCAAGAAGAAAGAGAATTTCATTGCAGAAGGCATGGGTGATGAGAGATGCTGGGCTAATTGGGTGGTAGGGCAGCCTCATGTCCTTTTTACTTGCACCTGGTTCTTGGCTTAGGTGCTGCTAATTGAACTGAATGTTCCAGACATGGCACAAGCGTGCCAAACCAATTGTATTAGTCCATAAAACGAAGGACATTATATCTTAAGAAACCAATGAAACATTGTGTAACTGATTTTTCTTAAACGACACATATGAAGAGGTAGGCATAAATTGTCCACATGATATAGGACAGCCAATAACAAACCTAGCTGCTATATGTTTGTATATCTAGGTGTGTCCCTTAACCAATCCCAACCCTTGATAAGTTTTTCACTATTGCAACGTAGCATGACGTCATTCTGATGCATAAAGAAGTATCTACTAGACATACCATGTTTCTTCCCGGCCAGAATTCCAGATGATATGCCAGATCTCCCAAACATCTAGATTAAGTGCCACCCAAGCAGTTGATTGATGGCATCATTGTGTCTATTCTGGCCACCACTCGTTGTTCTGAAACAAATTGAAGAAGGGTTTGTAGAGCCCCGAAGACATTCACTGTCTTCCTCAACATTGAGGGATCTCTGTTTCAGTGACTATCCAATGGTCCTGGCATGATATCTCCTTTTGTTGCTCCTCCATCCAATGCTGATGCTGTAATGACCAGAGTGGGAGTATTGACTTGAAACCCTTTTGCAGCTTGCCCAGGACTTACCAACACTTGAGTGTGTGCCCTGTGATCTGATCTACAGCCACCAGGGATTTGGGTGTTTGGGAATTCGTCATTCAGTGCTTGTTCAGACGTGTTTACAATGACCATAGGTGTAACCTTGCCTGTAGAACCATGAAGATGCATGGTGTCATATGTTCTTAAACATCACATGTGTGCGTAGCAGGTAGTAACTGTGTGCAGATGTGTCACATCTTTGTTCCTTGGGAGAAATCATTCCCTGGCAAGTTTGGAAGAGTGCCCTGATGAAAGTCAGGTCTTGTGATGGTACTAGAGGAACACCTCTTCTGTATGCGAGTCTCCGATAGCTCCTTGGATAAATTCTGTTCAGCCAGTTGTCCTGGTATGGGACTATTTGAACCCTTCTAGGTTGAGCAATGCTACTAATGGAATCAGGGTCTTGGTAAACATTCTCAATGTTTTCTCAGGGGTAGTAGTGCTTTGAACTGGAAATGCTCATTTTCCATCACAAACAAGAAGAACTCCAGGTGCGACTTTGTGATTGGCATTAGGAAATTTGCATCCTGCAGCCTAAGAGATGCCAGAAAAGACCCCTATGACATTAGGGCGATCATCTTCGTAAGAGTTTACATTTTTTATGAAATGAAGAGATGAATGTGTTGCGGTCTTTCGGGTCTAGCCCCAGTGAGAATTGTCCCCATTGTGTTGGCACTTTGGAGGTGATCAAGTAAAGTGTTTTGATGTCTGATATCTTGGGCAGCATATTATTGTCTTTGTTCACCCTTTATTCGTGCTCGCGTCTTGGTACTGAAATAAGTCACTTTGTCCACCAAGCATTCTATCTTGTAGCCCATGTTGTCAATGCAACTGACTCATAGCTCCGTTGTTCTCTTGTTCATGTCTCTGGGAATAGCAGTAGTTTAGCCCTTCCACCTCACCTAATAAGACTTAAAGCAGATTGCTGCCCCTCCAAAGCCCACAATTTAGGAGATGGAGATTTTTAGCAGTCAGTTCTGCTACCCACAGCGGAACTAAAACCTCTACGCACAGGGCAGTAAAAATCTAAGGGATTGTGGGATGCGATCCCAGGGTAAAGAGACGAAATAAAGATAAAAAAGGTTCCTTTATAAAGGTGATCACTCAGAATCCAGTACAGGGATAAAAAAAAAAAGCAGGATGTGGAGGTAATGGAGTATTACAGAAGAGGCCCGGCAGCCAGGAACGTCTCTATGGGGGGGGCAAACGGGGCATGTGCACCAGACCCCCATTCTGTTGGCCCTGGAGGGGGCCCCCATGGATTCTGGGAGGGGGCAAGGGGACAGGCCATGTTGGAGGAGAGAGAGTGAGAATAACATGTGCCTGCAGGCTGCCTGCAGCAGGAGGCACGGGCACGGCTCCTCCGTGACTTTAATTTAAAGTTCAACTCAAGTCTTAACAAAGCAAAGCAAAAAAGCAACAACGTAATTGTGCTCTGCAGTGCCCCCATCCCCACTGGGCAGACTTTTACTGATCACTCAGTGTCAGTGTGTCTGGCTTCAACAGAACACTTGACAGGAAAAAACTATTTTGATGGATTGGGCTCCTCTCCTGGCTCTGACTCTGCGACTGCCAACCCACAACACATCAACCAATGAAAGTCTGTAGCCATGCATCATCATGCAGACAGGCAGCAACTTCTAGCCAATGGTTGATTTGAATTTGTGGGTGGGCGTGTCAGGCCCACCCACACAATCAAGCTCCATCTATACGAGCAACGGAGCATGAGGCCCCATGTGCTGCTCTTCTCGTCGTCGAGGGTCAGGGAAGGCCATTTTATGCCTTGAAAAGCGTGTGGCCTAGTATTCGCACCAGTATTATACCCGGTGGGTGTGGACTGAGAGGCAGCGGCACGTTCGCGTCCCAGTGGAACACATGCACTAGTGAAGGCGAGTTCTCTGGCTGGGCCTGGGCGTGCTGGGCGCAAGCCATTCTCTGGCTCAATGGACGCCGTTCATGTTTGTTGTTGGGTCCAGGCCCTCCAAAGTATGAGGCGCTGCAGGAGCACCATTCTGCGCCATGGCCGATGGTGAGGCAGGCCCTGCTTCAACAAGGCCACCGATACAAAAGGGGGCGGGGAAGGCTCACTTCATACTGGGAGCCCCGTGATACCGCCAGTCCCAGGGCAAATTGCCCCCCATCTCACAGCAACAGCTCAGAAGCTGGGGGAATCAGTCCTGTCCTGGCTCCATGCTGTCTTTTTCTCAGTTTGTAGTATGCAGCGAGGACAAGTTCACACCCCCTCCAGTGCCCCCAAGCAACAGCTAATAGGCTCCTGGGGAGTAAGCATTCACACAAAATTAGTTGTGTCCAACAATGGTAACTACACTCTGCCTCAGCGACCTCGTATTGGATGCCAACATGGAAGGGCTAGTAGGTGTCAAATGGTGAAAGTGAACAGGTTTTGTGAGAGCCATGTCTGCTTTCTGTCTCTGTCGGTCTGACCCTGTGATCTTTGAGGAAGGGGCTGGGTACCGGGGGTTAGCATATACCATACCTGGCGAATACGACCGCCCCCGCCCCCCACAAACTCCCCATATGATGTTCCTGATCTGTGCCTGGTATTTCACCTTGCTTCCTCCTTTGCAAGGACTGTAATCTGCCCGGATGTCACACCCGCCACCCGGCAGTATATCCTTACGACCTGTGTCAGACAAACTGGAAAATAAAAAGCCTGTAACTTATTGGTTGCCACTCCTTGTCTTGAGCTGAAATGAGGGGACCATGTTATAAAGCATGGGGGCAGGGGGTGGCTTAGTTATATTCTTTGAAAAGAACACCTCACAGAAATCCATAAATGTAAAACAGGCCGTTCCAGTATGTCTCGTACATAGAACGTGAAGTGAGCAGAAATGGCAGTTGCACACCAGGGACACCTTTTAATGATGCTTCCAATCTTCAGCCAGTCCTATTAACTCAAAACAGTGGGCTCTGAAGGGTGTGCTTTGGAATCCGCAGATAGGTGCACTCCCCTTGACTTTGGCTGCATGAAGACCTAGAGAGCAGTCTGCTTCTGCATCCTTTTTCTGTGCCCCTGTTAGTGCTGCCTGAAGTACGCCTGTCACATGACACACCCTCTCTCAGTCCAGGGCCTGCCACTGCATTAGGGCAAATGTGTCCTTTCTGTGCCTCTGCACGTGCAGATTCGCAGACAGGTTTAGAAAATCAAGCTCTGTCTGGCCAGAGTAGGAATTGCCACAGTAAAATATTGCACTCTTAAAATGGTTTAAAAAGTGATTGTAATTTTATGGTGTATTAGAAACCCTTTCTTCTTCTGTTACAACCATCCTAATTTTCTTTCAGCTTGCCGGGCACGAGTGATAAAGGGCACCTAAGCGTGTAGTGTAGTGACCCCTCATGGCCAGTGCTAGTGTTTGGCGAGGTATTTCATGAGGTTTAAGAGTGTGCTACTTGAATATTAAAATACTCAGAACCCGAAAGCCATTTTAGCAACATTTTGAACCTTGTTTAATCGCACAAAACACACTTGCATTTAATTTGTTTGGTTGAGAATCTGGTTTTGTTGCATCTATCGATTGTGTTGAAAGAAATACCCTTTTGAATTTCCGCATGCAGCATTCGGTCTGATCGCTTATTGGAACATACGGTAAACAGAGGGATGTAAATAAATACATTGCAATCAGGTGGCTACTAATACAAGCCTAGTCTTGTGAAGTCCACTGTATGCTTCTGAGTCATTTAAGAGGAGAGCTTCTTGCATATACTTTAAGGATAGGCGGCTCATTTCTGAAAGCAGTATCTGAAACATTGGGCACCATTATGAGTTTGCTGGTCCAGTAACAAGGGTACCAGTAGGCTTGCCGGTACCGTATTTACCAGACCGACAAACTACGACGTCTGCTCGCGGGTGCCTTTTCACCCACCAGGCCTTACCTGGCGGGCGGACCGACACTTGCGAGCAGACCATGTCGGATGCACCGGCACCATTCACAAATGGTGCCGGTGCATCCGGAATCCCCATTCCCATTGAGCCCTATTGGGCTCAATGGGAATGGGGAGCATTTTTTACCGGCGCCCAGGAATGGGCAATTATCGGGTCCACCGGGGCTGTAATGCCCTGGTAATTGCCCATTCCAGGGAGCCTGAAAAAAATGACTCCAGCGGCAGCCGTGTCGGTTTTATCGGCACGGCTGCCGCGGGAGTCATAATGAGGCCCAGTGTCTTATTTTATCTGAACATATTAATTCATTTGTATCCGGAACATTTTCATGGATTGTTGAGTTTTACGCCATGTCCACAATAATGGTATGCGTTCCAATTATACTTCTTCATATAATTCTCAGCCAAATTGTTGATAGTTGATTGTACACATATAAACGTGTGTTCGATTTTTGTTATCTTATTCTTGACGAATAAACCTGCAAACAATTGTTTCTAGAGGTCTTGTTTTAAATCTAGCATTTCACTCTGGAAGCCTTTTGCCGAGAAGGAAATATTGATTTCTTTGACACCATGGAGAGTGGAGGAGAAATAATTTGTAATAGCATTCATGTATTTGTCACTTTTAGTGTTTCAGTCCCTCTAAACGTATACTTTTCTCCAAGCAAACACTGTTAAAGCGCTGCGGTTCTTGGCAATCCATGAGTTTGTAGCTGTGTCTAATTAGAGCAGCATGTACAGGCGGTGAATAATCGAACACAGCGAGTAACGCCCTTGCCGTGTTTATTTTCCAGCATTGTGATGTGATGTCTAATCGGACCGTAAACGTTGTGATGAGTTGAAGCCCATAACGGTAAACGAGGGTAAAGCTGGAGACCCCGTGCAGTGCAGACATGCTGTAAAGCATGCATGCACGGGCTGGCTGCACAGACGTAGTGTAGTGGTCATTCTCTCCCATTCAATGTTGTGTTCTTAAGAAAAGCATAATCTTTCTTAATAGTAGATGTTGATACGGCGGTGGTTTATCTTCCTATTCGGCACCCTTTGTAGAAAAATGCAGCAGTGGATAAACAGCCCCTGGACCCTGCTGCTAAATCACTAATTATATGACACAGTTTGCTATCTTTTGAGGTCTCTGCGTCCCAGTACACCCCTGGCTCTAGCCTCTAGGGCTTGATTCAGTGGACGAACCGCATGAGGTGCGCAGTGTCTTTTAAAGTGATTTTAAACACATTTGCAGATAGTTTCAGTAGTCCTGTTAATGTGTCATCAAACAACAAACAAAAACAAAGTGAAATGTCCTTAATATAGCATCCTCTTGGGGAAACAGATCACAGAGATGTATAATGTTTATATTTTGTTAACTAGATAATCCATTTAAAGCTTAGAGGAGTATCTGTTGAATTGGACTCAAGATATGTAATCCCTACATTTATCACATTGGGAGGGGGCATGGGTTCTGGGGCGGGGGGAGTGCGACAAGGGTTTGGAGGGGTGAGGGATTAGGATATGGATTTCGGGGGTGGGGGAGCCAGGCTGTCTGTGCCCCGGGCCCGCAAAAACTGTTAAGATGGCTCTGCCTGCAGCTCAATCTTCCATACAGAGCTGTGCCTCTTGGGGAAGATGCAGCACCACTGGCCGGGGAATTCGGGCGCGGCACGCTTGGCAAAACCTGAAGCTCAAAAAAAGGGTGAACATGGCTTGCAGCTGTGAAAGAGTCGAGTTGGTCACCACTATGCTTCATTAAATCTCAGCGCAGATGTTCTCAGCACAGCCTGCATGCATTCTCTATCCACTGCAGAGCGGCAGCCTAAAAATACAGCCACAGCACCTCCTTTTAGGCTTCACAAAAAATGTGGTTCTTTCGCCACCACACAAAGATTGCTGCACAGGGGAGACAATTGCAGCCTTTTCAGTTGTAATGACAGTATGTGCTATACACGCTCTCCGCCGTCGCCTTGCAGTGATTGGGAATCTGTCACCTACTGAATGGGGGAGGCGACGCTCTCGAGTTCAGGCAACAGGAGCGAGTGGGTGCAATATGGAAATTACAATGTTTAGTGCCGAACCTTGCCTCTGTGCGTGGCTTTTCCTATAATAACCAGGCCTGTAGTGCACAATGAACCCTTCAAAATTAACCCAGTAGGTGTGTAAACCGTTTCCAGTTGCTCTTAATGACGGTTATGGGGACACACACCCCTCCCATTTGCAGAAGCAACGATTCGGCGGCCCAATGGGAAAAATCTGCAATTCTTCTGAAAGGTGAAATGGGGCAGTTTAGTAGCTCGCTCAGTAAAATGTGTCCTACTTTATTACAAACGCAAACACTTGAGGGAAAATTCCGTTTGCTGAAGAAAGGCTGAGAATTCAGAGCAAAGGGTAGTTGTTTTTTAAAGAGAGTTCTAGCTATAGTGCATGTCACCGCCAACTAGATACAGTGTTGTGTCTTGGAGAACTTCCTGCCATACCTATTTTACTTTCCCTTGTTATGATAAGCTTAAAGCAACACTAGCTACACCTCTCCGCCCCCTCTACTGTGCGGCACTTGACATAAACCGCACTGCCCAGGCACCAGGTGTTAGCGATGCCCGACAGATTGCATTATCTAATATCAGGTAATAATGTTCCCATACATAATGTTGCTTGGAAAAGCCATTGCAACATTATATATGGTGATATTATGTATGAGGACGGGTTGCGGAGATGTCCCCTGCTCCCCTTGTAAACAAAGAAAATCAGCGGTTGCGGGGGTGTCCCCTGCATGTTCAATGTAATAATGTATTTGCAAAAAAAAGTCTCCTGTCCTGCACAAAGTGATGTACAGTGCTTTCTTTATGCTTACATACATATGTAGGAGTTTCCTAATTTGAATTTTGGCCGTGTGGCGGATTGGCCACCAGATTTTAGAAAAAGGAGCCGAGTTGGGAGCTGGCTTTGAATCTCTCCATTACAGCTCTAGCTCTTTTTTTTTTATTACATTTCTTTTTATCCAAAATACAGTCAGCCACTTACGAAGCCTTTAGAGTTTGTTTTTTTGTCTGTTTTAGAGCTATTTTATGGAATGAAGCAGTCCTGCCATACTCTGTGCATTAGTTAAATTATGGAGTGGCCTGGGACTCATGATGTAAACCGGTAGAACCTACAAATAAACAAAATATATAAAATAATATGGTCTTCATTACAGAGCAGTGCTGACAGGAGGAATTACTCTAAAAGTGCGAAATTTTATGACTGAAGACGGCCTACACTTAAAACAAAATAATACCAATATGAGCATTTGGACAAAATAACATGTAACATTTTAACCAAGGAACGGGGAAAGGGCATTTGAAGAATAAGGAAGCAGCCATGGCATCTGAGCATGACCCTTGTGTCAGGGCTCTACATCTTCCTCTTGGTTTCTTGAATGCGAATGAATAACCTGTCAAATTGTGTCATGCAGATGAAATTATGCAAGGTCACTGTTCAATACTCACAGCACCAATTTGTTGCTGTGGAAATGGCCTTCCGCCCACAATGTTCAGGTTAGTCCACAAACTCCTCCCCCATAACTGTGGCAGATGGAAGGATTATCTCCAGCACTTTCCATTGCCAAAGCCACAGGGTGATATTTAGAATTATTTCTATTAATAGGTCAGATTTATTTTAAAGTATACAAATAATAAGAACATGTTAATGATGCAAAATAGTTGGCGTTGTCTGGCTGAAATGTACAAAATATATCCTACTCCTTAACCAAATACACATCTGAATCCACGCCCTTTGCTTTTCTCTTAGTTTTAAGTGGATGAAGCAGCACAGTCTGAAACCTTGCTTGATCTGAACCAGTTATCAGCACTTCCATAAAAGGAATCGGGATGAAATAATAGAACAGCAGTGGTGGAGAGCATTGAACCCACAGCTTGTGGAGCTGCTCACTTCCCAGGGTAGGATTTTAAACTCTGCTCTAAAAATACTCTGACAATGAGCACACAAGCCTACTTCCAGTACATTGGGCCAGACTATCTCTCATTTTAGGGTTATTGCTACCCTCACTTCCATATGAAAAGCAAAGGGCCCTTTATGGCTGATAAGCAGTGCCTTTTACTGAGGCTACCATTCAGCCAACCACTTGAAATGCAAAGGCAGGTGACAGCGCGGAGGCAGGAACAGATTAGCAGCGGCTAGCCACACTAAGCCACTGCCAAATATTCTATATTGGTTTCAGTGTGTGAAAGGGTTTTTCCTCAAAAAGATTGACAGTTGAGTTAGAATTAATACTATTTAAGGAGACTGCTTGGCAGAGTTGCACCAGAACAAATGCTATCTACAAAGATTGACTATACATGTGAAATTGCATGAGTTGTGAGAACCATAAAGTAAAGTTACCATCAGCTGGAGTAGTCTGTTTGAAAGAAGAACACATTACTTACCTCTCTGTAAGATTCTTTCTGATGGATGATCCATTCACAGATTTCTCATCTATGATTATTGCTAACAGCTAGTTTTTGGAAACCCTTTTGCAAGCAGGGGGTGCAGTGGATATCTGTGTTGGCTCTGCCTGATGCCCCTAAGTGCCCCACACCAAACATGACATTGGGGCTATCAGCTCTACAGATAAGGTGTGTATCTACCACTTTAATTTCCTAAAAATAGGTAAATACTCCCAAAAAATACAAATAGGGAGTACAAATACTCCCAACAAGAAATAGGACACAGACACGTAGAACCTTATGCCTCACAGCAAGAAACTGATATTGTAATTACCTGATCGGAAGAAGTTAACATGTATCTTTAATGCACATAAATAAGCAAGTGCAAAGAACATTTCAGTTTTCCAGTTAAAACGTATATTTACTTGCTTATAAAATACTCTCAGTGGGAATTGGACTTACATTTTTACACCCCAAAAAATCATTTTACTCCCAACTTTAAAAAATAGGGAGTGAAATACTCCCAAAAATTATCTGGAGCACTGGGGGCCAGTTACAATGAGGGTCCTCACCCTGTGACTGGAGTTGCACCTTTTTTCCCTAGGACTTTTATGCTGAGTGACAGCAGAACCAAAGCTGTACTAGCTATCCGCCAAGTAATGTAGATAGGGGGTCACAAAGAATCTGTAGGAGGAACATCCATCAGAAAGAACATTACTGAGGAGTAATTCATTTATTCTTCTGATGGATGCATTGCTCCCTGTGAGAAACCGGAAGGTGTCAAACCTGCTAGTTCCCAGGGATCTGTCATCGAGGTGGCCAGGACACGGCCATCGCCTTTTGATCTAGTTCCTGGGGTGGACCAGTGTGAGTGGATCACCTGGGGGTCTTTGAGGAGTGGAAGTGGGGAACCGGATGGTGAGACATGGTATCCCCTTCCCTGTAACACCTCTTCCCTACCAGGTAGGTAGGATACCTAGCAGCTCAACCCCCTCTTTCCCAACACATACACTTTCTCAAGGACCGTTCACCGTGAGCAACAACAGACTAACACCAGAGCCATACAGAGCCATACCTGACATGTCCCAATACAATTGCATAAGAGTACTAGACCCCTCCCCACCCCTCAAACTGAATACAGTTAGCATGCTGGTCCCAGTATTGTAAAAATCAGAATTATAGTGCCTTTTGAAGGAAAAGAGCACATATGGAGTGAACTATATTTTTAGGTTTCCGAATGACTCAGGAAGTAAAGGATTTCTCCAGTATTACTCACATATCATGAATATGTAAAAGTGTAATCTGAAAACTGGATAGAAAAGGAGTTATGCTGAAAAGTAAATTGGTTTGCCGTTTGGTAGCTGAACATCGAGGCTGAACAGACTGAGATATTTTCTAAGATGGATGCCAAATACAAAATGGTGTCTTGAAAGAAGGTGTGCAAAGCCCTGACTCATTCTGATGTTGAATATTCTTTGGCGGCAATTCATTGTGAGATAAGCACATCTGGTATGGTATATTTAGAATTTCTTGGCAAGAAAAGCAGACAAGATTTTTAGCATCAGTTAAGAGCATGGAAAAGCTACCAATTAGACAGAACAGCTGCTTATGTACCAACAAATAAGATGAGCTCGTGAGGTTTCCCACAGCATAAACTGCCAAGTAAATTTGGAAGGGCTTCGAAAAGTACATAAGAACTGTTTCTTGCAGGATTTGAACGATAAGTAATTATGTTTGGCTGAGTCTGGAATGGGTTTATCAGTCTATGTGTCAGTCAGACAAAATGTGCCAATAGGAGCTAATGTGGGCTTTGTGAGTGACATTTAAGCCAACCAATCAAAGGCAAGAAGGGCTTATATTCTAGCTAAGTGAACCAATTAGAAATGTATCCTGAATTTGCATGAAGTATTGAATCATTCTCAAAAATCCTATAAAAGGCAAGCTGATTGTAGGAGCTTTGTGCGCTGCTTCCAATGACTTTTGAACCTGTATTAAAATCATTGCTGTGAAATTGCATCCGTGTGCCCACTCCTTTGTTCTTGTTCCAGTGCCAGAGTCCACAGATATCCAGGCTGATGAGGGCAGATGGTCCCCCTTTACAAAACAGCCAGGCTAGGGCAAGCAATTGCTGATCATTACACACACCTGACTTCCATCACTCTTTCCCACACGGATAAAAGGCGGAACACGAAATCACACTCTGAGCGAGGAAAAGCATACGAGGAAACAGCAGTTCCAAGATGGCAGTTAAATGAAAGGAGAAAGATGGCGAGACCAAAGAGGGTCGCAAGGAGGGACGTATCCTTCACCTTTAAAGAATGTTACTTTCGCGAACCTTGGGAAAGTGAGAAGCCTAATACAGGTAACTAAAGCTGAACAAACCTACACTGTGCATCAAAGGTAGCCAGGGCTCACCTGCATCAATAACCGAGGCAGGGAGGAGCAATTGCCGCTGTGGTACAGTCTATGGCTCCTACAACAAAGCAGCACCAATAAAGACAACACAGTCAGTGAGTCAGAGATACTGATACAAATCAGCTTGTGTTTGAACCAAGGTTGAAAGTGGCAACATTGTATGAAGAAATACAAAGAGGACAGTGTGTGAAACACATGTGATGAGCGATGCAAACATAATTGTAAACCAAAGGAGTGAATTAACTTTGGGGTGGCCAAGTGAGATACCATATACAGAGTGGTCCGGCGACACGTGGGTGCTCATTCGAAGGTCTCCGGTAGGTATCCAACTGAATGGCGACTGTATTGTAAAATGGAAGTTTGTATCGAAGTGGTCCTGCAATGGGTCAAGCTAAACCCTGTGCACATTCGAAAGTCTTTGATAAACCAAGGTGAACTACAACTGGTCCGAGCCCGGCTGAAGGAAACTAATTGGAAAAGGGGACGGATCTGTGCCCGGCTGAGGGAGATCTGGGGTGAAACGTGAGTCGCCCGAGAAAACAAATATTCTCTGAACTTTGTAAAAAGTAGAATCTGAGCCTGAAAGAGGGGTATCCGCAGTAACGATCATAAAATAACAGGAATCTGAGCCTGACTGAGGGTGATCCAGGGTGAATCACCCAAAATGAATACTTGTAAGAAGAACAGAACTGTGTATCTTATTTTTTGTACATCTGGCTCTCTGAATCAAGAGACTTTGATGAGAAAAGAGACTTTGGCACAGAAGGCCCTGTTGCTGGAAATAGAACTGTATCCTTATGCTGAAGAAGCCAGAGTGTGTGCCTTGCTCGAGTGAACCGCCTTGCTCTGTGCTGAAAACGTGGGGAAGGGAGGCCAACGGCCTGAACATCCTGATATATAATTTTGTGAACACTTCTTTCTTTTCCATGAACATTACCCCACACTATTTGTAAATTAGCGGTAAGGATTGGCAATACTTGTTTTATCATAGGCCCTTTTACTTTGACAAGAATCCATTAGAACTGCATTATTATTCTTTGATGGTCATAGCTTGCTCCCATCTATAGATTTATGTTTAGATATGTGTTTATCACCCCTTTGTGAAAGTTCAATAAACACTCTTGAACTGTGGTCACTTTTGTCTGTCTTACTGTTGATACATTGCCTTCCTTACACTCCCACAGATTACTCGTGTATGATAGACTCCCATAGCAGTATGTGGATCTGGAGGAGGGAGGAGAACCAGAGTACTCCACCTAAACTAAAAAGCTCTGGAGGCTCTCTGCCCTGAATCCAAGCAATATTGTTTGACCACCATGTGCAGAGAAGTCCATGTAGCTGCTTGGCCAAGACAGGGACCCCAATCTGCAGGGCCAAGGTGGTAGGCACACCTCTGGAAGAATGAGCTCTGAGACCTTCAGCCACATCTTTCCCAGCCAAATCAAAGCATTCTGAGATGCAGAGAAGGATTCATCTTGACAGGGTCTGTTTGGTCACAACCCTGCCAGCACGGGCACCAGCATGACCCCACAAAAAGCTGGTCATCTTTCCTGACATCCTACATCTGAGAGACATAGTAGCTAAGAGCCTGCTCTTGGTCCAACTGATAGAGTTACTGCTCTGCCTTGAAAGCACTTGACAGAGGAAAAAGCATAGGAAAATAGATTTTTTGAGAGAGATGAAAAGCAGAGACCATCTTTGGAAGGAAGGACGGTCTCATTCCTAATGTCACCTTCTCTTTGGAGAAAAACAAAAAGGGATGTTTAGCAGACAAGGACTGGAGCTCATCACCCACATGAATGCAGGAGCTCAACAGATCTCTCATAAGGAATGTCAACAGTAAATTCAATTTGCAATCAGAAACAAGAGGGGTGGAAACTGATTGCACAATCCCCGCAAAATTGCACAACAGTGAGAAACAAGAAGCAAGAGCCTTGCTCAGGGGTCTTTTTAAAGACCAAAATAGCGGACAGGAACCACTTCACAGTGCCGATCTGTAGCACTGTAAGCCAAAAACAACATAAATTCCAACATCAGGAAATGGGACAGTATAAAGAGTCTGGATCCCTGTATATCTCGGTACCAAGCTGGGCATTTACACCATCTGCAGGCATAAATAGACTTGGCAGGTCTCTGAGCTGAGAGGAGTGCACCCAGGAGGTCGTCTGACAAGCCCCACTCCTTGTTTCTCAGTCTCTCACCAGTGAAGCATGAGGTTTCAGGCTGCCGAGGTTTGGGTGGAGGACCCGCCCCTCTGACTGGGAGAGGAGATCCACTCTCATCAGAAGGTGCCAGGGAGGGCAGGTGCGAATGTCTAGCAATTGCTAGTACAATGTTCTCCGAGCCCAGTCTAGAGCGATCTAGATCAATGTGGACATGAACAAGCACAGTTTCCTGAGAACCACTAGGATGGCGGGGATCAGAGGGAATGCATAACAGAGGTCGCACGTCCAGTTGACTGTTAAAGCATCTCATAGAGTTCCCTGCCGAAGGAATGCCCTTGATCAGAACAGCTCTCACTTCCTGTTCAGACTGGAAGAAAAGAGGTCCACTTGAGGAGCTCCTCAGTCGGACAAAAATCTCCTCTTGGACTTCCTGGCAGAGCTCCCACTTGTGGGAGGCCTAAGACTGTCTGCTTAAGGTATACGCTGTGACTTTCTCTTTTCTGGCAAGCTGAGCGGCAGTCAGAGAAACATTCTTCTCCAGAGCCCAGAACCAAAGTCATGAACCACAGTCACATTTCTTCTCTGTATAGCAGCAAAGACCTCACATCACCTTGTTCGTTGAAGTAGTGCATGGCCACTGTGTTTCCCGGCATAATCAACACACACTTGCCTTTTACAGAGGGAAAGAAGGCAACCAAAATCTAAACTGATTGTACTCAACTCAGCAAGTTGATATGTTACGGGAACCATAGTCCACTCAATGTTAGGTCCAACATATGAGGGCCACAACCCTTCAAAGATGCATCAGTAACCACGTTACTTGGGGACAGGGTTGCAAAGGCAATGCACCCTTTAACAAGTTGTCTTGCAGGGACAATCATGCAAAGTCTTGAGAAACACAAATTGAAACCTGCAGAAGACATGACATGTTCTCCTGAAATTGAAATAACTGGCAACAAAGGCACCACTAAAGCATGCATAATCAGGCTTTCGGGTCCACCAGAATGCAGGAGGCCATGGGAACCAGCAAGCTCAGGAGGTCTGAGGCAGGAACCCAAGTCCCTGGGATTGGAGGACTTGTACATCCGAGAAATGTTCGCCACTCAGTTCTCGGTGGAAATGCCCTTCCAGGGTGGGGCTGGGATGGCGTAACCTGAGACTTTTAGAAGCTCATGGAAAAGCCCAAGCTGTGCATCCAACTGCATGTGCAAAAGAGAAGTGCAGATGCCTAATCTAGGGAGCAAGCTTGGATGAGCCAGTCATCTAGGTAGCGAAAGACATGAATGTTCTGCCTCCAGAGGCGAGTCACAACCACCGCTAGCAGCTTGGTGAAAACCTTGGGTGCTGAAGGAAGACCAAACAGTAGGACTTTGAACTGGTAATGATATTGGCCCACAACAAACCTGAGGTACTTCCATTGCATCACGTGAATAGGTACATGGAAGTGGGCATGCTGAAAGCTCAGTGATATCAACGGTCCTGCAGATCGAGCGCAAGGGGATGTGATACCATCTTGAATTTGTCCTTGCCTAGGTACAGATTAAGAAGCCTCAAATCCAGGATGGTTCGTAAACCCCATCTTTTATCAGAACCAGAAAATAGAGTGAGTACTATTCCCTGCTTCATTCTTAGCATGACCAAATTTGGAATATACCATTCATCAAAAGTAGATGAACCTCGCCCAAAGTTGCAAAGAGACTTCAGAACGCTAGAAATCTAGCACCAAGTACCTCTCCCACTCTTCAAAGTGCAGCTCTCACATGTGGTTCAATCAGACAGTATCCACATAGAAATCGAAAAAAAAGCTATCAGGAAGTGCCCCTCTAAAACAAGATCAATCCTGAACAGGGATAGGCGAGAACTGTGCACCTCTAAAACAAGACCAATCCTGACCAGGGATAGTTGAGAATCGTGCACCTCTAAAACAGGCTCAATCCTGACCAGGGATAGGTGTGAATGTGCCCCCTTTAAACAAGACCAATCCTACCCAGGGATATGCGAGAACCGTTCACCTCTAAAACAAGAGCAATCCTGACCAGGGATAGGCGAGAACTGTGCACCTCTAAAACAGGACCAATCCTGACCAGGCATAGGTGAGAATCGTGCACCTCTAAAACAGGACCGATCCTGACCAGGGATAGGCGTTAATGTGCACCTCTAAAACTAGCCAAGTTCTGACCAGGGATAGGTCTGGATCAGATCCAAAGTGAGGGTCCCTGAAATGATTAAGTACTGTGTTACGTCATACGATATGAATCTGTTGTGATCATGTTGGGTGCTTGATTCCTTTAATCTTTCATAATATCACAGGAACCTCAGTTACGCTTTATCCTACACATTACTCGGCTGATGGTCCTTGTGAGAAAGGTTGGAGCAGGTTTATGCCACCACGTGGCTGTGTTTCACGGCATCCATCTCTCTTTAGTTCTCTAATCTCAGAGCTAGGTGAGCCAAACTGCACACCATTGTGAGTGAGAGTAGAGAGAGCAGAGAGGACTGGTAGAACGGATCTGCGCTGTTGCGGCTTAAAGAGAATCATCTGCCCCAGACCTCCAGACCCCGAGTCTGATACTCAATTTCGCCCTTGAATTGGTTAATCCATTGATAAAACCCAGCGTCCAGTATAGCCCCACTATGGCGAGGATGCACCCCACTTGGGAGAGCTAATGTGCTTCCTTTGTACTGCCGAATAAAGGAGCAATGACACAGTAAATCATGGGAACAGTGCTTAATATATCAACAATAAGTGACAACTAGCATCTAACAAAAATGCACTGAAAATTCCTCCGCGAAGAGTCTTCCTCCCATGTTGCTTGATCAGACAATGACCATTAACAAATTGGAAAAAAGACAACAATAAGCATGCTTCAAAAACAAGAACAATCCTAAGCAGGAGTACACGCCTGGATCGAGTCCATGGCAGTGGTTGAAGTGAGCAGGAGTGGTGCTCCTCTACTTTTTGTAATTAAGTTTCACAGTTCCTATATTTTTTTCTTTTTTAAAGAAACCGTTCCGGAATGGTTTTATTTTAAAGTAAACGTGTGGGAAGAAGTTGAAACTTGCACCTGGGACCTGCTGGGTCAGCTCCAACGTCACATCACGCTAACTGCTGGGGTGCAGTTATTTTTTCAGTGGCCTGCTTGAACAGAGCCCTTTCCCAAGCCCCTTCGTAGCCCTGCTCCCGCAGTAATAAGAATGTTTCTTTTGCATTTAAGAAACTTAACGTGAAAATACTGCAGGCACAGCTGTACGTGGAGATAATGGGTAGGCGGGAGGGGTGGCTTTAATCTTCAGCATAGCACTTAAAAGGGTGCGAATGGTGGCTGATTACAAAAGGGACGGATCATAATGCTGAATGCTGTGGGGGGCAATGAATACACGTAATGGGGGTAGTTTAAGATGTATTTTCTTTCACTGTACTTCTTTCAGCATTGACACAGAGGTGGGGGTGGAATGGAGGAAAAACGCTGCCCAGTTATGGGGTTTGTATTGTATTGCGTCTGGGGGGGAGGGCGTGCTGATGGGGTATGTGGCGGGCGGGCAGGTTGGGAACATAGTTTCACTACTTCTTTTTGCACACTTCCACCACTGCTCCTAGCTGTCATTAAAGAACGGCGCTTTGTCATGTGGAATGCATTAAAACCAGTCTTTACTCCCTGGCCCTGAACAGATGCCAGTGCCAATGTCCTTTTCGAAAACCTGAACCTGCTAATGAATTCCAGATTTTGGGCTGATGAACTTCAGAAAAGTGGGTCTGGTGTAGGGGAGAAAGTGTGGGTACCCCAATGTAGGCTTTGTGGAGCCCCTGTTGCTAACAGTTTGAAACTTGGATGAGCACACAGTTCTGCCGGATCTGTATCAAGAGACCAAATCCTGCACATACCATGGACCTCGTACACCCGAATCCCTCATGTGTGGTGTTGAGAACTTTAAACTGAAGTTTTATGAGTGCAGCTTAATGTGATCTTGTTTTTTCAGCTTTAAGGCAGGCTTGCTGCCAGATTCGGCACTCCCCATCACCAGTCCATTACCTCGGCACTCCCCATCACCAGTCCATTACCTCGGCACTTCCCATCACCAGTCCATTACCCCGGCACTCCCCATCATCAGTCCATTACCTCGGCACTCCCCATCACCACTCCATTACCTCGGCACTCCCCATCACCACTCCATTACCCCGGCACTCCCCATCACCAGTCCATTACCCCGGCACTTCCCATCACCAGTCCATTACCCCGGCACTCCCCATCACCAGTCCATTACCTCGGCACTCCCCATCACCAGTCCATTACCCTGGCACTCCCCATCACCACTCCATTACCTCGGCACTCCCCATCACCACTCCATTACCTCGGCACTCCCCATCACCAGTCCATTACCTCGGCACTCCCCATCACCAGTCCATTACCTCGGCACTTCCCATCACCAGTCCATTACCTCGGCACTCCCCATCACCAGTCCATTACCTCGGCACTCCCCATCACCAGTCCATTAACTCGGCACTCCCCATCACCAGTCCATTACCTCGGCACTCCCCACCACCAGTCCATTACCATTTAAGGGTCACTGCAGAGACTGGAGAGACCTAGTTAGGTCTGCCTGGTGGCTCGTTTGTATTTTGCAGCAGCAGAAAAGCCGGGAATTATTAATCAGACGACTAATTAGGCCTGGGAGGAGCAGCTGACCTTTGAGCCAAACACTCAGATCCCTGAATATCTGTGCCAAGGTAGGAGCAGCGCCCATTCCCATGGGTCATCTGAAGCCGTCTGCGCAGAGCCACCCGGCCCAAGGCTCTACCTCACCAAGTGGTAAAAGTAATTCAAGCATTTGTATATGTTGGTCTGGATGACCATCTTGAATTTTTTTTAAAAATAATAATTTTGTAGAACACTAAACACCACCATCTGGTAGCTTAAAAATAGTCATGTTTGAGACACAGAAGCCTCGTTATGATCTTGAGGCTTGGTGCTCATGTAAAAATACTGAGCCGTGAGACGCGCAGATGGTATTCTGTAGCGTTAAGCGAAGGTGAACCACTAGACTCCTCCTGCTCGTCTTCTTTCCCTGTGATTCCAGTAAGTTAAGGGACTGACATAATGTCACTTACTTCTGTTTACGGAAAAGATAAGACAGGAGAGGAAGGGGTGCATAAACAGTGCGAATGCAGCCATGAACCGGCACTCCACTCCCAGTGCCAGTCACCATGACTGCAAAGTAATGTAACCTACAATGGCATATTTATATTTTAAACGGCACAATAAGCTTTATAAGGAGGGAACCCGTGATGGGAGCCCCTGGCATCATGAATTAACATGAGTAGGATATTAAAGAAAAACACCAGCAGAATATAATAAAATCATGGGTTTTCAGTTCTGTTTTTTGCAGACCATGCCCTGTATTGAGACTTATAAAGGAAGACACTGCCTTGCTCCACTCCTGATCCACTAGTGAAACAAAACGAAAGGACCGAAACTAAGCAGGTCAGTAGACACACTAAAATTGCGCATGTTGTAAGTGATTCTAAAACACGCAAACATAATTCGGTTAGAGGTTTAGAACCAAAATAAGGGACAACACCCATCGTTGTTGTCTTGTAGAGGGAAGCAAGTGCACCCTTGGGAAGAAATTGGGCTGAACCAAGTATCGACTTGCTAAAAAAAATGCCCCACCATCCCTACGTCACCAGCCTTAATCTAAAGGTAGCACAACGTTTTTACTTGATGAGATGGCATTGCGGCCATGGATATTGTATGGGAGAGGGATGCAATATCGTGGTAGGAAACTGACGTACTGTCTTTGTATTGTAGGAAGTGTGAGAAATGCGGCTTCAACTGACTTACCCTGAAACAGAACCAGAAGTATGTCCTGAAGATGGCTCTAAAAATTAACTCTCGTGAGGGCGTGGATAAAAGTGTATCACACATAAAGAGCCGAAACACGTGTCGACCTGAGGAAAACCCCAATATTACTTTGTTTTTTGGTGTTCCCACAAACGAAAAAGACACAGAAAAGTAGCAAACTAAGTGGACTCGCAAAACTAAAAACTTTTGAATATTTTTTTTAATGCGTTTGTTTTTTGTGCTGTCTTCAGCGGTTTTATAATTTTGTACGTTTGAAAAAATCATTTTCAAAATAAAAAACTGATTTACGATAACTTGATATGCGTTCTCTCTCTAGCTGTTTGTGCAAAAAGTGGTGAGCAACATTACAAGTAAATGGTGTGAGCCCATTAGTGTGTTTCAAGAATAAGGGAGTGTTAACCAGTCTCCTACAGATAGACAGGTAAGAAGAAATAGGCCATGAATGTTGGAAGGGAGGGCGCATGTCCTGGGTACGAGGCCACAGAGTTTCAGAATGCAGGTTCACAGGATGCAGAGGCCTGTTTATGGTATTTATTTGCCTGCCTTCAGGAATTCTAGGAGCACTGGACTGGAAATGCAGTTTGTGTCAGTTTACATGCCGAGGTGTAGCTGATCCATCAGGTAGTCTTGTATTTCCATATGTAGTGCATTTTATTTATGTATTCATTGGTCATTTGTATGGCGCCTACGCACATGTGTTTCCGGTGGTGCTCTAGCATATTGATTGTACACATGCGTGGTGGGGCCAGCAGTATGCCAGTGTGTTGTCTGCAGAGAGAATTTGGTCATTTGTCAACAGATAGAATACAAGTGCTGTCCTGTTTCTGTACCATTAGTGTCACATTTATTACAGCATTGGCCGCTCTCTATGAAAAATCCTGTAGCAATATGATTACCCGCGATTGTGAGCAGTTGCAAAAGCCCACGCTTTTGTGATTTGTATTAATTCATGAAATGATGTGAGTAGTTCCATTTTTGTTGATCAAATTCCCCTTCCGTAAAGCTTCATGCATACACCTGTGACCAGGTGCCTTACTAGCCTAATCTACAGCGACATCGAGCAAGTTCAAGGGTCACAGGTGCCCTCTCTCTTGACAGCTGCAGTGACCACCAAGTCTCTGCAGTGCACTGGCTGTGTTTCAGATATGCACCCCTGTTCTAAAAACTGCATAACTATAAGACTGCTGTACTGGAGGCAAGTTAAACTGTAAATATAATCCATTACTGAGTAGCTGATTGGTGGCCAGCACCCCTCATAGGTATACTAGCCACATTAATTTGATCTCACACATGTGCCAGCCCTGTGATCGCATTTCAGCCACAGAAAAAAGGGTTATGTGCATTACCGCAAGACAGGCTAACTCTGTTGCAGCCAACAATACTGTAACCTTGGGTGATCCCTCTCTTTATTGCTTTTGTGTGGGCAGGAAAAACTCTCCAAACAGGACGGCTACTCCACAGGTTGCTGGTCTGGGAACAGGAATCAAAGGGCACACCCATTCACAAAAGGCTAGGCATCACACCAGGGGGCTGACTATCTAAATGCCTTTGACTCTATTGTGAAGGGAAGAGGACGGGGTAAGTGTAAACAAAGGGAGCGCTTTATATCTGGAGGAAATTTCCACCATCTTGTTCTCTATGGCTCCATCTTTTTGTTTTTTTATTTTAATTTGCTGTGCCAATGGTTACAATTAAACCTTACACAAAAGAAAAAGAACAGAAACACATATCTTAAAATTATTAACACAAAACATAAAACAAGAGTTCATCCATCATATGTAAGTAGATGTCACATGGGAAAGATCAGGGAATCATAACATTTCTAGACAATTATCTGCATCCCTTCCTACACAATAAAAAGTAGACCAACTTTACCCACTGCATAAAGTGCAACAGTGCCAAATTTAGTGCAATTGACTTAGACTAATACAATCTTTCCCATAAAACTTTGCTTAATATAAAAGTGGTGTTATTCATGAAACGCCCAAATCATAATATCAAATTATTTAGTTTGGTACAATATAGCACCAAGTGCTTTAAAGACTCGCTCTCCTCCAGGCAGAATCTACATTGATTGTTCAAATGTAATGGTTTGTTCCGCAACATTAAATTATCCCTAGTTTGTAACAAATTGAAATGGAAACGCATCAAATCAGTTCTCAATTTAGGGGAGGGAAAGTAAATCAAGTAGGAAGGTATTTGCACACATTGCTTAGTGGTCACTGCAAAACCACGCTGGAGGACAATAGTTACAGGTAAGTAACTTAAACCTTCTCCAGCATGGGGTTTGGCATGGACTCGCATGCTCATGAATAACAAATACATAGCAGTACAATATTACACAACCATGGGAGGTGGCAATGCTCAACAGAAGCAATTAATTCTTACCTCCTGAACAGTCTCACCTCAAGCAAACAGGTTGCGTAGCACAGCTTGGCCCACTCTGTCCTCCTCCCTGGAATCCCTGTTGATGCAGTAAAACTTCGTGAAGGTGTGCGTCGACCTCCACATAGCAGCCCTGCAGATGTCCAGCAGGTGAACACCAGACAGGAACGCAGTCATTGCAGCGATCGCTCTAGTGGAGTGGGCCCTCGCACGGCCAGGCAGTGGTCGATTCGCCAACCAATGACAGTGCGTGATGCAGCCGGAGAGCCACCTTAAAATGCAAGCGTTGGTCAAGGCCTTCCCATGTTTCACATGACCAAAGTTCACAAACAGTTGTGAGGTCTTCTGAAAACTCTTTGTGCCTGTCATGTAGAACTTCAGGGCACAAGCAACATCCAGCGAATGCAAGACCCTTTCTGCCGGTGACGTAGGGTTCGGGGAAAAATCAGGTAACACCAAAGGCTTGTTGAAGTGGAATTCCGACAGAACCTTTGGCATGAAAGGGGGGTGTGTACGCAGCACTACCCTCGATTTGTGTAAATTCAGGAATGATTGCTTGCAGGATAGGGCCTAGATCTCACCTACCCTCCTGGTAGAGGTGATGGCCACAAGGAAAGCCATTTTCCACGAGAGGAATTTGAGAGGGGCTTGATGCATAGGCTTGAAGGTGGCCTCCCATGAGCCTCGTCAGAATAACATTGAGTTCCTATGCCGGGGCATGATCATTCAACGGCAGGAAAGATCGAAAAAGTCCTTGGAGAAATTCTTTGACAAGTTGGTGGGAACAAAGTGAAGATCTTCATAATGACCTGGTGTAACAGGAGGTAGCTGCCAGATGTACCTTGATAGAGGCGTGCGCCAGTCCGGCCTTGGCCAAGGATAGCAAGTATGGAAGGATTTGCCGAGCCCTGACCCTCAGAGAGCTAATCTTCTGAGACTGGCACCACTTAGCAAAATGCTTCCACTTGTGCCCGTAGCACTTCAAAGTCGACGACACCATGGCCTTGGCGAGGACCTCTGTGCAGTTCGCAGGCAACTCATATACTCCAAAGTCTAGGGCTGCAGTAGCCAAGCCCTCAGTTTCAGCGATCCTGGGTCATGATGAAGGATTGCACCTCCTTCTCTGGTGGGAAGATCGGGAACCACTGGCAGCTTGACCGGAGGCAACGCTGACAGGCTGAGAAGGTCTCGATACCAAATCTGCCTCGGCCATGCCTGTGTGATGAGTATAATTTTGCATGGACACTGTTTGAGTGTGTCGATGACTTGTAGCGGGAGAGGGAGCGTGTACAGGAACAGTTCTTCCCACGGGAAGGGGAACACACCCCCAGGCTCCACGGTTAGTGGAATCTGCTGGCACACTTCTGGCACTTGGAATTCGCTGCCGTCGCAAAAAGATCAATCTGGGGCCTGCCCATTTGATGAATAGGCGGTCCACCTGATCCCTCTCATGGCAAGAGCGCAGTTCCGTGCTGAGGAAGTCTTCTATGGTTTTCTTGACTCCCACCAGGTGGAGAGGGACGAGGAACATCCCCTGTCTGACGGCCCAGTGCCACAAGTCCTGTGCTTCTTTGGAGAGCGCCGGGGATCGATTTCCCCCCCCCTGCTTCCTGATGTAGAACATGGCGGTGGTGTTGTCCATGAAGATCCTTATCACCTTGCCCTTCAGAGATGGCAGGAATGACTTGAGAGCCCAGAGCATAGCCCATAGCTCCAGGATGTTGATATGATGTTTTCCTTCGGCAGCCACAGGCCACTGGTGTGCAGATGTCTGGCGTGCGCTCCGCAGCCTTCTAGAGAGATGTCCGTAGTGACCGTCTCCTGGTATAGGGGGTTTTGAAAACCCACGCTATGGGCGATGTTGGAGTGGATGCCCCACCATCCTATTGCCTGACAGAACTTGTTGCGAGAGATCTTGTCCGTGAAGCTTCCGGCCACCTGTATGCAGCAGGCATCCAGAAATTCCTGTAGGGGTCGCGTTTGCAACCTGCAGAGCTGGACGAGGCAGATGCAGGATGAAATCATGCCCAGTAATGACTTGATGGCCCGTACTGTGGCCGTCTTCTTCGGCGACAGCCGTTGCACCTTTCCTTGAATAGCTGCTATCCTCCCCTCTGATGGTGACGCCAGGCAAGACACCATATTGAGTCTGGTGCCTAGGAACAGCATATTCTGTGATGGAGTTAAGCAGGACTTGGATAGTTGACGGAGAATCTCAGAACGGTCAGTAGCCGGACGGTCGTCTCTGTGTGTTCGTCAGCCAGCTCCCGGGCATCCAGGTACGGGTATACGTGTATGCCCTGTAGATGTAGATGGGCCGCCAGTGGTGCCAGGCATTTCGTGAACACTCTGGGGGCCGCCTTCAAGCCAAAAGGTAGAGCCTTGAACTGGTAGTGCTGTCCTTGCACCACAATATTTAGAAACTTAACGATATTTCTTGTGAATGGGGGCATAGAAGTAGGCGTCCTCCAGGTCCAAGGACGTCAAGAAGTGTCCTTCTTCCAGTTGGCTGAGCACATGTTGCAACGTGACCATCCTGAACATTTCTGACTTTAGGTATTTGTTCAGACATCGTAGGTCTAGGGTGGGCCTCCAGCCCCCTGTCTTCTTTCTGACCAGAAAGTATCTGGAATAGACTCAGGAGCTCCGGAGCCATTGGAGAACTAGCTCTATCAGCCATTTTCGCAGCATAGCCCGACGCCACTTCCCCTTCCTGGAAGAGAGCAATTGCCTCCATCTTCTTATCATTGGGAAGGAACCCCAGAATCAGCCCCAGCATGGACCACAACTCCTAGTCGTACCTGGCCAGGTTCGGCAGTGCATTGGCCCCCTTGATGGTGTACGCTGCAGTGTAAATCACCTTCTTTCCCATGGCATCCATCTTTTTCCACTTACTGTCCGGAGGGACCGAAGATGACGAGGATGGGTTGGCCGACCTTTTCCTTGCGGCCGCTGATACCACCGAATCCGGTGATGGCTGTGATCTCAGGCACTTAGATGTGGAGTCCAGCACTTATATTTCTCCTCCAGCCTATCACGCTGGAGCCATGGACGGGTTCTTCATGAGGGCCAGCCCCTCCTCCCATACATCGTCCAGAAAGGGCCCATCATGATAGTCTTCCTCTTGGCCTTGCGCCTTTAATACTAAAAGCCCTTCTTCTTCGTTTCCTCAGGCACCAGCTGGAATAACTCTGAGGCCCTGACGATCATGGAGTGGAACAATCCCACCTCATCCGGTGGGGACACCCTGTGTGGAGCATCCACATATGGCAATTCTCTGTCCACTGCGACAATGTCTTCGTTGTGGCTGTATCCGTTCCCATACCCATGTCTGGGTCTGCTGGGGGAGAAGGGACCCAACGTGGCCAAGGAGGCTGAAATGGAGATGTCGGATTACTGACTCCATGGTTTGGGCGATGGCCTGGGAGGGCTGCTTCAGGGCCACCTGGACCCCCCACTCTTTTCCCCCTGAGTGTCTTGAACCAGGTCCTGAGCCGGTTTCACTCCTTCTGGCATGCCTGCAGACTTTTCCAAAGTCACTGCGGTGGTGTTGCGCCTTGGGGCTAGGGACACTTTGAGCCGTGGGAGCTACCCTCGCAGGATCAGCCCCCTTGTGTATTTGATTGCCTTTAGTCCCGCCCCACCCTCCCATCTCAATACCCACTGTTACATTTGCTATATTTGCATATTCTGTGTCCTTTTGACAGGGGTGGGTTGTTGTAATGCTTGCTATGTTGTTAATATTGTACATGGTTTGTTTATGGTATATATATTTCTAGGGAACCTTAATTGGACATTTAATTTATTTTGGACTCTTATAATCTGCTGTTTGGGTTGCTACTAAACCATATGAACACCCCTCTTGAGAGTATAGCCTTCCCATGGCCCACGTCACCCCCTGTTTTACATTCACGATTGTGCTGGCTCTTGGTTTGTAGACATGTGAGGGCCAAGCGGGCGCTTTCGCCTCTGCTCATCCTTGTACTCCTGCAGAGCAGAGGTCAATTGAGGGATACAATTTCATAATGAAATGCCAGGTCAAGAAACTCTTCGAGGCATCGAGTTTTGATTGCTTGAAGACTTGAAAACCAAATGCTCGTCTGCCCTGTGCGCACGCGGTGCATGTTAAGTGAAGCGGAGGGTGCAACAGTGGCCTGCACAATGTATAGCTCTTTAACCCGTTTGGCAAGGCTCGTGCAGAAGGCGACACCTCACTCCAGAATTAAGCTGCATACAACGAGGGGAGGCAACATTCGCTTTGCACATGGCAGCGATGTCGCCACAGCCGGTGACACTGACTGAGGTAGAAACATATATTTACTCTCTCAGATAAGCAGGATAAGATGCGGGGGATGAGGAACCGCTAATTAAAAGGACAGATTCCAAGAAATGTCACAGGCAAGAAAAAGAAAAAACGCAGGCTACCAGTGCCTTCCACCGATGTAAAAGGCGCGAATGTCTTCCAATATTACAGCACTGCTTCACGAACATTCTATGCCAAGAAGCTTTAATCAAATCATGTCCCGCACTGAACCTCCAATGGGTTCTCTGAGTAACTTTACACATATGCATTCCAATATCATTTAAGGAAAGGTAGTCCTGGAGGCAGGAGTGGACTGGGAACCAACAGAGGCCCTCGAAATCATTTTCAAAGTGGTCCCATATTACACATGTTCAGCAAGCTCGACCCTTTTCCCATGAGAAAATATCCAGAGTTCCCTATAGGCCAGTTCATCCCTGCCTGGAAGTGCTCTGCTTGCAGGCTCAGAAGACCATTTTACACCACGTGACCAAGATGTCCAATAGAACGACTGCGATTTTGCTGGGTAACAATATAGCCAATGACACAGGCCTTCAAACGTTTTAATGCTGAACCTGCCTTTTTTTTGCAGGGTTAGTCAGTAAGGGCCGCCTCCCCACTCTTGTGCATTCATTATTCTCCTAGCGTTCGATTACACTTCGATGGTTTCACTGGTAACAGTGTGCATTTTAGAGACCCGTCAGTCTTACTCTCAGGGGGACAGTGGGCAGGATACTAGAATGGCCCCGTTACTTGGTCACACCAGTTCAAAGAGCGTGCAAGCTGAAGGGCTGGGTCATAACGTGACTATTTCTACATGAGTTATTAGCCTCTGCTGGCCGATTAAATGCGTCTAACATTTTACATTGACTGCTGAAGCAAAACCCTGCAGCTTACACAGCCTGCTATGGAAACCCATCAACTCCTAGAACTCTCTTTACCACCCAGTATCGCATAAAACACCTTTGAGTCCCAATTGCCCAGGACCATAAACGTTTCCTAACAGAAGGGCCAATCAGATTGCATCTAACAATCTGATTGTCTCTCGCTGGGTACTAATAAAGAAAGAAGATCGGTTAGTGTGAAGACCATGTGACCATTTCTAGCTGGGAAACATTTGACCAGTATTCGCACCTTTCAATTTAACCCCAGGACAAATGAGGCCGCTGCGGTACTCAGTGCTCGCCTTCAAGTATCACACTTAATAACAGAGCTTAAAATACATGGGAACCCTCGGCCTAAGTCAGGCCCCCAGAGGCAAAATGGAGAAATACCATACCCAGATCTTAATGGGGGAAGTGGTCCTTGGTTCAGGATAAAAGAACAAAATTAATATTTATGTATCCAGCATGCAGCCCCTTACAAACTCGCCTTGCAGCCCTCAAAGCTTCCCCACCCTCCTTTCTGCCATTCCCATCCTGCACTTCCCACTGAAAGGGAGGGGATGAGCCACAATGAGAGAGGAAGCAAAAGACAGAGAGCGCGGGAGAGAAAAAAGGGCATTCTGAGAGGGAAAAGATATATATATATACACACGTACAGAGTGAGAGTGTGTGAGAGAGAGAGACTAACATGTAGACTGTGACGGAGAGGGAAAGAGAGATGGGGACTGACACTGATAAGGAGACTGTGACACTGGCGCCTTTAGACACTGATGGGTGGAGACACTGAGATAGTCACTAAGACACTGACCCAGAGTTACTAAAACAGACATTCATTGAGACAGCAACATCCAGACACTGATACAGATACTAACAGTAAGACCCGGATGAACATTAGACATTGCCACTGACACAGAGTCACTGATATAGACACTCACTGGACACTAACCCTGACTCAGTCTAAGGTCCACGGGACTGAGGCCCCTCAGGGTGGAGTGCAGTCTGCTGGGCCTGTAGGAAGATTGAAAGGGTAGCGTTGATCCAGCGCTTCTAGAAAGGGATTCTAATGACAGGGTCTGGGTGTGATGTGTGATAGTTGTGCTTGACTGAGACCCTCCACATGCTTCCGAAGTTCTTCCCGTAATTTGTTGGCAACTTGCGCAATGTACTATCAACTGGTTTCGCACTCTTCCTTGAAACAATCTTACGCTGAAAACCTTTGACCCATCTCAATTGTCTTCGAAAGACACTACTAAATTGGAGAACCACGTCATCCACACTGGACACCCATACAGACCACACTTGTTCACTTTACCTGGTTGTAGCTGAGAATGTAAAGCACCCCGTAATGGCTGCCCAATAATAGGCATCTTTTTCCCTGGACAATACACCTTAGATGTGCCCGAGCTACTAAGGTACGCACACTCTGTGACACTACATAACCCAAGATGCTGATTTGTTCACCCTCCTAAGCCCGAGACGGGGTGTCTGTGTCAAACAGACTTGCATGCGGCCATACTTTCTCAAAAGTCTGTTCAGGGAGAATGGTATGATGTGGCCTGGAATATGCCATAACATTGATAGTGAGACCACCTGATAGTACTTTATACCATGGATGGGGGCATTGCATCTTACTCGTGATATCCGTTATCTCTAAAACTATGTCCGCATTACCGCTCTCTGCCTCGGACATCTCTTCATTCACTGACTGTGTCACTGCCATGGTATGATTAAAACCTGTGGCACTCACTTCCTCTGAACATATGGTGTCACGAATGAATTGATGCTGTTAACACAATCACTGGGAAAAGTGATGAAAGAACAGGCAGCATCTGACAACACAACAACCTAGGCATGCATTAGACACAGCGAATATTGACCAGGGGAAATTTGAGGAACTTGCTGCTGTTGCTCTATCGCTTAAAAGAGTGAAGGAATGGGCTACTTCTGTCAAAATTATATTTCAAAGGTTTGCTTCTGCCTCCCACGCGTGCACTATGCACAATATCACTGCCATGCCATGCATCAACGTTCTTAAAAAAAAAAAAAAAAAAACGAACAGTGCCTGGCGCATGTAGCTACCACTTGTCAGAAACCTGAAGGTGTCTCCCTGGCTAGTCCCAGGGGATCTGTCATCCAGGTGGCCCGGACACCACCATCGCTATTGAATGCAGTTACTGGGGGTGGACCAGTGAGTGAGGATCACCTGGATGGGGGGGGTCCTTGGAGAGTGGGAGTGGGACACTGATGGGTGAGACGCAGTACCACCCTGCTTTCAACACCTTCTCCCCATCCCACCATGTAGGATATTCCAAAATACTGCCCCCTGCCCTTTTCTGACACGAAGACATTTGCACAACACGAAAGACAACGGACTAACACATGATCCGTTTACCTGACATGTCCCAATACAAGGGTCAGGCGAAGTCAGGCAATTGACCAGAATCACACACACCTGACGGCTCTTTCCCTTCCCCATAGGGATAAAAGGTGGAGCACGAGAGCACAGGACGAGCAAGGCAAACCACACAACATGAGGGATAACTCAGCACGGCAGTTCAATTGGAGGCAAAAGACGGCGAATACCGAGAAGGTGACAAGGAGAGAAGTGACCTTGCCCTTTCCGGCCAAGGCCCGTGAAACCTTCGCAGACATAAACATAAGACCGCAAACAAAGGCCAGCCTGTGTTGTAGCAGATGTCTATGGTACATGAGAACCTCCTGATACAAGTCATCTTCTATGAGATGTTCCAATATTTTTGTTGGTAAACATTGGTCAATCTTACAGGCAGATGCAGACTTGAATACAGTGATAGGAGACAATCCATTAATTACCTTCGCTAAAGCCAATTGCAAAATGTGAAAATATGCAGTGACCAAAGAGAAAGTATGGTATGACACCAACCAACAAAAACATAGGAACCTCACACAGAAGATTACTTGCCTCACTAAATTTGGAGTGTATGCAATTTTATCTCCATGTGAACAGATGTACATTGGGCCGGCGATCTGCCAATGGAAGGTACGCATTTTACAACACTACAAGGCTATTCTTAATACAGATGTCAATTATCCCCTAGCTGTACACTTTGCAGACAAACATAAGAGTGATGCTTCACTTGTTTGGTTATTTGCATTGGCACACATACCAGTACACAAAAGAAGAGGTAACAGAGAAAGAAAATTACGCAAGTTAGAATCCAGGCTAAGAGTAACATTTAATACCAAAAAACTCAAGGCATAATGCCGGAGAAGAGCTAGCCGTACATTTATTGGAAGATTGAACATAAACCGGCATCTTTACAGTACATAGGCCAGAAGTGGGCACGTAGATCACAAGATAATTGTACTCTCCAAGAAATGTTATATTAATGAATGAGGTGATTTTAATGTTTTTAGAGTTTGTATGGAGAATTGTGAAGATTAATGTATGAGGCATTGCACACTATGACAGCACTGACCACTTAGCACTTTACACTATACAGCAGTATAGTCTGGATTATTTAAGAGGAGAACTGTGAGACATTTACTCATTGACATTGCACACTTTATTAGCATTAGATATAGCACCTTATAGCACAGAGACACATTATGACGTTTGAGTCTATAATCAGCTGTG
Organism: Ambystoma mexicanum; assembly: GCF_040938575.1. Classification (NCBI taxonomy): domain Eukaryota; kingdom Metazoa; phylum Chordata; class Amphibia; order Caudata; family Ambystomatidae; genus Ambystoma; species Ambystoma mexicanum. Next base: position 900,612,603 of record NC_090926.1, read on the forward strand.
TCCAAACGTAGCATTGTGATCATATCACTATATAGTGATAACAATCCATTGAAGGTAAGCGTCTGCCGCTTTTGATTGGCTTGAGAATAATGAGCAGTTCCAGACGTTGCAGCGCAGGATCTGCCTGTCGTGGATATCAATTACAGAGTGTATTGGCCACAAGGCCATGTGGGCAGATTGCAAGAGATACTAAGAAAGGATCACTAGTATGAGAGTCCAGTAGGGTTATACTCCATATGCACAATATATAATGTTCATTATAATCTCGAACGAGAGGTGAAATGAATTGGTTGCAGTATATCAACAGCCATTCAAAGATGGCCGCCTGCATAGAGCGAGCCAATCAGAGTAAGCTGGAACAACAGTCACATGACTAGTCACATGATGACTATCGGAGAGTGTGGAAAGAAATAATGCCCCATGTAACATGTTTGTAAATTTGACCTGAAGTCATCCCTGAGTTAGGGGTGGAATGCGTGCCGTGAAGTGGAGCGTCCTAATGACTACTCATTCAGTTCGTAAATCCTTGATGGCTGATAATTTATTTTGAAATCTTCAATAATGCATAAAAATGTATTTGTTGTTGCACGATATACGGACCGAGTGTTCTTTATATTCAGTACTGACTTGTGATGTTTGCCGCAGACTCAAAGACAGCATCAGAGTCAGAACAGTTGTTCTAAACATATATATATATATATATATATATACATATATATATATACATATTGTGGTTAAAAGGAGCAAGACTGTTTTGGACCATCCAGAAAGGAGGCTAAGCACTGCCAAACATTACATATAATACACCCTTCGCCCCATACGGCAGTTGGGGACCGTTTTTTTCATTTAACACATACAACACATTCCATAAACAAGCATTGGCAATGCCAACAGTTTGGGCTTTTGCGTAGGCATGGGCAACACACTTGCCAAGGCACTGCTGTAGTGTTATTAACTGGGTATTGACAGTAAGTAGCAGGTGCAAAATGGTGTGAGTTCCTGGGCATCTAATAGCAGTGACTGGCAAATGCCTAATACTTATACACCAGCCAAAACTGCTCACTTTGCCAATGCTGGTTTTTAACAGGACTTCAGTGAAGGACACCCAGAGCGCTTATAAATTGAGTGTCTGAAGGCAGACCTGGTTAAGACATTTCTATTACAACAAGGGCGATATTACAGCTCCAGTTAAGTCATTAACTCACAGAAGACTGCTTTAAAAACCACTGGCAGGCACTTCAAGTGCAACGTCTGATGGTAAGGCTTGATTAAAGCAGCTCAAAGAGTTCCCATGAGGAGGTGTTTTGGGCAGGGAGGGGCAGGAACTGGGCGGCAAAGGGATTAGCATGGCCATGGGCAGTCAATGCGTGGGAAAATAACCAAACACCACAAACAAGCTTTGTGTCCCTGCACATTTGCCATTTCTCCCTATCTGCACTCTAACACAATAGTTTTGGCTTATATGCGGCACAAGCACCACCTAATAGCCAAAACGAAACATTTTAATTGTTCTAAAACGCTTGGTTTTAACCAGCTAAAAGAACAAGGCAAGCTTGATAATGCTTGTTTTGCATTGCACATTGAACAAGACAAGCTTGATAATGCTTGTTTTGCATCATCAAGCTTGTCTTGCATCGTGCCTTGAAACACTTGTGTATAGGCGCGTTACAAATGCCATATCAGATCATATAAAAGCTATGCATGAAATGAGTTGGGGAATACGTTCACGGAAAAAATACTGATAAGCTGAACTATTGATTACTATAAAAACCGGATTCAATTTCAGCAGTAAATCAATACTATGATATGAGCGACTGTGAATACTTGAATCGTCCTAGCTCTTTGACGTAAAGAAAGGAAGGCATCCAGAAGAGCTTTTTTTTAAAAAAAGGAGTTGGACTACACAGTTAAACGAAAATAGTATGAAAGCCGCACATTTTATTTATTTATTTTTTATTTATTTACTTGATTTAATCAAATTAATGATTTTTACAAAAAAGAAGAAGACGTAAAAGAAGACAAGGATGAAGTCTTGCATTAGTCTTGCATTAGTTAGAGGCTAAGATTTGGTTCAGCGTCTGTGCTGCAGCAATTGTCCAAGCAGTCCTTTCGCCGCTCATTGGCCTGCCCCACCACAGCTTCTTGTCTTTGATGTAGGAAGCCGATAGAAGTGGTAACAAATATTTTTCTCCGATTGACTTTGTGCCAGGGCAGTTAAGTAACAGGTGTCGAATGGTTTCAATCTCCTCGTCGTTGTGGCAGAATCAACATTTATTTGAGCAGTAAATCAATACTATGGTATGAGCGACTGTGAACACTTGAATCGTCCTAGCTCTTTAAACTAAATAAAGGAAGGCATCCAGAAGAGCTTTTTTTAAAAAAAAGGAGTTGGACTACACAGTTAAACGAAAATAGTATGAACACCGCACATTAACAATTTTAGAACGGCACGTAAAATCACACATATATATATATATATATATACATTATATCATAATACATGCAATGACTGAATGGCCCCATAAAATTCCTTACACACTGTTTTTTACATATACATAATACTACACTTTACTGACGTTCTTTACTGCGTTATTTCAGACTTGATTAAATTAGCAAGAACTGAGGAATTTAAAAAAGATGCCATCACACGGTGCCACCTACATCCTCGTCTTAACCAAAAAAGTGTTATGTGCGTAACATTTAAGCCCATGCTAGTACGCTAGTTAATTATGTATTGTTTGTTCTCTCGCGCTATGTGTGTGCATAATAACTTTAAAAGACTAACACGGAGAAACAGTAATTTTTCTGTTGTTGCCATCACTTAACTATGCTAATGCTTTGTCGCCATCAAGCCATGAGGACATTGATAGCTCTGAGGCTGAAACATGTCTTGGATGCTTGTAATTGTAATTGGTTATTTTGCGGTTTCTAAGCGGGGACCTGGGGATCGAACCTGTGTTGCTCTGTTTCGTCTCGTTTACAAGGCGAGCGTGATGCCCCCTGGCTATCCTCCCGAGATTGTGGCTTGTGGCCTTGTGCAGAAGGGATGTGACTGAGCAGTTCGGGCTGGACTGCCTCTTTTGGGGCGGGTCCACGCCTGATTTGCAGATGGTCTTTCCCCTTTCTGTAAGTGGTCGGCAGGCTGACGAATGATGGTCTGGAGGGTTCCCAAGAGCAATTTCTACACGTTTAAGATTCATTCCAAGAATTCCAGCCATCACCTCTTTTGTTTTATTGATAGCTCTGAGTCGGTGTTAATTCTTCAAGAGTGGACGTGGGGACACAGATGTGAGGTTATTTCCTCCCTTCGATTGCCACATCTGCACATCAGGCCTCATTTCTCTTTTAGGTCCCACCTGCACAGTCATGAATTGACGTCTATCTGAAAGGCTACTTTTTATGACGAAACAGCATAGTCACAATTGTGCACTGTCTCATAACAAACCACATTTTTTTGCCATATAGTTTAGGAATTCTATCTGAAGCTGCTGCCTTTTCAAGCTTTCCAAGAACTCTCAAAGGAACAGAATCTTAAAGAAACTAAGGAATAGTGAATGTCCACTCTCGAGAGACGTAACAAACAAGGTGGTACAACCTCCGCCTCCTGCTGGGATGAAAGAGGAATGCATTCTGTTCAATAACACCAAAACCAGATTCTTTCCAATTGAAGACATAGGGCCTCATTACACGGTATGCGGTAACCATGGCGCTATTAGCGCCATGGTTGCCGCCGGTATTTTACTGTGTCCGCCTTGGTGGATGACGGAATTACCGCCCTACTCCAAGGTGAGCAGGGGCAGTAATTCCCTATTCACCAAGGCACTTCCCCATTCCCATTTTTGCCCCCATAGGGCATAATGGGAATGGGGAAGGCGCTAATTACAGTACCGCAAATTGCGGTACCGTAATTAGCTCCAAGGTCCCTTTGCGGCACCCTACTTTAACGGCTGGTAAAACCAGCCGTTAAGGTCGGGTCCCACAAAGGGAACTCGTAGTAAGGCGGTAAGGGTTTACCGGTCCCGGTGCCCTTACCGGTACCGGTAAACCCTTACCGCCTAACGTGTAATGAGGCCCATAGTCAATCCTTGTTGCTTACTCCTTTCATGTTTTTGAATCTCCATGGAGTCTGGAGAAAGGTCTACATGTCTGTAGTGAGAGAACCAGGACCCAACGTGCTCGGTTAAGTAGAGACTGAATGATGCAAAGGCATTTTTGACTCCTGTGAGGTACTGTGCTCCCAGCACTGTCCTTTTGCTTGTGGCATAATTCAATCCAAGCATATCCCTTAGCTTAGTACATGATGTGCAATCTGTCTGCAGCTGCAGGGGGAAGGACTTTGATATTTTATTTCTTTTGCGCTCGTACACAAATGTTTCAGAGGGCGATAAGGCAACGGAGGGGAGTAGGGGAGAACAAAACCGCGATCTTACTAGGCCAAGTGACATTGAGAACGCACTAGTGCATGGGCCTTCGAGGAGGGGGGGGGGTCAGTTGCACACAATTCCAGAACGCTAATGTACTGGGTCATCTCCACATCCGGCTTAATCCCCTGAAATGACAAGACCTTTTTATGCGTTCACTGTAAATTGAGTGCCCTATTGGTAACGGTATCATGTTGGTTTGCAGACTGGACGTTTTTCCAAAGTCATTTTCGTCGAAACAATTACTTTGAAAAATCTCATCGAAATGTATGGGGGGATGGGTTAAAAGGGGTGGGTGGTTGGGGTAGGGATAACAATATAGGAAGGTGGAGGGATTGAGGGGCGGGCCGACCAAATATATATAGCAAAAATGTTGAGTTTTTTCAAAGTCATTTCTTCAAAATAAATTACTTCCAAAAACGGTTGTCGGTAAAACAACATAGAACCATTGGTAACAACTGTACCATCAAATGTTGGAACTTCTGTGGATTTACTGGCACAGAGTTGGAGGTGAATCCTCCAACTTTCACCCAAACTCGTAATTGGGTGGTGCGGTAATGCTATTAACGCTGCATGTTTACCGTACTGCCGAGCTTGTGATGAGGCCCACACGTGGGATGGGTCTGCAATGTATCTAAGGAATGGCATTGGGTGGAGCTCTCCTAGTGGGTGGTGAACACAGGAGCGTGCTCCGAACTCTACTGCTCAGATGAAACCCTGATCAGAGAGTCATCCAAAGTAAGAGTAAAAACGAACTCCTTGCCAGTTGATATCTGCCGCGTTCTGCATGCACTTGGAACTAACCCTAAGCTGCATGGAATGGAATACTCTTGAATTGGTAGTGCCCTTCTAGAAGACGGTGTCATAGAAGCAGAATGGGCAATGGGCCTGCTTGAATACATGTGTTCGTACATCAAGGATATGTTTTACTATTAGCTCAATTTTTCATGAACAGAACATACTAGTAACTCTTGAATGATGCTGCTTCCAGTATACATCATGTTCTGAAAGTGATTGCGCTACATGTGAAAGCGGGCTAAGTACAGGCCTTGGAAGAATTGCTTGAGTGGAGAAAGGCCCTCTTTAATGAACTTTAATCTGTGCTTGAGAGCCACTGGACCATAGGATGTAAATGGTTGGTACATACTACGCGGCAGTAGGTGGGGATACTACCGTGTAGTTCGTACTGCTGATTATGCAACTCTGGCAGTGTTAGCCAGATGTTTCCATCAGCAGGGGCAACCATGTCAATACGAGTCTCACCACACCACAATGCCAATTACTGGGCGGAGCTGCACTTGCATGGCCACAACATATCCAAACACAGCCCTCACCCAGGCTCTGCCCAGTCCGTACAGCGAATCATATTCATGGAGTGGTTAGGGCATGGGTACAATCCATCTGGATTTAGCCAGATCCCAGCTTGTCTAGATGTGTGTGATTTTTGCAGTGTAAGTGGCGGGATGGAGGAGAGGTTCAGGGCACTCTATGGTGCTCCCATCAGAAATGTGGAAATCATCTGGCAGGTGGACAAGCCAGCCCCTCATCCTTTTTCCTAACTCTGCAGAGCAACATTGATTATTAAAATCCCACTACACCAATGGTGCTGTCCTGTGAGATGGTACAATTGCCATAATGAAGGCCGGTGTATGAAATACCTATTCTCCAATTGTTAGAATGCTTACAACCTGAAATACATGTTAACACTCATCACCCAACCAGAGGTTGGGGTTGAGGATGCAGCTCATTGATTCACTGCGGTTTCATAAAAAGCAAGCTCTGCTATGGCTGCAGTCTCAGGGTCAGTCCTAACTATGACCAAGATGCTTGGTGATGCTTGGTACTGGAACCTCTGCAGTGCTCATCTGCCCACTCTGTTTCTCCCTCCTTCCCCGATTCATTGGGTACCTGTGAGAATGAGCCAGATTCCTGGGGTGGTTAAGGTGAGTGCTGGCAAGAGGGGATATACTGTCCATGCTCACAGGTTAGCCACCAAGGCCACTGAAATCATCAACTAGGGCCCAGAGGGTGCACCTATCAGTTCAAATGGACTTGTGTGCTTTCACCAAAGAAGAACACATTTCATGAATCAGATGACAGCAATATGATCAGCACGGTCTCCATTTTGTAAGAGGCCCAGCAGGTAAGAGGGCGGAGAAGGGGTGGGCCACTGGGTGTGGCTGATCGCTCCATTTGCTTTTTATGTCAGACCTAGACGACTCAGTGTCCCCTTTGCATTCTGGCTCTTATAGTTCTTTTGGCTATAATCAATGAAAGACTACAAGTACCAGAAGGCTAAGAAAACAACAGGACTGGGATGAATGAGCTTTTAATGCCGGACCATGGGCACCTTGAACGTTCTCAAGACCTGCAGCAGATAGATCAGGTCCCACGTGGAGGCACACCAGATCGTCCCATAAACCTGGGATGTTGATGGACTCATCTATACCTCTAGTTCCCCAGATCAATAAAGTCAAAAGGAAATAAAACAGGCCTTCATCTGCGGGAAGTCAGAACCACAACAGCAGGCTCATTAGTGAATGCCTGGCTGGAATAGAGTAATACTCTTTATGCAGGCTTGCTCACAGTTTCCTCCAAAAAAAAACAAGCAGTACAATAATGCCACAGTCAGGTTGGCATTAGGCCTCCACCGCACAAACACACAACTAAAACAAAATGTCCAGATATAGGACTTTTATTTGTTTGGGTTTTCTTTCTATATACAGAGCTAGATGCTTGACTCGGGTGGTTGCTGATTTTCGGTAGGGGAGACAAGATGCTGGAACTCCCTTCCCATTGTCCTGAGAATTGAGCCTCACCATATGCGTTTTAGCCCCGTCCATAAATCCCACCTGCTTCATACCAAGTATTTGTTAGGTTTGTTAGGGAAATTCCTATGTAGTGCGAATCAGTTCCAAGAGTTGATTCAATTCATTTGTCTGTGCTATATACATGAATGTCATCAAAGGTGAAGCACTCACACCACTTTGCTACATCTTCAATGCATCCACCATACAAAGCACCTTTCCAGATGCCCTGAAAATAGGACATATCGCCCCCTTGTTGAAAATCCCCACAATCGACCCAGAGGACCTGGACAACTAATACCCCATCACACATCTACCCTCGGCCAAGTGATGGCGAAGATAGTTGCAATCCAGTTGTCTCCTACAGGAGTACCAATCCAGTTTCTAACTATGATGCAACACAGAAACCACCACCATCCAAGTTATCAATGATGCTCTATGCATCCTGGAGAAAGGGGAGCCCTCAGTATTCGTCCTCGCCCGCACTGCTTCCATCGATTCCATTGACCATGAAACCCTCCTCAACATCCTAACAACATGAATCAGCTTTCACCAAAAGGTCCTGCAGGGGTCCACCTCAAACCCCTCCAACAAAGATGGGCCCCTGCCGGTAACAGTGGCAAAGCTCTACTCGCATGAGTCTCAGAGGCCACCTTGGACCCTTTTGAAAGCTATCGGGCATGCTACAGAGCAGGTCTAAGGAAATTCAACAACATCCTCAAAGTACTACACTGGCTACCCCTGCAAGCATTCAACCTTGTCCAAGAATGCATGCATCACCTACAACCCTGTCACAATCTGAAGACCACCGAATTATGCTGAGAACTCACCATTTCAGGAGGCCAGCACACCATCAGAGACCACAACATTACCAGCCTGGAAAGAAAGAACTGCAATAGGGAAAAAGAAGAAACAGGGCTGTTCCTGCTATGCACACTGTCTCTGGAACAAGTTACCAGCACAGATAAGATGGGCCCCCGTCCATCCCATGCTTCTGGTAGGACCGGAAGACCTTAGTCTCTCTAATTGCTTTCTGTTCGAAAGTCCGCTGTCTTAGAGGTGATGCTAGAGAACTCAAAGGAAGAGGAAAGTTCTTCTGCCTATCTAAACCAAGGGAATATTTGCGTTGACTTCTGTTGACCAAGGCCTGTCTGTTGCCTGACCACGCGAACTAGGATCATACTCACTTGAGGTGAAGGATCCCAGCAGGCGCTCTTTGGCAGCCTTCCTGACATGGAAGTGCAGACCTAAGGATCACCTTGACCCATGGATACCCTGGACTGGGTTTCACAGCAACTTAGAAGTCCAGGAGCAGTCCTAAGGCAGCCTTCTGCCTCAAGATGCTTTTCAAGCTGCCTAGACCATGCTCGACTCACTTCGATCCACTACAGGACATTCAATGCTGCCTTTGGCACACTAAGCACTTCAAACAGTTTATCTGCCTTTTGAGTTGCCTTGATGCCAACTCGACCCATTGAAGCCAATCGTCTTGAGTCAACCACCAGCTTGACACCTTGGAAGAGAAGATGTGTTCTATCTCGAAAGCTGACTCGATACAAGGGAAATATAGTGTTGCCCCGACTTGAATGCTGACTTTATCTGTCATTTCATCACATACAGACATACTAATGTTACATTCTAAGCATGTTTGGGTTCACGTATAAATGTATTCTTTCTCTTTATACACATGTGTAGTAGAAGATTAACATGCTTAAATGATACATGTTTCTACTAGCACAATGCCAGATGAAAAGGGTTTTGAAAAATGATATTGGTGTTTTGCTGGTTGCTGCCAATCTACCCATGTAATGAAGTATGGGAAGTGAAACATGGCTCCTTACATTGCATGCATGTCGAGTCTCTAGCCTGCAGTGCAGATTGGCAGTAAGCCCTAATGTTCTGAATTGTTGGTGGTGGTGAGTGTGGTGTTGGTGGTGGGGTTGAGGTTGGTGGTAGGCTTAAGGGAGAGTGCCAGAAAAGGGGGTAGAGGAGAGTTTGAAGGAACAGCATTGAGGAAGCAATGTGCAAGGGTAACATTGTAGTGGCCAGGGAGTGCAGAACTCAGAGCTGGACTGGAGGAGATAGCAGTGTGGACACTGGGACGAGGGAGCTGTGAAGCAATACACACAGGGGGAAGAGAAGGCCCAGTATCCGAGAGATGTACATTTGAGTCGTGCATAAGGATGCAGGAAGATAGAGCATGGCAGTTCATGGGAAAAGGCATGAGTCGTTAATGGTATGTACATTTTATTTATTTTTTATTACACACATCTATTTCAACAAATAAATACAGAACGTAAAAAGTGAAACATGTATTAATCCCACGGTGCCCCCTATGGAGCCCTTTCCTCCCCCTCCCCAAAACGTGCCTCCGCCACTGCTTATGGCATATTGCCACATGCTAGGAGCACGCCTTCTGTGCTGCACCCCGATTGGCTGACACCTTTCTTTAACGAACCATAGCACTGACCGAGGACATAAAGTCCTGGGGAGGGCGGCCTGAGAAACCGAAAGCGGATTTAAAAGGAACGGATGATCCTGTTAAGTGGTGCATGTATGTGGTTCCGCCCTTTAGCTCACACAATGCAGCAGACAATGTATTTGCATGCATTTATTTTTCCACAGAGGCCGCATCTGGACTTTTGTGTACTGTACTGGAAGCCACATGCGGAGCTTAGGGAAATGTAAGCCTGGGCGAAAGTTGTGATCAGTCATGTGGTGTATTTATGGACTAGGATGACCAGCTTGGGAGGGCCTATGTAGATGAGGCCATTACATTTGGAGACAACATAAGTCGTGAGAGCTCCTGTTCCGGACACAGAAAGAGAAGAGAGGTCAGGGGTATTCTCTTCAGTTCCGGCATCCTCACCTGGAGTACCGTCTTCAGTTATGAATGGCTCGCCTCTCACACGGCCTCCGTAGCTAGCATGAGCATAGGTTTCTCCATGGAACCATCCACTGCATCCAGCCAGAACATAGCACAGTCAAGCACCATTCACATTATATTTTCCAATGGTGCCCGTACAGCATAAGATACGGTCAGACCATTTGGTTACATAATTGCCACACTCATTCTTTCCCTGCCACAGGATGCTATCATAGTATGGCTCCAGGTGGGGGAGATTAGTTTGTCATTTCGCCCTTTTGTGTCCTCCAACGTTTAATTCAGCACACAGCCAACTCTTGGCTCTGACACCTCTGTCAGCTGGCTCAGTATCACAGATCTCTCAAGGACTCCTCATAGGGGACAAGCTATGAATGTATGATTTCTAAGCCTCAACAACATCCAGGAATTCTTGAGCACATCTCAAGGCCATCACAAATCCATAACTTTACTTTTAATTAAACCTACAACACATTGTACTCCTTACTGACAAGTTCATTGATTTGTCCGTTATGGACAGCTCCTGATGCTATTCATGACTATTTTGGTCTAAACCTATAATACGGTACATACATCCCTTTTAATGCCACCACTTAATATTTATATTATCGTCCCCTTTCTTTATCACCTTTGTCTTCTGTTCTTTCTCTGACTTTCTGCCGCTGTGCCAATTCCCGTTTACATTAGTCCCCATTTCCTTCTCACCGCAAAGACCACGGTCTGGTTTACACCCTGGGTGGGGTCCCGGTTCAACAACGCGGACAAGGTTACGGTGCTTTAAGACCACTACAGTGGTGATGTGCTCAGTATAAAAGTCATTTAACATAACATAACACTGTGTCCAGGTCAGGTGGTTGTACTGCTGTAGGCACAACTGGAAAATTTCTGGGGACCACACCTGTATTCCTCAATCCTGGTGTGCAGGCAACTTCTAGAATATTTTTTCCATTTCGGTGGCCTCACCTGCTGTATATTGTCAGGTTCTGTAGGTCACATGTGGAGATGTCCAGTTCTAGAGGCCATACCTTCAGCATTGTGTTAGGGTGACTAGATGTCTCAGTTCTGGTGGGACTTACTCAGTATTTGACCTTGTGTCGAGGTGTCCCATGACTTTTTTAACTTTTAAAACTCTGGCCTGGGATTTGAAGGGGTGCGTGGATACCGTCCCGGTTTGTGCCAGGACCCAATTTAAAAATCCTGATATCGGGTCCGGAAAACTCTCTACCCACTTGCTCAATTTTCACCCTCCCCCTTACCTCCATGCCCACTCTCCTCTAATCGGAGCTCTGTGCCTCTAATACAAACCACTACCTTGTTTATGTTTACACAAAAACACGTACAAACAAATAACAGTGAAGAATGAAAATGGTAAAAACCTATAAGCAATTAAGACAGCAAGACCTCAAGATAAAAAGTTAAAAAAGAAACACAAGAATTAAAATCACAAAAAACAACAAAATAGACAAAAAGACAAAAAACTGAAAAGAGGCCAGGAAATGTGCATAAAATCCATTTAAGTAAAATAAAATTTCTTGAGTGATTTCTTAGAAGATAAGGGCTCAGACTCAGGTCTAAAATGTAAGGGCAGATCATTCCAAAGATATGGGGCAATAAAGTTGAAGGAGAGCTTCCCAGCCCTCTGCAACTTTATGGGCGGCAAATTCAGAAAGTTACTTTGATTGGATCTCAACAACCAAGTGCTTTGTTTAGCATGCAACCTCCTTTTAAGATATATAGTATTTTTTCAAAGAAGGCATTCATGAGTGATGTTAAGGACCCTAAACTTTAAGTGCTCTTTTACCAGTAACCAGTGCAAAGATCTCTGCGCAGCACTGACATGTACTCTACAACTCAGTCGGGCCACAATGCTCACAGCACTATTGTGCACAACTTGAAGTTTTTATATATTGCCCTGTGACGTGCCAACCAATAAGCTACCACAACAATCTATTGTGGAGCTGATTATAGTAAGGGCAAGCATGGTGCAGTTTTAATCAGAAATAAATGGCCAGATGTGACAAAGCAAATTAAAATAATATGTGGATGATGAAATCACTGCCATTGACCTGATCCTTCATTGACATGGTGGAATCAAGCTATTCTCCCAAGGATTTAACCTTATAGGGGACAGTGATAGGTGTGAGGGCTCAGAAATGTGAGGTGGAAAACTTTGTGAAGGTTTTTCAAAGATGCCATTTTATTATTAACTCAAAAGGTTGGATAAACACCTCACTATCCCTAGCCTGATGAGGAATTCCCTGCCTAAAATAAACTAAAGGAAACACTCTAACAAAGGTTTCTGTCCCTCACACTTGTACATATACCAACTCGATAAGGTAATATATATCATAAGCATAAATTATCATAAGCAACAACTATAAGAGTTAACTTCGCATCACAATCATAGCTTCTCCTCATAACCTGGTGAATTCCCCTTCCCCAGATTTAAGCAGGATTTTGTTTAGCAGTTCCAAAAGGATAAGGAAATCCTGTCGCACAACAAAAAGTTCCACATTGGTAATCCAAAATTCCAATTTGAATTCAACGTATAGTTCACAAATGCTCAACAAAGGGTTCCTCTTTTGACTTGTGGGAATTCAACCAACAGTTCACAAATGTTCAACAAAAGTGTTTCTCTTTTCACTTGTACCCAAGATCTTGAAACATTTCTCTTCATCAGTGAAGCAAAGTTTGTACTTTATTAGTTTCAACAACAACAAAAATGTCTGCAACTGTAAACTCGAGCATACAAGACTGCTCAGAACCTGCAGTAACTTCAAACACTCCAATTGTCCCAGCAACGTCTGCTTCTGCTGTTGTGTGGAGGTTTCAAAACTGCTCCAACTTCTGCGACTAGTCCTCTCCTTCCTAATGGCCTGAACCTGAGGGGGCCTTTTATGCCTTCTAGTCTCTCTCAGGTGTGGGTCATTATCCTTAATTGGCTGCCACATGCAGTCTTGTGCCTCTGCTGTCCTCTTCTTCATCCCAGTACTTTGGGAATTGTGGGATTTTAAGTCCTTACATCAAAATTGTCCTTTTCAACAGTTTCGATTTTACAATAGGCCTTTAGGAGGATGGGGTCTTCGGGAAAGCTTTTAATAGGGGATTTTCCCATTCTTCCTGACCTACTTCCCCCCTCATGTGATCCTCCCGGAGAACACCTCCCCCAGGTTTAGGATCATAAAGCGTCTGCCATTCCCTGGCCACACGAGAAGGGTCCCAGGCCAGGTTCTCCGGGTGTATTATCTCTGGTTCATCACATAGGACAACCTGCAATAGTACAATTCTTATACTTGGGTGACAACTTGGAGAGTCCTTGTTGTGTACCAGCCAATAGCACAGATTTAGCATTGTTAAGAGCAAGCCCATTGTGTACAATCTATCTTTGAATTAGATCAAAGATAACATTCACTCTTGCCAATTCACTCTACCTTACAACATGACAGGCCACCAATGTAGCAAGAGGTCTAGAGTGCAAATAGAGTTCGTTTGGTGTTTTTGGTGCTTTTTTTATGTGTTGCGGCCTCTGAAGCTGTAGTCCTACTTTGAGGTTGGTGGCCGGTCCCAGGCTTTAGTTTGAAAATCTAGTTACTGTGCATTGTGTCCGGATCTGGATGTCACATCTGGAGTATTATGCCCAGTTTAATAGCAATACTAAGAGTGCTATATACAGTTCTGGAAGCATCTTACATAATGTCATGTCCAGTTCTTTAGGCCACATGTCGGCTATTGTCTTCGGTCTGGAGGTCACAGCTAACATTATTGAACTGCACCATGGAGCTGCATCAGTCAAGAAAAAGAGAGACAAGAAAGAATTGCTTGGGCACCATAAGGCAGGAGTGGCCTTGCAAGATCAAGGCTTGCCTGTCTCCTGAGGCCTATTGTACACATTGGAAGTAGTAAAATCCTCCCTAGGGAAGTCATAAAATCTTCCTCACTTTGGTTTTTCAGTAATGTAATTTGCTGTACAGGGAAAGCGTGGGACACACGGCTTGGGATTGGTGCTCTTGTGCTGTCCGTCTCGGTGTTCACCTTGCAGAGCTGCTCTTAAAGATCCACCAAACGTACTTCTCCCAAGATTCAAGTCCAGAATTTGATGTCTTCAACGTCACCAATTCAAAATGGAATCTGAATCCTTCTAATGAAACATGTATTTTGTAATTCCTGAACTGCAATGAAGACAGTTTCAGTGGTGATTCTTGCCCCTCCCAGTGCAGTGCCCCACTGTCCTCCCTGCACCTGCATGCACATCTGCAGCCAGTGACTTGAAGGCTCTTCGGTTTCCATCCCTATTCACCCCCTTTTTTCATTGCTTCTCAATGCCCCTCTGTGCCCCTTTTTCTCTCCATTCTTGCAGACCCTCTTTCTGATTCCAATGCAAGGCAAACACTGGCGGCTTTGCTCATGAGCATGATGCCTCGTGGGACTGGACCACACTGAACATCCAGAGGAGTGGGAACTTAGCACATTAACTTGCAGTATTCGCTCGAACATAAGTGCTAGAGACCGCACATCTCTCTCACCTTACCTTGGATGGTGGCAGCAATTCCAAGAACCTTGGAAGGTGTAAGACATCACCTCCTTACAACGCTGGCTCCTATACAAGCAAGCACACGAGATCGCTTGAGACGGATCAGGAGATACTTCTGCCTTCCCAGCCGACAGCCCATCAACTCGATTTATAACTGACCTCTAAAAGGAAACAGGCTTCTCAAATTTAGCGACAGTGCGACAGTGATTGATGGATTCAGCTGGGTGGAACTGGAGTTACGCATTTAGCAAATATAAGCCAATACATTCGCAGCCTATCCTCAATAGCTCCAAACTTGAATACCATCTTCTCTACAGGACTTGACACCAATGGATTGGTACCCATGCCTTTTTAATCCACAAACACATCACGTTCACCCTTTTCCCTGCCATGGAATGTGCATATTGAGTTCTTCTGAAAGAATGCCCCACAAGGGTGCGATCTGTGCGTCCTCGAAGGTCCAAGGACTATTATGTTGTTTTTGGAAGCAGCAGCCTTGGCCCAGGAGAGGGTCAGCAGTCTAAGGGTTAATTTCCCCCATGCCATCTGTTTTCGCTTCGGTCCCTCTACAGCGGCGCTGTAAATAGATGTGAATACAGTTGTTCATTTCTGAATTCTAAAAGGCCTGGGAGCGCGGAGTAATTCTGTGCAGCCAGGCCCTTGTGCCTGGAAGGGGCTTCATGGTAAATGAAAGCTTAGGACGCGTGCAGATTGTGGAGCCGGCGCTTCCACGCAGAGCAATTTCCAAAAGAATAACCTAATCTCCTGGCTGCCACCCTCCACAATGCATAAAGCCCTGACCAATGCCGGCCAAGGAACTGCCACTCGGCTAAAGATGCAGATCGAACCGCTCTTTTAGTGGCAGATTTTTGTAGCTCAATTTCCAGTTTAATTTAGCACTCAGTCTTCCTGAGTCAATCGCAAGCTGCTCTATACAACACCTGCTCACGCATTCCGAGAAGACGATTTGCTGCTTGTTATCAATTCTATTTCTTATGGTTTCGCAGACCTCAAGCATTCTGAGGTTTTTACAATTTCAGAGGTGTGACTTAGTGGTAAAGGCAGCAGCCCGCTTACCTCAATCTTTTTTCTGGGCTGTAATAATCAGTAAGTCATCTGTTGAGCAGGTGGGAGTACCAGCGTTACATCCACACCCATCGTCCTCGTCCCAGTGCTTACTCTATGAAGGTGTCTTCTTCCTAACATTCTTCTTTACTTAAAATTCCACAAAATGTAATCTACACCCCTTCTATTACTCTATCCCGCCACCCCCTTCTATCTGCCCTTCTCCCAAAAGGGACAGGCCTGTTGTCCAACTTCCTATTTTGTTTTGCCCTTCTGAACTGCCTGTGAGAGCCTGCTGGGATGTTTCTTTCCATAGTGAGGTACCTCTCCTCCAGGGTGGTGGGGTTGGCAAACAGCTGCTCCTGCCCTTCCTACATGGGCAAGCAGGGGCAGTAGAGGACAGGGAGGGGGCAGGTCTCAAAGGGAGCATGCAGGGCTATCCCAGGTCCTGAGGGAGTGGAGAAGAGGGGCATGATGGGTATAGTGAGATGCCCCTCACCTTCCCACCAGACCTTTGGCTTAGCCCCAGTCTGCTAGGTGAGACCAGCACAGTGAGCTGCTTCCACCAGCGGCATGGGCCTCCGGTGCATGGGGAAACTGGATTTGGTGGAATAACCTATAAGACAAGGTGCGTCTATCCTGCCTTGAGACCAGCCTTTCCCTTTCCCCTGTCATGGAGATGGCTGGACAATGGCGTCTGCCTTTCCACCCACACGGTAGACAGCGGGTGCAAGAGTAGGCCAAATGCAACAAAACCCCTGAAATTCAGCTAAAGCCACCTTAACTCCGCACCTCCGTTGCACAGCATATGACCACAATGATGATATAACAGATGACATCACTGATGGCATCACTGGTGACATCTATGACATACACACAAATCAATGTATTTAACAAATTGTCACAAGTCTCTCCCCTTCTCCTTTCCTGTTTGCTTGCGACCTTCTTTTGTGACTTCCTCCGCACGGTCCGGGATTTGTATAAGCCCATACGTGGGTCTTCGGATTCCAGCGTGCTTCGTTCAGATTGTCCAGGACGGAACCAGGAAGGAACAATGTCTCCGCGCATAGGCACCGAAACCGTGGCTCGAGCGCGGGTGAAAATCCAGGAAAGTTCAGTAAGTTTGAGGGATGAAAGGAAAGGAGGAAACAAGGAACCGGGAATAGAGAGATCAGGAAAATAGTCCCAAGCGAACTCCGGCAGCACAAGTCCAGCTACGGCGAGCAGAAGTGTTGAGACGTGCAGCGCCGCGGGGGCGTGTTTGTTTTGTAGAACGTAGAGCGTGTAGCGCAGAGACTGGCAAGCAGCGTTCCGCATCAAGTGGCCATGTTGGAAGGATTACTGAGTTCAATCCCCTATGTGTCAGGGACCACGAAGTCCAGAAGGGATGCAGACGGCGGTTCATGACAGTATGCCACCTCTGAAGCCCAGCTCCTCCGGGTTTGCCCGGATGTATAAGATGGTATCTTTGAATTAGCCTGGGAGCTTTCATGTTTGACACGGGTTCCCAAGTGTGCTCACTGGGAGGGTATCCTTTCCATTCGACCAAATATTGTAGTTGACCACATCGGTATCTAGAGTCACAGATTCTGGAAACCTCATATTCGAGTTGGTCATTAATAACACTGGGGTAGATCTTGGAGCAGTTCGAGAGGGCTGAACATATGGTTTCAACAGAGAAGTGTGGAAGACTGGATGGATCCTTTTCCATGACTCTGGTAGCCGAAGTCGAAAGGCCACTGGATTGGTGATTTCTTTTATAGAAAAGGGCCCGTAATACCTGGGAGCCAGTTTATTTGGTCGCAGATGTCGACGAAGGAGTTGCGAGGATAAACAGACTTTATCGCCTACTGAGTAAGAAGGCCCAGGTCTTCTTTTAGAGTCGGCATGATGTTTAGCATCTTTTTGGCCCTTTTCTAAGTGTTCCTTTGCTTCTTTGTGTACATTAATAAGGGTTTCAATCCAGGAATCAACCGTAGGACCTGGGATAGGGTGTGAGAGAGTGGAAGGTAAAACTGAAGGATGAAATCCTTGACTACAGAAGAAAGGACTGCTGTTGATAGCTGAATGATCTGAATTGTTGTAAGCGAATTTGGCCACAGGCATTAAGAGTGACCAATCATCCTGGACCTTGGTGGCGAAGAAACGAAGATACTGTTCCAGAGTTCGGTTTACACGTTTAGTGGCTCCATTGATCTGTGGGTGATAACCTGAGGACAAGGCACGTTGGATTCCCAGTATACGACACAATTGTTCCCAGAACTGGGATATGTATTGGGGTCCTCGGTCAGATATGATCTTGGAGGGTAGCCCATGAAGCCGGAATATGTGTTCCAGGAAGATTCCGGCGAGTTCAGATGAGGATGGCAGTTTGTATAAAGGTGTAAAATGAGCCATATGAGTGAACAAATCTTTGGTAACCATGATTGTTGTGTATCCCCTGGAAGATGGTAGTTCAAAGATAAAATCAGTGGCGATGAATTCCCAGGGTCTTGTTGGTATTGCTGGTTGAAGCAGTAGACCTGCCGGTTTCTTATTATCATGTTTGTTCTGATTGCAGAGTGCACATACCTGGATATGGATCCGGACATCCTCTTTCATCCTCAGCCACCAAAATTGTCTTTGTATTTAACAGAGGGTGTTGGTAATGTCACGGTGTCCTGAATGAAAAGCATCATGACATAGGCTTGTGATCTTTTGCCGCAGTCCAGGAGTGGGGATGACCAAGCGATTGTCCTTGAAAAGATATCCGTCCCTTGTCTTGAGTTTCCATCGATTGTTTCTCTTAAACTCCTTCCAGGTTTCAGAGAACTGAGTTTGAATTCGAATATCCTCCAGGAGGGTGATTTCTTGGGCAACAAATATTGTGTGGGGAAACATCTTATGAAAAGTCCGATCTTCAAGGGTTTCGTAATCAGGACGTCTGGATAAGGCATCGGCTATTATGTTGTGTGTTCCAGGGACATGATGGATTTGAAACTGATATTGAGCAAAAAAGAAGGTCCAACAGGCTTGACGACTGTTTCTACATTCTAGGGATTGCAGAACTTGAAGATTCTGATGGTCCGTGCGGACCTGTACCAGTTGTTTGGCTCCCAGGAGAAGATGACGCCAATCAGTGAAGGCTTGGCGGATGGCTAGCAGTTCCTTTTCCAGGACGGAATAATGAGTTTCAAAGGGAGTCAAGGTGCAAGAAAGATAGGCGATGGGGTGTTCTAACCTATCATCAAGTTCCTGTTTTAGGACTGCCCCGATGGCGTAGTTGGAGGCATCGGTTTCCACAAGAAAAGGGCGATCAATGTCGGGTTCAGCTAGGATGGGAGCTTGTGTAAACTCCGACTTCAACCGTTGCAAAGCCGTATCTTGGGCTGAGGTCCACTGAAAGGGGGTATCCTTCTTTAGTAATGTAACAATAGGATGTGCAATCTCCGAAAAGGCTAGTATTAATTTCCGATAGAAGTTAGCAAGCCCCAGGAAGGATTGAATTTGTTTTACAGTAGTTGGAACGGGCCAGGATAGAATGGAATCTACCTTTGAGGGGTCCATTCCAATCCCCTTAGGGCTAAGAACGAATCCGAGATAGTGAACAGTTGATACATGGAGACGTTGTAAAACTGCCTTTACGTGTTCTTCATTTTGCAGATGGTCCTTGGAGTATATCAGTATGTCGTCCAGATATACAATGACGAAGAGGAACAGCATGCCAGAAAACACCCGGTCCATAAAACGTTGGAAGACCGCTGGGGCATTAGCAAGTCCAAAGGGCATTACCAGGTATTCAAAATGGCCAAAGGGTGTTCTAAAGGCTGTTTTCCATTCGTCACCTTCTTTTTTACGGATTAGATGGTAGGCCCCCCTGAGATCCAACTTTGTGAATACTACTGCACCTCTTACTGCTTCCAGGATATCCGAGATGAGAAGCAATGGGTAGCGGTCCTTGAGAGTACACTGGTTAAGGCCACAGTAATCTAGACATGGTCTAAGCTCCTTGGTATCTTTCTTGGGAACGAAAAATAAAGCGTCCGCTGGGGACTTGGATGGTCGTATGGTGCCATTTCCCAAGTTAGTATCCAGGTATTCCCAGAGGGCCATATTTTCAGGTTCTGATAAAATAAACATTCTCCCGAAAGGGATCACTGCTGAAGGTTCAGTACCGATGGCACAATCCTCAGGTCTGTGAGGAGGAAGAGCTTGAACTATGGCTGTCGAAAATACATCTGTGTAAGCCTGATAGGCCCTGGGAATTCGATGATGTTAGAGACAGTGACTGGATTTTGCTGGATTTCTTGCAGGTTTTCAGAGGACTTTGGTAAGGAATCTAGGAATAAGCAGTGGGACATACAGTGCTCAGAACCAAGAAACAAGGAGCCTGCTGGCCAATTGATGTAGGGGTTATGCTTCTGTAACCGGGGCATGCCCAGGACCATTGGATAGTGGGCGGATCTTATGTCAAATTTGATCCTCTCTTGATGGTGATTTATAGAGAGTAGGATCTCTTTAGTTTGAAGGGTTATGGGTCCTGAAGTTAGGGGTCTTCCATTAATTGCCTCTACAGGTTGCATCGTCTCTCGAGTTTCATGTGGAATGTTGTGAGTAGTGACCCAATCATGATCTATGAATATACCCGTGGCTCTGCAATCCACTAATGCCAGAATGGGGTAAGATTCTTTCTTGGGAGGTGATAGAAAGGCCTGAAGAATCACAAGCTTATTTGGTCCAGGAGAGTCCAAGGAAGGGATTGACTTGGAGCAGACATCATTCTCCCGAAACTGTGCCCCATCTAGGAACGGGAGCTAGCGTTTCACAAACGCCGTGGAGGAGCAATAGGGCACTCTCTGACAAGATGTTTATTGGAGGCGCGTACATGCAGAGACCAGTGTGAATACGGCGCATCCTTTCTTGTGGGGTAATGGGTCCACGGAATTCCCCCAGTTGCATGGGTTCTGGATCTAAGGTCGGAGAAACTGCGGGTTCTTGGCTAGAATGGTGGTCTATGAGAGCCTTTTGGAAGGATGATTTTGACTTCTCTTTCTCTGCCTTTCTTTCCTGGATTCGAAAATCAATTTGCAAGGAAGGGTCCAAGAGGGCCTGGAAGGAATTAGGGCGAGCTACCCTGGCTAGCTTGTCCTTTATTTCTTCATTCAAGCCTCTGCGAAAGAGAGTGAAGCTAGCCTCTTGGGACCAATCAGCTTCCTTCATAAGTTGTTTGAAACGGGTGACATAGGTAAGCATATCCTGGGATCCTTGTCGAAAATCAAATAGACGTTCGTGAGCGCTGTAAACCTGCTCAGGACGATCAAACATGGCCTTTAGGGCTTCCACAAATCCATTGTAATCATCCAGGAGGACGTCGCCCAAATTGACTAGGGGAGTTGCCCAGGTTAACACGTTGCCAGTGAGGTGTGATATCATAAACCCCACCTTTGCTCTAGGGGTGGAAAAGTAGTAGGGCTTGAAGGTGAAATGCACCAAGCATGAATCAAGGAAGGCACAAAGGGTCTTTGGAGAGCCATCATATTTGTCCACCACTCCTCCCAATAACACACTTTTCTTGGTAGCAGAATCATGGGACAATACCAACTGCTTTAAGGCAGCATTCTCAGCTTTAAGGTTTTGAACTTCTGTGGTGAGTTCCTGCATGCCTCGCATGAGGTCTTGAACCGCGGCTTCCATCCCTGTATACGTATCGATTTTTAGGCATCTCAATCTGTCACAAGTCTCTCCCTTTCTCACCTGTCTTTCCTGTTTGCTTGCGACCTTCTTTTGTGACTTCCTCCGCACAGTCCGGGATTTGTATAAGCCCGCGCGTGGATCTTCGATTTCCAGCGTGCTTCGTTCAGATTGTCCAGGACGGAACCAGGAAGGAACAATGTCCGCGCGCGGAGGCACGGAATCGGTGGCTCGAGCGCGGGTGAAAATCCAGGAAAGTTCGGTAAGTTTGAGGGATGAAAGGAAAGGAGGAATCAAGGAACCGGGAATAGAGATATCAGGAAAATAGCCCAGAGCGAATTCCGGCAGCACATGTCCAGCTACGGCGAGCAGTAGTGTTGAGACGCGCAGAGCCGCGGGGGCGTGTCTGTTTTGTAGAACGTAGAGCGTGTAGCGCAGAGACTGACAAGCAGCGTTCCGCATCAAGCAGCCATGTTGGAAGGATTACTGAGTTCAATCCCCTATGTGGCAGGGACCACGAAGTCCAGAAGCGATGCAGACAGCGGTTCATGACACAATTGGATACCGTTTAAAGATTACTTTTACTTTGTACAGCATGTGTTTTATTTACATTTTAACATGTTAATCACTTTACAACACAGAAATAAATATGCATCTATGCACATGCTTTCAAGCAAATGTTGAATTGTAAAACTTCATTTCTTTTCTATACATTTATACATTTAGAGTAATAATCAATTTTTTTCAGTACCCATGTACGAACATTCTTAAAATATATCCTAATGCTTAGTTGTTCCTTGTTTTAAAGCATTTACTTATTTATTTATAGCATGCTGAAAGCCTGTGGGCATCTGGCCGCGACAGTTAGTGAGATGAACATAACGTATGGGACAATCAAGCTCCTAGTGGGCCCAGGAAAGACGGCAATCTATTATTTCAACAGGAAAGCCAGAGTGTTTTCTTCCAGTCCAATGGCCAGTCGGAGGGCATTCGACAGCTTTGCAGCACCAACTGGGAGTGATCTGCCTAGTCCATTCGATTGTCTAAACCTGGACAATTGATCTGCCCCAGGCTGTAGGAACGCAGAGATCTGTTTGTGCCGTCCCAAAAGGACAGCGATGTACAAGGGTACATGTATTGAAGTCGCCACGATCCCTCATTGACAGCACATTTAGATCTCTACTATGAGTTAAGATGTGCTCTCTTCTAGATTTTTTCTTAATAATGCACTGTTCTGGATAGTCTGGCATTTTGTCAGGCAGAAACTGTTGGCACCTATTACCAGAGCATTACCATAGTCCAACCTCGAGAGAATGATTGCTCGAGCGATAGTGGTGCAGTTCTTTTCATTAACAAAAGGTTGAATATACCTTAGAAGACGGAGACAGTAGTGACAATTCTTGCTGATTTGATTAACATAAGCTTCTACACTCAAGGAAGATTCAAGCATGATGCTGGATAGCTCAGTTCTTGATAGTGATGCTTTTATAATCAGGGCTCAACTTAGCTCGACCATGCCAATAGCCAAGATGAAAAGTTATGTTTTGCTGCCATTAAGGCCCTTCCAATTCCTGGTCATCCAGGACTAAATGAAATTGTAGGCGCCAAGAAGGTTGAAGCAATCACGTGCGTAATCGCTGCTAATCTCTAAGACCAACTGAGTATCGTCAGTGTAATTCGTAAAGAATTTGCCTGAATCCTCAAGAAGCAAGCTGAGTGGTCTTACGTAAAGATTAAACAGTACTGTGGACAAACTTGATAGGTGCCAGGGGAGAAAAAACATCACCCCAGTGGATCTTGCATACCCCCTTGGAGATAAACAAATGTATCCATTGTACGGCCTCCCCTTGAGCAGTTTCCCAGATGTTCAACTGAATGGAGGAGGCGATCATGGTTGAGCAAATCAAAAGCTGCAAATAAATCAAGTAAAACCAGCACTCCAGCTTTTCCACCATCCATGATGTTCAACATATGAGTCTATAGGTCGATAAGTGCCATCTTGGTGCTGTGTGCTGGCCTGACGCCCAATGGTTGTTTATGGAGAATGCTATTTGATTCCACACAACTTTGGAGTTGCGACGTGGCACGCTTATAAATAATTTTTAATAGCAAATTACAGTTGGTGATCAGTCTGAGTTTACGTGGATCTTTAGGATCTAATCCTGATGTTTTAAGCAGAGGAGTTACCATAACTGCCTTGATTGACTCAGTGACAACCATGTCCCGAAAGGTTAACCATTTGTGTAAGAAATGGAGCAAAGATTACTTGGTGTTCCAGCACTATTCTGGGAGGAGGATGTTTTCAGAGCAGGATGTGGGACGCATGGTTGACAATTTAATCCTCATGTCAGATGTAGTGATCGGTACAAAAGTAAATTTGGCATAGTCTTGCAAAATGTTTTGACCAGACCAGGGTTCCAGAATCGGAAAGGAACAGGGCCACTGTTTCTCTGATTTTGTTCCTAGCCTTCATTATTTTGGCTTCAAAGGCAACCTGAACTTCTGAACAGTCTGCCGATGTGGGATGGACTGCTATAGACAAGGCCTTGGGCTTTTCTAATGCTCTTAGGATCTCAAAGAGTTTTCCAGTACAATTTGAGGCCTTGTTGATTTGGTCAATGAAAAAGTTTTTCTTTGATTCTACGATATTAAATGTATACAGCTTTTCCACGGCTTTCCAGGCGTTCCTATTTTCTGCCGATGGACACTTTAACCACTGTTCTTCCTGTTTCCTTTTTTCCTTCTTGAGAGCTATAAGTTGGGGTGAAAACCAATTTGACCCTGACCACCTTCGGCGGGAACGGAGCTATCCTATCCAGCATGTCCCGGAAAGTAGTAGAAAAGGAAGTCACCAGGGCTTAAACTGAGTCTGTGTCGACTGTGCGAGCCATGAGAGATGGCTGGCCGGCTGAGATGTCTGATGGGAGTTCCTTATTAAAATTCCGACTAATTACTTTTTGATGGTTAATTGGGAATTTCGGAAGGGGGCCCGGTGGCATGCCTGGATATGGAAGTCGATGCAGTAGTTATCGGACCAGATACATGAAGTAGTGCCATCAATAAAGGTCTCACGATTTCGGGACACTACCCAGTCAAGCACATTAATATTTGCGGTAGTGGGCTCATCATTATGGACCTGGTAGTTGATATTATTAAGTGCTCTTTCCAACTCTCGGCTTCTTTATCAGTGGGATTTCCCCATCAACGATTCAAATCTCCAAAGAAGAGGGTGGTGCAATTTGGCCCACTAAATTTGCTGAGCAGGTGAGCTATCATCATTAAAGCCCATCATCACCGAGGGAGGACGATAGATCAAGATAAAGTTAACGCAGCTCTGACTGGTCGGGGTCATTTTCTTATGAATAATTGCGCACTCATGGCAGGAGCATAGAGATTGAAAGAAACTATACTTGTTCTTATCAATGAAGGCTATCCCCTCTACGCCCATGGCTGTGCTCCTGATTTTCTAAACAAATTGGAGTACCACACTGCTTCTGGGACAGCCAAGTTAATCATAGGACCACTGGATTCTAAGATCCAGGTCTCAGTAAGGCACATTTTGTCAATGTCTCTGTCCAGAATAATGCTTTGGATGTTGCGAGCGTGATGTAAAGGAGGGTCCTTTTAATTTCCTCAGTATCCCCCACCCCAAGGTGAGAGGTGATTTACTTTACACTCCCTTCTGATATATAAAACTGAAGGAGGCACATGGTCGCCACTATTATTGCCCTGATTTTGAAGGGCAGGGTCAACCTGAACCGGAGAGGGTGGGCAAGGATGAACACAGTGTTTCTGTGAGGAAAAGGGGGGTGGGGGCTGGCCATGTTGCTGCCGGAGCATGGAGGCTCCATTTGCGGTCCAGGAGACTACATTTACCATGATTACTTGGGTGTTGGTTCGTGCACACATGGGACTTGCTATAAAGCCCCTCCCCGGCCCATGCTGCTTGCTGGTGACTTTAGCATCTGCAGGCACGGGGGCTGGAGGAGAGCGGGGTGTGGAATTGAGAGGAGGTTGGACTTGGAGTGGCTGTGCGGAATGGGAGGCAGGAGGAGGAGGCACCGGTAAACTCCCTCATGGCGTTAGGGTCAGCGTTGCTCAGACCGCGGCTTCATCCCGCATCACGCATGTTCTACAGATCCTGGGGAGGAGGCAGTTGCCCCTGCCCCCCCAGGCCTCAGTTATGGGCTCCCTTGTTTCTGTTACTGGCATCTGAGGAACGAGGGGTGGAAAATGGGTGGAGTTGGAGCTCTGTGCGGTCAACGCTGTTGTTAAGGAACATTTCTCCTGGCATACAAAGTGTTCCTAAGGCTACCCAGTAAAAGCATATGAACGCTCTTGGTGGAGTGTGCTCAAGGACATGGGGCATGAGGCACGCAATGTTTTGTTTGTTTGCTGCAGCTTGCTTTGGCACACATTTGCATAACAGTCAGGCAAGACACTGAATCGTCAGAGGGTTATTGAACATTGCAATATTTCCCGGCGTACTCAACTACTCTGTCATGTGTTCAACAAGCACCCACATGCTAAAAGGTTATGCTCATGTGTCTTGTACCTGTGTTCATGTTATTGCTTGTCCAGGTGTTCCTGTTTCTATGTGCTTTTGTTAGTTGCTTAACAGCTATGCTATGAGTTACTGAATGTTTGCTTTTCCATGAGAGCATAGTCCTAATCAAGAAGGAGTGTGCTCAGTTTAGTGGGAGTGTGTATCTAGGAACTAGGAGGTCAGGGAAGGCTACTAGTTTTCTCATGATAAATGTTGTATGTGCCTTTCCTTACTCCCCCTACCCATTGATTTATGCAACACCCCTTTCCTCAACCCGGTTACCCTAACACCCCCTTCCCTATTCATAACTTCTCCCTAACCCTCTTCCCCACATTGGCTGCCTCGAGGTAACCTGTTAATTAGAATCAGGAACCCGTGCCAACCAAGGTGGGCGGGGCAACTACATTTGGCTTGGGTGGTCAGGAAGGAGTTGTGATATACTCTAGCGGTGTGACAGTTTTCGAAGTTTGCTCCATCACTCCCTGAGTTTGAACACTGAGGGGACGAAACTCTGGGAGAGGCGAGGCTGGGGCAGATGATATGTCTAGATCAGTGAACGCAGTGAGTAAAGATTGTTCCGAAAAACTCTGTTTAGGCATCAGCTGTAGGGGAGCAGAGGGGTTTACCATTGGGCCAGGGGAACTTCTGGGGCTATTGGACAAAGTTGCAAGAACATCAAGGTTCGCTTCTACATATTTATTAACTATAGACAGGCGGCAAGTGCGTTGTGCCGCTAGCAATAGGTTGACTTTCTCAGGGAGGCCCATGATTTCCGGGTCCTTGTTGCCCCGCTAATGCGGGAAACAAATTCCATATTCAGCTCCTTGCAAATGAAAGAGACAGTGAATCTCTCAAACTTAAAGGCAGGAACCTGGTGATATTATTTTGATACCTCTACAGATGATGAAAAGCACGGCATCAAGAGCGTCAAGATTCGTCGAGGACCGGCGAAGACCAGCTTGTCCCAGATGCGCCGGTACTGGAGCGCATGGTCACCAGACCAGACTTCTCTGATCTAAGGGCCGATCGGAGAAGTAGTCTTCCCGCCCGGGAAAGCGTATTAGGTATACTTTCAACAACAATGGTATATGGAAAAAAGCTCCCAATGTTCCACAAGGTTGCATTCCACATCTTACAGACACAAGACCGTTTTAGATGTGTTTGCTGAGTAAATGCAGTTTGAGCAAAAGGCTAAATTAGCGATCTACTGGCAAGTTGAATCTAGCTATTTCTGCCATGCCTGCAGTCAGATCTAACAATCAGCAAGATACAATGCTGTTTCTGCCCAGTTTATATTTTCAATACAATATAGTTTCAGTCTTTGTTCCTCCAACTTATGAATGCAGAGTAGATGAGCACAGCAGTATAGTTTCAAATGCAGTGAATTTTCAATTTAACAAAGCAGACAGCCACATTTATTCCAATAGCAGAATGGTTTGAAATGCTGCAAGTTTTCAATTTAGCATTTTAGTAAAACACACTTCAACATTTATTCCAAGTAGCAGAATGGTTCGAGATGCGGCAAGTTTTCAATTTAACAAAGCACACAGCCACATTTATTCCAATAGTACAATGGTTTGAGAAGCGGCTAGTTTTCAATTTAGCAAATCACACACACAATTCTTCCAATAAAGAGAGGCCAGTCCTGCACTCCCCGTACTATCACAATGAATACCTAAAATTTAGAAAATGATACAATTCAGTATGTACATATGTTTATTTTAAAACATCATACATAATTAGGTTTCAACATGTGTCACTTTCTATTTATTTCTCCTTTTTTTTGTAAATGTTTTTACAGATTATATTATAGTTAACATGTCTTAGATATTGTTTGAACAAACAGGAACATTCTAAGCAGTGTACTATTAATGATTCAGATATCATCTTTTACCAACGTACTACAAAGGAAAGCTTCACAAGCAGTGATATGATGCATGTGTAGCTGTTTACTGTTTTAAACAATGTACTCATTGTTATGAACTATTCTAAAATGCAAATATCACATTTATAGAAACGTAAGGGTGATCTGAATATGGGTAAATACAAAGAGTGATCTTATGTCTGATGCCACTAGTTAAATAATCATTGAGGTCATTTATGATGCTTTTAGCGATGTCACCAGTGATGTCATCATTGATACCACCAGTGATGTCATAGATGATGTCATCGGTGATGGCATCTGTGATGTCATTATTGTGGTCATAGGTCAAGTTATGGTGGCTTTAGCTGAATTTCAGGGGTTTTGTTGCGTTAAGTTCTCGACCTAACAGCCCTGCAACTAAAGTTATTTCCTTGAATTTTGTTATTCCATAGACTAAGACCATCCCCACTGTATATTTTAGAACACTACCAGACCATGGCCAGTAGGCACAGCCAAAGTTGCAGCTCTCTGTCACAACCTCTGATGTTAGGTGGTATGGTGTTGATTCCTGAAAAGCAGATATTTCTCTTCCATCTGGTGTTGGGTTTGCCAGTGTTGAGCGAGGGGATACTTGGTGTCCTGTGAGCCCAATAGAATGAAGTGTTCACTGATCCTTGTACATAGCTCCCTGATTTTGCTGCCTATTTATTTCAAAATTATGTATTTATTGATAATTTTGAGTGTCTAGCACGATTGTGGCTGGTCTCAACCCCAACAAAGTATAAAAGGTGCTCACCTTTTAAACCCAGCAATCTGTCGTGAAATATTCCCTGGAAAACAAAATCGGAATATAAAACAAGTGCTTGTGGTCTTGTGGGCAGGTATCTGCACTGGGAACATGACAACCTGAGTAAAATACTGGTAGCCAATTAATTCAGCATGCTTCCCAACCTAAAAAACCACATCAGTCCTTCAATTGTGCCCCGAAAAGCAGCCTCAATCCGGGGAGAATAACTGCACCAGTGTCAGGATTGCAAAGTCTCTTGCCACATCGTGGGAAAAGACTCATGACTTACTTGCCCTCTCATAACATGCCTGGCTTTCAACAATACTATGCTTTTTAAAGATAACTTGAAAAGCAGACATACCGTAGTGTCACTCAAATATATAAATCCAATCCTTATAGAACTATGTTAAGCAAAATTGTACACTTGTAGCATTATCCCCCCTCAGCTGAGGATGATGAACAAACCGGAGGGAAGCTGTTGGATCAGAATGCATTGAAGAAAGCCCTTGAAAGTCCTTTAAATGCTGGAAAGATGGCTCTGGGGGTTTAACGCTTGTTGCTGTGATCTGTATTTGATCTGTGGGTCGCAGGTTCGAATCCCGGCAAGGCCAACTCAGCCTTTCATCCTTCCTAGGTCGATAATTGAGTACCAATTTCAACTAAGTAATAATAGTAATGTATGTAAATATGTCCTATGTAAAGCACTTTAAAGCGCTATACAAAAAATAAATTATTATTATTTTTCCGGTTTGCAAGCATTTTAAGTACTTGACCCTGCAGGCCGAGGAGGAGGATCCTAATATCCAGTAGTTCGAGGATAGGTCTAGGAAGGGTTTCCCTTTGCTACCTGCTATTGAGAAGAAGGTCCTGAAAGACTGGCAAGACTTGGAGGGGTTGACTGTTCCTTGGTTCATGAAAAAGCTCAACCCTCCATCAGAAGATGCTAACCAACCTGTGTCCATTGAGCTACAGTCATTGCAGGAAAATCTAATGGGCAGGTCATCCGTGCCCTCTGAGAAGGTGAGATTACGACATCTGAATGATCGGAAAGTGGATTCTACCCTGAAGAAATCCTATGCTGGTGCTCACTTGGCATGGGACTTATGCTTCTTATATTGCCAAATCATTGTTATTCTGTCCCTTTATGGAGGATGTTGCCTGCTCAGATTTTATCAAGGCCATATATGCCCAAGCAGCATTACTATCTAGCATGGTTTACAAACAGGTTAGAATATCTTCCTTGTCCATGGGAGAACTGTTTCAGCCAGGAAAAAAAAAATATATATATATATATTTTTTTTTTTTTTTGTAAGGGTGCAAAAGGAGGAGACGGACACATGGTGGCATGGTGATATCTATACACGTTTATTAGTCAAATAGTTAAAGAGAAAACCTAACTTTCCCTCTCTCTAAGAGAGGTTTCCCTGCCTCAACTAAACTACTAAGGGCTCTGTCAGAATGTCTGTGTAAATCAATAGTCCGCTGTCCTGTGTAAAAAACCCTACTTCTGACCCTTACACTTAAAACTAAACTAAAGATAAAGTAGACCTTCTTGGCACAGAGGAATGACTCCCTTCTTCTGGACTGGGGATACAAGTTCACTTTCAGGTGTTGGCTTCTTCTTAGGGGAATGGCTCCCTTCCCCAGTTCAACATTTCTCTCCAACTCAAAAGACAAGGTTCCAGCACTTTTCTTTGGCAGACACACTGCTTATCTTTTAAGACTTTGTATCAGAAGGATTTTGAATCGAGTAAGCAGAAAACAAAGACAGAAGTCTTCATGTGTGAGATGTCAAAGTGGGGAAGGTTGGAGCAAATATTGCCACAAGCCAATGAATGTTAATTAAGGAATTGAAAGTCAAAACTTTAACAAGTCTCCATATATGAAATGCCAATGTGGGGAACGTTGGGACAAGTAATACCTTTCGCCAAGAAAGTATATACAGTGAAGGAGTACAACTATGGTATACTGAAAGACAGTGGGAACAATAAGGAGAAACACTGGTGAAAGGAGGACATCAGGTGAATAAGCATTTTGGGGAGAGGATACATGGCAGGAGAGTATACCAGGGGATCTGCAGACTCCAGAAAGGGATTACTGGCATGGTAGAATACCAGGTAACCATCTAAATTACTCAGAGATTGCAGACATTGTGAACAGATACCTGGCAGAATAGTATACCAGAAAATCTGTAGAAATCAAGTGAAAAGAAGTCCTGGTGGACCAAGTTGCCCTGGCAGGGGAGTTTATCAGGAGGTTCTCTGTAAGAAGTCATTGTTTTAAAAGAGATACTTTTATTATCTTAAGAAACTACTTTCAATATCCTTAATGAACTGTTATTTGGGAAATGACACTTTTGCAATCCTTAAGAAGTGGTTGCTTGAAAGAGACATGTTTGCTATTCTTAGGATGTGGTTGCTTAAAGAAGACACTTTAGCCATCCTTGAGTAGTTAATGTTAATGGACATTTGTACCGTGTACTATCACCACCGGAGTGGTCACCTGGCGCTCTGGCGGCTCTGAAAAAGGGGACGAGAGGGGGTGGGTTAGTGCGAATAAGCTGGAAAAGTGCAAGAGAGCAGTGATGTGCTGTTGGCAGCCTCAGCCCGGTTGGTCCATCGGCTGGGCTTGGGGTGTTTTATGGTCCGTAGTCGCCGTGTGCTGTTGTGCAAGTCTATGTGTGGTTTGTTTTGTTGTTGCATTGTTGTGAAGTTTGTGCGGATTGCTGCGTTTAAGGCTTGTCGTTGTGTTTGGTTATAGTTTGAGAGGTGTATGCAGAGGGATGGAATTGTTAGTTGGTTGATTAGTTGGCATTGCTGTCCTTGCAATTGTGGGATTCCATCTAGGTCCGGTACATGCTAACAGTCACATTTCTATCTAGATGCCGCGCAAACAAGGTTCATAATAAGTGTGGTGCATGCTAAGAATCACATATGCTAACAATCACATTTCTAAGATTCCATCCAGGTGTGGCACTCGCCAACAACCACATTTCCATCAAGATGCAACGCGGGCCAAGCCCGAGAATCCGGTCCAAGTGTGGCACATGCCAACAATCGCACCTCTGCCCAGAATCGGCGCAAACTATGCTTGAGAATTCCATCTAAGTTTGGCACATGCTAACAATCGCATTTCTGTCTAGATTTGGCGCAGACTAGACTTGAGAAATTCCATCTAAGTGTGGGATATGCTAACAATCACTTTTCTGAAATTCCATATAAGTGTGGCATATGCTAGCAATCATATTTCTGTCTAGATGCGACGCGGGCTAAGCTTGAGAATTCCATCTAAGTGTGGCATATGCTAACAATCACATTTCTGAGAATTCCATCTAAGTGTGGCATATGCTAACAATCCCATTTCTGAAAATTCCATCTAAGTGTGGCATATGCTAACAATCACATTTCTGAGAATTCCATCTAAGTGTGGTATATGCTAACAATCACATTTCTGTCTAGATTTGGCGCAGACTAAGCTTGAGAATTCAATCTAAGTGTGGCATATGCTAACAATCACATTTCTGAAATTCCATCTAAGTGTGGTATATGCTAACAATCACATTTCTGTCTAGATTTGGCGCAGACTAAGCTTGAGAAACCCATCTAAGTGTGGCATATGCTAATAATCCAATTTCTGAAAATTCCATCTAAGTGTGGCATATACTAACAATCACATTTCTGAAATACCATCTAAGTGTGGTATATGCTTACAATCACATTTCTGTCTAGATTTGGCTTAGACTATACTTGGGAAATTTCATCTAAGTGTGGTATATGCTAACAATCACATTTCTGAAATTCCATCTAAGTGTGGTATATGCTTACAATCATATTTCTATCTAGATGCGACGCGGGCTAAGCTTGAGAATTCCATGTAAGTGTGGCACATGCTAACAATTGCATTTCTGTCTAGATTTGGCGCAGACTAGACTTGAGAAATTCTATCTAAGTGTGGGATATGTTAATCACTTTTCTGAAATTCCATATAAGTGTGGCATATGCTAGCAATCATATTTCTGTCCAGATGCGACGCGGGCTAAGCTTGAGAATTCCATCTAAGTGTGGCATATGCTAACAATCACATTTCCGAAAATTTCATCTAAGTGTGGCATATGCTAACAATCCCATTTCTGAAATTTCATCTAACTGTGGTATATGCTTACAAGCACATTTCTGTCTAGATTTGGCGCTTCTATCTAAGAGTGGACATGCTAACATTCACAATTCTATCTAAGGGTGGACATGCTAGTATTATGGCACTCTATGTTATTGGTAGGTAGGATAGAGTGGCAGGGTTTTCTGGAATAGAGTGATTGCTCTACTCCCCACCCGTGCCACACTCACGTTTTTTTTTGTTGGTGTCTGTTGGCTGCTGGCTTCCTTGGCATCCCCTGCGGACACCTGCAGACACATCTTGGAGCCGCCGATGTTGGAGCCGCCCTTGGCCTTGGGGCCCTTCGCCGCGGGGGCTGCCGGGCAGAGGGCTGCCCTGGGAGGGTTCATGATATGGGCCAGGACACCAATCGTGGTGCTTGGGGAGGGTTGGGAGGCGGGATTGGGCTGGGGAAGGTGGGTGGAAGGAGGAAGGGAGCTGCAGCGCGAGTGCGCAAACGTTTCCATTTTAAACACTTTTACAGTGTTTGGAAGCATTGTAGGGCATCTGGGGGTACACTCACCTCAGCCAGGTCTTTTTTGGAGTGAAGGTGCTGGCGAGGACGCCACGCACCGGGAGTTTGTTTCCCTTTTTTTTTTTTTTTTAAATGGGCCAGGGTACCAATCGTGGTGCAGGGGGAGGGTTGGGAGGCGGGATTGGGCTGGGGAATGGGGGTGGAAGGAGGAAGTGAGCTGCAGCGCCGAGTGCGCAAACGTTTCCATTTTAAACACTTTTACAGTGTTTGGAAGCGTTGTAGGGCATCTGGGGGTACACTCACCTCAGCCAGGTCTTTTTTGGAGTGAAGTGAAGTAGTGGTTATTTGAAAGAAAAATGTTTGCTATCTTTAAGGAGCCATTATTTGAAAGAGATACTTCTGCCCTCCTTACAAAGCCATTATTTAAAAGAGACAGTTTTGCCATCCTACCTGAGACATACAAGGATTATTTTGTTTAATGTATCCATATGCTTTCTTAACACTTTTGACCAAATCTACATCAGAGACACTTTCCTTACGCTCTCAGTTGTTCAATTTAGTATGAGGGTCAGATTAATGTTTTGGACACAAGGACAGTGTATATAATTTTGACGATGAGATAAAGACTGATCTTTAGTTTTAGTTTCCAAGGTAGGGAAACTCTCTTTAGAATAAGGACAGGTAGACCTTTATCCAATCCTTTCCTTTTAATAAAGATGTCTGATGTTATTTTATTTTTTATTATTTGTTTTTGGTTTATATAAACCTTAACAAAATTTAAAACACAACAATTTACAGAAATTTAAATACAAAATTACAGGTTTACAAATTTAGAATACATCATATTACTTTAATTTATACAGCATTTAATTAAAACATAGTTGTACATTAAAATTTGATAATATCTAATTTAGTCAATAAAGATTATTGAATCACGTGATATCTTTGATTGTTGATTCGTAATTGAATATGTAAGTGATCCCTTATTTCATTAAAACATAAAAGTACTAACTATGTAGATCTTATCGTGCCTCAGATTGAAGTGAGCTATTCCAGCTCACATACATTCTTTAAGAATGCCAACGTTCTTATTTTCAATGCCATTGATTTACCATGAAGCATTTCAAATCATAAAAGTTCACTATTTACTTGGGAAGTATCCACTACGAATTGCGAAAAGTATTCTATTCTTTTTGGACGTAATTCGGGACACATTAAAAGTAGGTGATATAAGGTTTCTTTTTCACCTAGTACCAGGCAAAGTCTAAAAAATGTATATTTTCCTGCTGTGGGATGTCAGATATTTCGTATTTCCTGTGTGTTTAGTACATTAGATCTAAATCTCATTGCACCATTTCTAATTGAATGTGCAGGATATTTTAGCATGTGTGGTACTGGTTCTGGGAACCATTTCCAAAACGACATAGTTTGGGAATATATCTTTGAATTTAGCAGTATGGCATTATTCTCCACCCAATTGAGTGCCTTTATCAAAGATTTCACTTTCAACAGTTTAGCGATTAAAATTTGTAATAACAAACCTAAATGTGTTAATGAACGATCTACTCCATCATACATCATGCGCGTATAATAACCAGTTTTGTCATCCAAAAGTATCCTGTATAAACTATTACTTTCACAAATCAAACATTTCCGTAGTAAAGCAGCTTTTTTCCATAACATACAGCTTTCAAGAGAGGACAAACCGAGCTCATACCGAATAATTTCTAATGGGATACATTTTGGCATAAAAAACAGAACATTTCTCGATATCATGGCTTCAATTGTCCTCAAGTATGATGTCAATGCATCCGGGAGAAACTCTAGACCGTAGCTAAGACGTGGAATTATTTTCTTATTATAAAATTAAATACAGGCACATATGGAATATCTCCCATATTTCCTTTCAATGATTTTGCATTGTTTAGCCGCATTAGAGGCCTTTTGCTTAAGACAATTTTAATAAAATTATTCGTTGGCACACTTGCGAATGCGAATCCAAAGTATTTCAGGGTATTTTGTTGTTTAATTCTTTTACCATCGCAATGCCATGTGAATTTTTCTGTTTTTTAGAACTATTGCCCAGATTAATTCTAACAGTTTTTGATGCATTTATTTGTAATTTCAATTCCTTTATGAACATAGCAAATGTGTTGATAAGTCACTGCAATCCGATTTTATTATTATCAAATAATAAAACATCATCTGCATAAGCAATCCATTGTACCCTTAAGTTACCCAGTTTTGGTGAAACAAGTCCACTACCATCCAGATGTGACCCAGCTGAAGATACATAACGGTTAAATAAAATAGCAAGTGCACATCCCAGCTTTAAACCATTGCGAGCCTTGATTGAATTTGATGTAAGACCTTCATTATTCAATCTTACACGAATCTCAGTATTTGAGTAAAGGTTCACCAATATATCTAATAAGTCGAAGTCTCTCCCCAGCTCCATGAGTCTTCTCCATAAAGTTGGTCTGTCAACCATATCAAAGGCCGCAGATAAATCCATTGATGTGGCATATAGCGTGCTTTGCCCCTTTGCATATTCATTTTGTTGCAATTGAGTCAACAGCATCCCTCCGGCATCCGTACCAATGCCTTTTCTAAACCCAATTTGCCTTATATCAAGTAGGTCGTTATCGCTTATCCACAAGAGTAATCTTTCTAACGCTATGGATGAAAAAATCTTGAAATCAACATTCATCAATGATAGTTAGTCGGGACAATGCGATTACCCTTCTTGAATATGAACAAAATGTAAGACATTAGCCAGGACTCAGGTATCATCTCCTTACCAAGCACATCGCTGAATAAAATGTGAAGAATTTGTGCCCATAAATCAACACTCTGCTTCAGTGTCATGAAGGACAGGTTATTCGAACCCGGGGTATTAGTTGCTTTAGGCTTCATTATAAATCCCTTTATGTTCTCTATCGATAAATCTAAATTCCATTTCCTTTTACTTTTTTCGACAACTATTGATGGTGAGGAAGATTGACTATATAGGGTTTCAAAATACTCTGCCCACACGTTAGCATTTATTGGATTCATTGCTAGCTGGATTTGTGTAGCTTCTGTTCTATTTATCAATGACCAAAAGGATCTAGAATTTGAATCTTTTATGGTTGCAAACAGGGCTTCAGAATCATTTTGTTGTATTGAAACTCAGTGATTTATGGACCAGTTCTTATAGCGCTGCCTACATCTTTTCAATTGTGTTCTAATAATATCCTCATTCGTATTTTGTTTTGTTAACTCACACATTTCTTTATTTATTATGGCTTTTTGATGATTTGTTTCCAGTGCAAATCTGTGATTGTGAGTAATTTTCAATGTTGCTACAGTACAATCATTCGTACAGTGTTTGCGCAGCACATTCTCCAGATGGAAACTGACATTTTCAGATGTGTAGGTTGTAAGTTTGCTCTCCAACACCATACTTTCGTACTCATATAACATCAAGGTGTTGAATTTTTCAATTTTACCCGGGTTCCATTTTATATGTGAACCTTTAATATTAATTTCAACATTCTCACAATGAATAAGTAAAGCATCGCTTTCTTTTGTCCATGGCAGGATACAAGACAGTATTACATGATCGCTAAATTCTGTGGAGTGGACCTCCATGTTGTTGATTCTAAGATATAAATCTGTACTGACAAACATGGAAACTATAATGGAGGATTCCCGTCTAGCCTGCCAAGTTGGTTTCTGGTTGTACATGATATTTAAACCCCAACTTTTCGCAAACACCAACCATAGACTTCCTCTGTACTTTTTGTTTCTATCGTGATAATTGCAATCACCCTTGGAGTTCATTGCCCATACCATTCCTGTGTTTGACATATTGCAATCTGCATTAAGGTCAACCGTGAGGATAATTGATCCTCCTGGGGTAAACCCCATCCAACCATCTATTAATATGTCCAATTTCTCAATAGCCAATTCCAACTCACTGTCTGTGTATTCCAAGGCATTCCAATATATGTTAATTATAATTAGGTACATTATTCCCTCTTCAGTTAATATTTTGAATGGTGCAACCATTATTGCGTCCAGGATATGAACTTCAGATTCAACTGTTATTGAGTCATCATTGCGCAATGCTAGGGCAAGACCTCCTTTAGGGCGACCCTTAATTCCAGATTTTGTTTGTATACTGAGGATCTCAAAGCCATCCCAGACCATGAGGCCTTTTGCCCATGTTTCCTGCAATAGAATGAAGTGATGCAGAGCCAACGATTCAAAAACTTTCTTATTTAGAGCCAGGTGGGAACTTCCTCTTGTGTTCCATGATACTAAGCTGAAGTTTTGCTTTGCACTAAAGAGGTTTCCCTAACGCTTTCAATTGCGAGATGAATCTTTTAGAGATAAAGCTAAAACACGCCATTCCTGTATGTCTTGGAGTATTCCAATTTCGGGATCTTGTGTTTTCATACTTTCAACTCTCGTAGGTTCGGGCACAATTATTTTTTCCATATTACAAGTTCCTGCTGCCACATTAGGAATGATGTGTTGATAATTAAAAATATCATAGCCTCTTTTGTGAAGAACTCTGGCTACTTTTAGTAGAAGAGCTCTTACAGGAGGAGATGGAATCACCAATCTAACATAGTCAAGCGTGAATGAAGTGTACGAATTTTATATCGGCAGAGGTAATTAAATTTAGCTCAGGGATATTTGAAAACAAACTTAAGATGTATGGTCCGTTCAATGACCAAGGCCGATCCTCTTAGAAGATGTATTGTAATTTCAGACTTGGTTCCTGAGGGAAATTTACTTTCCTTATGTAATCAGCCCGATCATTATGGAATCGAGACTCTTCAATTTTATAGTCAGATATTTTGTTTCTATGCCCATTCCCTTTATTATTGTTAACATTTGAGCCGTTGAATGATGGGACCTCATACTGTGTAGATCCATATTGCACTGGCTTAGTACTATTACTATCATTGTGGGGAGAAAGGGACTAGTATTGTTACTTGGTGGTTTTACCTGCAGATTCTTTCTATTCAAAATCTCCTCAATGATCATTCGAACTGAATTCTCAGTCAACTGTGCCTGACCTGTTTGTTTAATATTGGTACTTACTGCATTTGTATTTAAGCTTTTACAACAAGCTTCATCATAAAATGATTCTTGTTGCCCGATTAATTCAGACAGGTCTCGTTTTTCATATGCGTTATCATTTATGGGCAGCGATTTATTAGTGCACCGGTTACTTTTTATCATATCACTAGATTTGGATCGAGTTTCATCGGGGCTACCCGCTTCCATGTTTAGTGAGCTCTTACGCGTAGTTGTAGATTCTTGATGGGTTGTTCGGCCTAATTCTTTTGCTAATTCAGATGGTATGAATCCAGCTGAGGTTTGTGTTTTCAATTTCTTTAATGCTGATTGCATAGCTGTACCCAATTATACACCAGTTTCCACTGTGGCAGGCCCGGCTGAGGTTGGAGTATTGGTGCGTGACACAGCTGCAAGGTTTTGAATATATCAAATATATCTTGGACCCCTAATTCAATCGATTTCAAATTCTTGTCTATCTTGCATGACATCTCTTAATTTTTTAGCTCCTCAGAAAGGGTATTATGTCCATCTGAGAATTCACATTGCGTGGCCTTGGAATTAATTCTCCCACCATGGATGCAGGGCGAGTATTCCTGTGTTTGGTGCATTGATTCGTCTATGATTACTGTTGTGATGTCTTATGGAAAGCAGGGAACCTTCAATGCTAGGGAGCCTTCAATGCTTTTCTTATGATGATGTATCAGCCTTGTGTGATGTCATGGAATGTTATGACAGCATCTCTTGTGTAATGTTCTAAGGTTTGTCAGTTGGAGAAAAGAGTAGAAGGAGAGGAGCCTCTGAGTGCTGGGGGTCTTCTCCCTATATATATATTTATCCCAAATAAACACTGTTATACGTCTTACCTGTTTGCACCAGCCTCTTCATAACAATGGCGACGAGGATGGGATAAAAAGGTCACTGCAGACAGGTGAAGGGAGACCCCCAGCAACTGCCGTGCCTACTCCACCTTGCCCGGTGTTGAGTTACGGCCTGCGTGCGGGTGCTCGCATTGCTCCTGAGGTTTGCTCCGCCTGTGCCTGCCGCGAATAACCATGAGGGAGGTGTCCCGAGGTGCCCCCTGTGTAGCAGCCCCACCGGGGAGAGGTCGGTGGCGCCGCCAGAGGAGGAAAGGAAGCGTCGCGACTGGCCGTGGGCTGCTCCGCTCCCCCTCGTATTGAGCGGCCCATGACAATGAACGGCGGATGCTGAGGCCCCATTTTGGCGCCCACGGAGTGCTTTTGTGGAGAAACGACTGAAGCAGCCGTGGGAGAAGAGTCAAGGAAGGTTGCTCCGCTTCTCTTGTGGAGCTGAGCGACCGCTGAGTCCAGGCAACGATCAGCGGCCGTTGAGTCATCACTGACTCAGGGAAGGTTGCTCCGCTTACTTTGTAGCGTCGAGCGACCGCTGAGTTCCGGCAACGATCTGCGCAAGTAAGTGCTGCTCTTCTCTTGTTAATGTCCCGCCGCGGATCCCGGCTCCACCCGCGACTCTGCGAACATTCATGCGAGCGTAGGGAAGAGGCCGGCTTTCTCTACCGTTGTCCTGCTAGCAGACGGGAAGGGTGATCCGCGTGGGAAGGATGTGCTTGCCGTAATACACAGAAAAGAGGAGCAAGTGATTTAGATTGAAGCACCTCCCACATTGCAAGAATATTTCCCGAGGAAGGGAGAGCTATATACAAGGCTCGTGGAAAACATCACACAGCTGAAGATACATATCAGAGAGTGTTGTTTACACATCTGTGAGACAGACAAGGATTTTTAATCTCGTGCTTTTCCTGTAATGAGCCTGCAGGTGAAATTGGGTATTCTTAATATGACATTTCACCGATTTCACTGCCAAAAGTGAACATTCATTGTTGATACGCACCTTGCTGGACTGGTGCAACAAAATTGCAAGAACTAATTTGAAAAGAGTGCATTTTAGAGACACTATATAAAAAAAAGGGGAATCCCACGCACAAAGACATGGCAGCTTTACCTGGCATATCTGGCCCACCCATTTTCATGCCCACTCCGGGTGCGGCGAAGATAGCTTGGCCTCAATGGCGAGAGGGGTTTATGCACTATATGAGAGCAGCCGGAGGAACCGCATATTCCAGCAAAAGAAAAGTGGCATTGCTATTACACTTTTTAGGTTATGAGGGGCAGAGGGTTTTCGAGACCCTTCCTCAGCTGGTAGGGGATGGAAGCGGAGATGACTTGAATGAATTTGAATCGGCTTTGCTCAAATTAGATAAGCATTTCAATCCCAAAAGGAGTACAATTTTGGAATGGTATAATTTCCGTATGCGCATTCAGGCTCACGGGGAATCAGTTGAAGACTATGTCACCGCTCTCCGTCATCTCGCCCTGACATGTACATTTCAGGGAAGCTTCGATGAACACATCCGCGATCAATTCATGACGCATTGTCATTCAAATAAGATACGAGAAGAACTTTGGCTGAAGGATGAGCCAAATTTGGATGAAGTACTGGATTTGGCCAACCGTGTAGAGCACTCTCTGGCATGTGTTGCCAAACTCTCCAAGACTGAAGGAGGTGACTCTAAAGAAAGTAAGCCGGAGGTGCTGAATGGGGTTGAAGGGAAGAACAAAA
The DNA here is from genome assembly GCF_040938575.1 of Ambystoma mexicanum. Classification (NCBI taxonomy): domain Eukaryota; kingdom Metazoa; phylum Chordata; class Amphibia; order Caudata; family Ambystomatidae; genus Ambystoma; species Ambystoma mexicanum. The sequence goes on from NC_090926.1 coordinate 900,653,479, forward strand.
GGAAAGGCAGGAATAGGCAGAAGGAAAGGAACAATGCTGAAGAAAAGAGAAACCAAGTATCAACGCAGAGAAACGAAAGGAGAGAAGATAAAAAGGACGAGAGATTGTGTTATCGATGTGCCAGTGCGACGCATTTTGCATCTTCTGTAGTGTGGCCAGGGCGGAAGGCAGTATGTAATAAATGCAAAAGGAGAGGACATTTTGCTACGTGCTGCAGAAATTATCGGTTTGGCCAAACGGGCCAAAGGAAGATCTTGTATGTGGATGAAAAGGATGATGGGCGATCATCAGAAGATGATACTGCTTTAGCATTGCATCAAAATGTTATTGTGAATACAGTTAATGTTGTTGCCAGTGGTGGAAACCCGGATGATTGTGAGCGTCCCTATGCCGTGTTGACTGTGAATGGATGTAAGGTGTCGATGATGGCAGACTCAGGGTCGAAAGTCACGTTGGTGTCCAGGAGTGCATTTGAGGGCGAGATGAAAGGGGAAGTATCAGCATTGTCAGAACCCGACATAAGTCCTGGAGGTTCCAACCAAGATAAAATTGATTTATTAGGATATATGTGGAGTAGATTTGAATTTAAAGGTCGCAGTTGTGACGGGAAAGTGTATGTAACGAAAAAGGGACAATCCTTGTTAGGATGGAGAGAGCAGAAGAATTTAGAAATCAGACTGGATCCCAACCACCCTGACCAAGTTTTCCAAGTGTCAGAATTATCTACGATGTCCTGCAAGTATGTGAGAGAGTTTGGTAAGGTGTTTAATGAGACATTGGGAAGAGTGAAGGGTTTTCAACATCAGATATTACTGAAAAGGAGTAGTGTTCCTACCGTAGCAAAGCTCATGTCAGTGCCTTTTGCTTTGCGGGACAAGGTTAAACAAGAATTGCAGAAGTTGTTAAAGTCAGGTGTGATCGAGAGAGCTGGGGGTGTTGAGTGGGTTTCTCCAGTCGTGATAGTGAAGAAAAGTTCAGGCGACTTGAGATTATGTGTGGATATGCGTGAGTTGAATAAGTGTGTCTTGGTGGACAGGCACCCACTACCCAACATGGGTGAGTTGCTGACCATGGTGGGTGGGGGGAAATATTTTTCCAAACTGGACATGACTTCAGCCTATCATCAGGTTGAATTAGAGGAGTCTTGTAGGACAGTTACAGCGTTGGAATGACGGAATTTTATCAAAAATGTGTGGTGAATTATGCCGACAAAGTGCAAGAGATGAGAACAATTCTGAGGAAAGGCGTTGATTTTGTGTGGAATAGTCACTGTGAGTTGGAATTTAACAGAATAAAGGAGGATATAAACTTAGCCCATCCTTTAGGATGTTTTGACACGAGAAGACCGTCTATCATCACAGTAGATGCCAGTGAGTATGGACGAGGGGCGGTATTATCCCAGAGGCAAGACGATGGGTCTGAAGAGGTGATAGCTCATGCATCGAGAGGTCTCAAGGGAGCAGAGACGAGATATTCGGTTCTCGAAAAGGAGGCATTGGCATGTTTTTGGGCTGTGGAACGATTCAGGAATTTTGTGTGGGGAGTAGAATTTGTAATTCGCACAGATCACAAACCACTTAAAGTCATATTTGAGAATAAGGGCCTAGATAAAGTTTCCCACAGAGTGGCAGGTTGGGTCACCAGGATGCAGGCGCATAGTTTTAAGATGGAGGTCATTCCAGGAAAGGAAAATATATTGGCTGATAATTTATCGAGGGTGAGAGTTGTGGACTCTGATGTTGTGGAAAGTGAAGAAATGGAATTAGTGTTTGTTAACACCGACGGTATTGTGTCCAAAAAGGAGTGGTTGGATGAGATAAAAGAAGATGAGATCATGAGTAGGGTAATTCCATATGTGATGTCTGCTGCATGGCCAAATAAAGTGGAATTAGTGGAGGGTGTGAAGCCATTTTGGGAAGTGAAGGATGAATTATCTGTCATGGATGATATTTTATTCAGGTGGGGAAGAGCAGTGGTCCCTATTGGTTTGAGAAAAAAGGTAATTGAGCTAGCGCATTGTGGTCAAATTGGAGTTACCAAAACCAAGGGAGTGTTAAGAGAAGACTACTGGTGGCCTGGGTTTGATAAAGAAATTGAGAATTGTTTAGCAAATTGTCAATTTTGCGTCAAGAGTGGAAAGGGAGCTGTGGCCAAGAAGCAGCCATTGGTGGATGTGAGTCTCCCATCAAGGGTATGGAGTGATATTGCCATGGATATTCTAAGTCCTGTGGAATTAGGTTACGGACGTGGAAAATTCATTGTTCTGGTTGTAGACCTGTTTTCTAGATGGGTGAATTTTAAGATTGTGAGAGACATCACCTGAGAAAGTATGATAAAGACATTGCAGGAGATATTTGCCAATGAAGGTTTACCGGAAAGCGTGTTGACAGACAATGGTCCCCAGTTCATAGGGAGGAATTTTACCAGCTATTTAAGGAAGTGTGGAATTGATCACAAAAGAACCTCATTGTACCATCCGGAATCTAATGGAGTAGTTGAAAGGATGAATAGGTGTGTGATGGAGAGTATTTGGATGGGTGAGGAGTGTGGTTTGGATAAAGTAGCCATGATACAAAATAGGATCTGGGCTTTCAGGATGGCGCCACATGCTACAACAGGTCTGTGCCCGTTTGAGTTGATGAGGGGCAGGAAACCATATTCCATGGCATGTCCACCATGGCTTGGTAGGAGTAGGGAGACAGATCTGGTTGTTGATGAAGTGAGAAAATCATTGGTGAAGAAGAAAGATGAATGGATCATGCGCGAAAACCTTAAGAGAGGGAAGAAAGAATTGCGTGTGGAGTGTGGAGACTGGGTCAGGATAAGGAAGGGAGTTGTCAGGAGGAAAGGAGAATCTCTTTATTCGGATCCTGTCAGAGTTGTGGCAGTCATGAAAGGAGCCGTACGTGTGACTGGAGGGCAAGTGTGGAATAAAGATAGAATTGCCACTGTGAGGAGAGGCCATGTATAGATGTATGGGTCATCATGGGACTACTGTTGAAGTGTCCTAGTTTATTTCTGGAATATTGTGTGTTATCTTTCAGTTCAATTAAAGATTTAAAATGATAAGTTAAAAAAAAGGGGAGATGTGTTGTGATGTCTTATGGAAAGCAGGGAGCCTTCAATGCTAGGGAGCCTTCAATGCTTTTCTTATGATGATGTATCAGCCTTGTGTGATGTCATGGAATGTTATGACAGCATCTCTTGTGTAATGTTCTAAGGTTTGTCAGTTGGAGAAAAGAGTAGAAGGAGAGGAGCCTCTGAGTGCTGGGGGTCTTCTCCCTATATATATATTTATCCCAAATAAACACTGTTATACGTCTTACCTGTTTGCGCCAGCCTCTACATAACAATTACTACTTCATTACCAATTTGAGGTAGTTTTGTTACATCTTTCAGATTTGATTTTCTTAGAAACTTGAGAGGAGGTATTTAATGCGTTTTGGGCGAGGGTGCTTTTACGTCTCCATTTTTTTCTTTTTTGTTGTTGATATTTTAACAGTAAATTGCTTAACGGTTGCTCCATCTTCCAACTTTCACTTGAGGCAGCTTCGCTAACAGCTGCATCAAGTGTTGGAGCTTTTTGGGTAAGTGGTATTAGTTCATCTACAATGTACAGAGAAGTATCAGCCTGTACTTTGCTAGCAAGGCTCATTACCTTATTCCTTACTGTGCCTTTACAGTTGCCTGGTAAGCCATCTGTTTCAGGATTAGTAGCAGACAGTCTCTGCTAGGCATTGCAACATACCTCTGGCATGGATGTAAGTATTAGAACAATCGCATTCAACAGCAGAGAATGCTTCTTTAATTCGACAATGATGTGCATATTTTTGTTTGTATTTGCATAATTTGCCTCACAATTTCCCTTTATTGAGCTTAGCTTTTCTAATGCAGGGTATTATTCCTGCTGCTTTAAGTGTTGAGATAGACATAATAGTGAAATCACAATGATTGATTTGGGTCACTTACATGAACATTTTCAGGGTACAGGTCAGGGTTAGGCTTGCACAGTCTTCATTAAACAAGGATTCAGAAGACTCGTGATTTACTTCTTCACGTATTATGCTTTTGTCAGCATCATTGGCTTTGCTGTTTAGGAAACACTGCTGCGCGCACTCAAGTAAATCCTTGTCAGTATCCGAGGACCCAGGAAGAGATACAGCAGCGCTTGCCATGCTCATACGTCTAGTTTTTGGCCCGAGGGCTGTGCATGGAGTTCCTGTCTGGAATTCTTCTGATGCAATATTTTTCTTTTCATATTAATTTTACCTATCTACTCTATCGAGAAGTTACAGGGCAAGTAAAATATAGCGCTAAAACGCACAAATAACTTAATAAGTGCATGCAAGTGTTGTAATGCCAGGATACAGTTAACACTGAAGTATCTAGATATGGGATAGGTAAAAATCACCTTCAGGATTGTAAAAACGGGGCAGTCACTCGCCACCCGCTCCCAGCCGAACAGCCAAACAGGCCACTTGCAGGTGCGCGGACCCGAGGCGTTTTGTAGTAAGAGCAGATGGAGGCCGGAGGGCGGAGTCAGCGACGTCACAGTGGAACTTTTTCTCTTGAATACAGCGATTCTCCGAGTTACGGCTCGTTTGTACGGTGTGCCTTCTTCTTGCCGACTCATGTCCACAAACATCTCAAAACGCACAGAGCAGCCCAACCAAACAGCCCACTTGCAGGCCACTTCCGGGTGCGCGCCTGTCTGATGTTGAAAACACTACCCCTTTGTGTCCGCCTCTCATTTTTCACCCCTCGCACCTGCTTCAATTACGAGCCCCCTATCCCATCTTGCACCCAGATGGCTCTCAGATGCCCAAAATGTGGTTTTCAGAGGCCTGGCTATTGACTGGGGAAAGGGTTTTTGAGGTCCTTCTAACCATCTAACCTTAAATCTTATGCTCAGTATTTGGTATCCTTTGTGGCTTGGTGTGGCAGAGGGGTTTCTTCCTCTCGAATGTGGGGTTGGGTCTTTTCCCTAATTTTTCTAGGAGGGCTTCAATCTGGTGCCAGCACATTCCTCCCTCAGGGTGAAATGGGTGGGCATTAGGGCCTTTCAGGGTCCTGGAGGGATGGTTGGCACTGCAGCTACAATCATAGCTTGCCTTCTGAAGAGTTTTTCTGTTGCTCGCTTTAAGGTAGTGGTTCTCGGTTCCAGCTGGGATCTGCCTCTGGTACTTCGGGCTCTTCAGCATCCTACTTTTGAGACCCTTGACTTAGTCGATGTGCAATCGCTTATGCTCAAGAGTGCTTCTTAGTGCTACTGTTTCAGCTCGATGCAACGGAGGGTTAGGGCACTCCTTTCTTCCCCTCCTTATCGGCTGATCTTCCCTGGGGCAATTCCATAAAACTGTGGCCCTGTCTGGCTTATCGGGATGTCAGGCATGTCCTTGCTAGATACCAAGCGAGGATAGCTTAGTTTCAAGCGTTGACCACTTTCTTAATTATGCTTGGGGTTTCAGGGAGAGGTAGGAAGGCTCCAACCTTTACGATTAGCCACTGGCTAAAAGTGAAAATCACATTGTCATATTCTCTGAGTCTGTCGCTTGTCCTCCAGGTGTCAAGGGTGAATCCACCAGGGGAATGCCAGCCTCTTGCGGGTATTCCATTGTGGACTTTTGCAGAGGGGCTATGTAGATGTCCGCTTACATGTTTGCCGGAACAGGAGGATCAGTGTATTTCCCACTCAGTTTTGAGTGCTGACTCTTGTTGAGCTGATGGATCTACGTTAAAATACCAAAACAAAATTACAAGGCCAAAAAATTATTCTTTATTTAATCGAATTCTGAAAATGCCTTTTAACTTTTTCTCTCACTTTTTTCCATTTTAAATGTGTGGACAGAGCCCCTGCAGCTGCCTCCCCTCAATCACCCCCATCTATTTGTTTGGGAAATGTGTGCAAAGAAACTGAAAAACGCAGGTAAACGAAATTCGCCCTTTTCGGTCTTGCTATTTTCAACTTTGTTTTTTTCAGGTGATACCGACTGATCACTGGTATGAAAGGTACTATGAATGCATTGCAATACCGTGCCCCCACGCGGGGATATACGGCATGCTACATAAAGTAAGTATTGGGATGCCCAGGTTATGGCTGGATTACTTACCAGTAATAGTTGCTACCGCTGGTCTAACTCTTTCGCAACGCGGTAATTATGCCGTTGAGTCGCACCCAATATCTTAGTCTTCCAGGAAGTTGGATGGTGGACCTCCCTCCTTTCGGTGCATGGAGGACAGAAGAGTGGATGTTAAATTGTTGTCAAAACTAAGTGGAAAGACTGTGAGGAAGGCAGGATACCTTCATGGAGTAACTTCCGGGGCCTAGAGTAAGTACTGGGACGAGGTAGAATAAGGGACTGGCATTCCTCACTATTCCCGAGTGCAACTTTGCTGAATTGATTTGGCAGATTTATTTACCAATTTTTTTTAACCACAAAACTACATATAAGTTTGGGTTTGGCATATGGGAGGGGGCGGATAGAGGAGGGAACAGGGGGTCTCCCCCCGTAGTTTCTGTTGTTAAAGCATCAGCTTTAAACAACAAAATCGGCAAAGTTGCATTTGCTGAAAAGAAATGAGGAGACCTCATAATTCCATAGAAGCAGGTGTAAGGAAAATGAGCAGTTGCTAATTTAGGCCTTCTCTGTCGCCCTGCATAGAACCCTCACTGAGAGGTTATCCGGCTGGACACCTGCTGAGGCCCGTGGGATGGGGTGCGAGGGCAGGAAACAATCACATGTAAAGATTCTGTAGTAAAAATGCTGCAACAGACATTCAATGGAAGATCCACGCCACTGCAGAGAGCAGATGAGTAACTACTGCGAGGGAGGTGTTCATATGTTCACTAACTCGCACCATGTTTGTGCATTTGCTTCACTTATTCCGACCGGACATGCTGCACTGCTCTGCTCTTAGGCCGAGAATATTTTATTTTATTTATTTATTTTGCATTTGTAAGGCGCTTACACAGCAAGCTCGCAGGGGAGGGAACATGGGACAAAGCCAATAGAATACAATAAATAACAGGATAGAGCCAGTCCTACTAGGCCTTGTGAGTATTCGGATCGTGCAAGTGCAGAGAGATGGTACACTTTAACCACATCAGTGGTCGAACTGTACGTAAAGAAGTAGTGAAACTATGTTCCCTTCTGGCCTGCCCCCGCTCCTCACAAACCCCATCCAACGCCCCCTCCCACGCTCCATACAAACCCCTAAACAAATGCAACTGCTGGTTAAGGGAACGTTCAGTGCAGTTTCAACTTGTCTCTGCTTTTATTTTAAAACAAAACAATTCCAGACTTCTTTTAAAAATAAAAGTATAGGAACAGTAAAACTTAAAAAAGTAGAGGAGCACCCCACTCTGACCACTGCATCACCCCTTATTCAGTACTGTGCTATCAGGCATATGACATCTTTTTTTTCGCATGTGAGTTTGCCCTGCTTTTGGTTTCCCAAGCAACAACGCTACACAAAAACCATGGCAAAGTGTGGCAGAAAAGCAACGCATCCTGCAGATGGTAGGATAAAACTGTACCTTTACAGAAAGCTAGCTTTTATCTCTATCGCACACAGAGGTAGTTGTTATGTTGTTGTCGAAGCGAAGAGCATAGAAAGACTTAAGGAGGTAGAATGTTGAGTTTCTCAATTGGAAACCTCATATTGTCCCCAGTTAAATGTGTACCTTGGTCATGGTAAACTGGATTGAGCATACCAGCAACAGTAGTATCAACAACTCTTCTCTTGGGGGACCTGCCAAGAGAGCGTCACTGAAAGAGAGAAATCGTTCAATCCTTTTGCGATCTATGGACAAGGAAGGACAGAATTACATGGAAGACTGGAAGGTCCAAGAAAAAGAAGAGGTCCAGGGAAATGGCGAGAGAAGATGGCCATCAGGTGACTGGCTTCCCAATGTCACAGAACGATCACCAGAGGACAGTCTGAGGGATGCTGGTACTCAAACTGGGGGAGCAAGAAACATCCCTTGCGAAAGCAATAGACGTCAACAGTAGTTAGACTGTATTTTATTTGTATTTCACCATTAAAAAGACACACATTCATAATGTTACTGCATATTATTTAAAGGACACCCTAAAATGTTAAAAATGTCAAATACAAGTACTTCAGATGCATAGATCTCTACACAAGTTGCAACAACATCAAAGTCAACAGGTAACAATAGCGCGTCTGAAATCCTGGTACATGATACCTCTAAGAGAGCAGGTGCAGACACCATGCCCGAGTCGCAAGCCTGAATGATGAGTGAACGGGGGAAGAGGCCCATCGGTTGGGTAGGCATCTCTTTCCTAGGAGAAGCCATTCCTGTCCAATACTAAAGAAAAATCAGGTCATAACTTATTGAACATGAGCAGACGTACTGGAATGTCTCAAACGTTTAAAGGAGGGAATGGAAAACATGGTTGGGCTGCTACCTGGTTTGCTGAAATGTAAAGAGGGTTGAAAAGTCCATTAGCCCCCGGGGCGGGGGCGCAGCCAACCAGTTTGGACGGATCGTGGGCTGAAACCTCTAATCTCAGCCTACGTTCCACAGAACCCGTCGGCTGCCTCCGCCACTCCGCAGCGCAATCTCTCCCCCACCCCACTCTCCTGTTTCTCTCTCTTTTTTTGGGGGGACTATTTCCCAACCCACCTCCGCTCCCCAACTTACCCGAGTGTTGCAGGGGCAGCAGGTGCCACCTGTCACTTTTCCAGGCGGCCATGGTAAGGCAAGAGGGGCTCCATATTAAGCCCCGCCTTCCATTACCATGGCGGCCATCTTAGCAAAGGATTTTCATTTATTGAACGGGACGCGTGTGGCCTCCCGTTCAATGTATGAAAATCCATTTTTTTTTTTTTTTTTTTTTTTTTTTTTTTAACACCACAGGTTACCGCTTTTGTAACCCGGTGTGCTAATGGCGTTATCACCCTGTTCCAAGAACTGGAACGCAGGGTTATACCCCGTTGCTGTCGTTATGTTGTCGCCATTACCTCCTATTCCAGCCCTTGCAACAGGGTGATAAAACCATAGTAGAGCTCAGAAAAAAGGAAACTGTCCATTTCAGGGCTAATCGCAAAGAGGAATTATGTATGGCAGTTTGTGTAAGCAAGGAAGGACACACATTAATTCTTAGTGGTCCGTTTTTGAAAGCCTGCTGCAGACATAAAGCAGGGCTTTCAAAAATGTATTTGAAGAGTTAATAATTGACCAAACAACTCTTGCTTCTAATTAGACTTGAAGAAAGTGAATGATTATTTTGCATAGTTTCAGTTAAAATCCAAGTAGGATATTAGCAACCCGAGGTACACATGAAGGAAAGCAATGGCCAGATTGTAAAAATGTTTCTGCTGTGCTCTGCACGGAACACAGCTTATTTAGCTCGTGAACTAACACAGTCTCTGCAGCAGCTTCGATGCTCGCCCATGGCCTGAAGAAGCTGCACGCTGCGTAGAGCAGATTGGAACCCTTCAGTAACCCGGCCACAGGTACCTCCATCTATAACTGCTCTTTAAGTCAAGAACCGTTCTATTACTTTCTAGTAAGACAGATAAATGGGTCAACGCACCGGCTGGAGACGTGTGTGCAACCCAGAAGCCCACTGCTTTATTTAAGTGGGGGGCCGGCAAAATCTTCTGAAGGCAAAAAGCACTAATATTGCGCCAGGAAACCATTCTGTTTGTAGAATACACAGTATAAACTAAAAGTGGAATTGTTTCCTGGAGCAACAACAACAACACGGGATTCCCCTCAAGGTGATTCCTTGTTTAAGTGGTTTGGAGATTTTATCAGATGTGGAACGTTTTATGTATTCGCTTTTGCATTAGTTGGGATTCGGAGAATGAGAGCCATTTGACATGTATTCTGCTGTTGAGGACTTGCCTCCTCAAAAATATGAATAATTTCTGAATGTTTGGCGCACATCTCACATACAAAGGGTCCTTGGTATTCCAATGGCTCAGTCATTGAGTGGAGGATCCTAAACCTACATTGCCTAGATTGTAACTAGCATTTTAGTGTACAATCGCTTTCCTCCAACAGCGGATCAAAGAGTTTGCAGCAGATTTTAAAATATGGAGAGACTTTCTAGAGTCAATATGCATAGACTTGCTGGGGCCACCATAGGATGTTACAGGTATCCATACCATCAGAGTCTTGTAGCATGCTTCTATTATGCTTCTGTCTGCCCAAGAAATCTGTGTGCATCCTGCAGTAAGGGGTTCCCATCCCAACTCCGACCATCTTTGCGAGTTCCCTCAATTGAGTACCAATAAACAGAGGAATAATAAATAATACCCATTATTACAGCACTTACATAGAAGTGGAATCTGGCATGAACTAAATAAAAAAAGTGGTATTAGTATGGTGTCTACTGAATTAATCGAAAGCAACAGAAAGCATTTCTCAATTGTCTTTCATCCATGTACATAACGTTCTTTGCATTCCATGGAATCGGCGTTGCAGGCGCAGAATAAAATCAGATTTTAAATATAAAAGATCTAGGAGCATTTATAGGCAAACACTATTTACATCCTCGTAGTAAAATAAATACTTTCAAAAAGCACAAACAGGTAGGCCCAAAATAAAAGGAATACAAAATAGTTGAAAGCTGTACAAGTTCCATGTAAATTCACATTTCTGCAGGGAGCGACAGACTAGGTGACAGCGGTGATATGGTGCCTGTGGATGTTGACGGGCACCAGTGGTTAATGTGACACACAGCAGCAAGTATCATCCTGATGGGACATTCTTACAGTCCAGGGTGTAACGGGGTCTTTACAGGATTGGCACATAAATGCAGTATATTCCTTTCGCCGGATCCAAAGGATGCACCGTGAACGAATCCATGCTGATATTCACATGATCAAGTTCAAAACCTTGATTGGACTGGTCTGGCCCCATCCCTCCGGCAGCCATATGTTATGAAAAGCTGGAGGAGAGGTCAGGAAGCTTGGGATTGGCTCTGCAAATGTAGAGTCTTGAGGGGATTGAACACAACATGCCTGCTGCTTCATCTCTCTGAAGGTGAAGCAGGATAGGATGCATTAATTACTCCAGGCACACTTCCAGTCACACTGCCCATCAGCTGGCTGCCCTCCAACAGGGAATTCCAAGTAGGACATGCTTGCATAATTGGTCAAAAACATGGCCCTTGTCTATTTGGTGCCCTTTAAATGATATTTTAAGATTACGAGGAGGACACTGGAGGTAAAAGAACAGGAATGTGAATTAGACTGTTCCCTCGTGTTTCTCACAGGCCACAATGTCTGGGTTTTGAAAAGCGTGTTACTGGAAATGTACAGTAGAGGAGGGAACAGTGCTTGCAGTGACGGAAAAGGCGTCGTTAATTGCATGCATGCGGCCGCAGGGTAAACATTGCCTAGGATGTGCAGTAGAGTGAGTGCTGAATAAAAACTGCAGAGCTTACACAAGTTCTTTATCTAAAACTGCAGAGAAGGCAAAGATGCGCAAGGGGGGGCACGTTTGAGCCTGAAAGTGGGCACACATTCCCATACAACAGCACTCGTCATGCACCCCAGTTTTAAAGAGCATGAACCATTAAGCTAAGTCATAATAACAACTTGGTCTGGCCTCCACACTTGCGGGGCATCCAGAGCACATCTCGGTGACATGGCACCGGCACGCTCCCAGTAATTCTACTACTTCTTCCAAGGTACTAAAAACCGCTGCCCCAAGAACACGCTCATGACCACAGGTGTTCAGATGTTCACTTTCTAGATCAGCAAGACCTTAGACAAGATGTGGAGCTATGTAAGATATCCACAATCCACTAGAGAGTGTCACATGCTGGACTCCTCTAGCCCACTTGCAAAGCACCTCGTTTGGGTAACAGACCCGGAGGCAAGAACATGGCTTAATATATTGCCTATTGGTACAACCGTGGCAAAGTCATTTAGAGGTAATGACAAAATGCATCTTTGTCATTTTTGTAATACACTTGGACAAACAATGCTTCATTTTTACTACATAGATCTAAATCAATTCAACATCGTACTTTATCACCAACCCTGAAAACTAGTGGTTTAAGCCAATGCCGACCGGCCCCGATATTTCACTGGCAAATGTGTGATGTTTCTAACGATTGGGCATTTACTTACTCATTTAATCTCCACCCAGATAAACAATCACACGGATTATACTGTCTAATGGAGCATTGTGCGCAGCATTCACCTGTATATTGTTAGGCTCCAAGTATTGCCATGTGTTGCTATTATATGTATGGTATACTGTGTACCTCTTGAACGAAGCCATACTTAAAATATTGTATACTGAAATGTCTTGGCTGTTCGTTTGTATTTATTTTTACAATGTAAGGTTCCATTTTACTGAATTTTCTTCTAACTATTCATTCATTAAGTATAGTGGATTGCTTAATTTAAAATGTAAGGGTTTTAAATGAACTGTAGTAAGTGATTTAAAAATCTGATGCTTCAAACAGTATGAACGCCAATGCTAACGTACAAGGTTTCCTGCTGGGGGTTGGGATGTGCATTAGTAAGTGGAATTAAGGGACTGATCTCACTGTGTGCGGGATTCGACCATCCGCACGGGGAGTGTGCACTCGCATGGGCTGTTTTGATTTTTTTTAAAGAAATTGAATGTTGGTAGATAAACATACATGTGTGGGGCTAATCTGCACACATCTCTCAATGCTCACTGCACAAAAAACACATAGTCAAGTGGACTCTGGGGGACACAACCTACCGGCGCAGTCCTCCTGTCATGTTCAGCTGGAATGTGACAGCCACGGGTACATCAAAGTATTACAAGAAGGGGGAAGGCAAGACCTTCCTCCGGCCATGGTCAGCCTAATTAAAATATCAAAGGTTCCATGGATCCGTCCTGCCTATTGTTAAGTTCTGTGTGGTGGCAGCACATCCTGATGAGAGTTAATTGAAGCAGGCCTGCAAAGAGGCCTGTTCACAGAACTAACAAAGGGAAGGAAACCCTAACACCTTTTTGATATGCAGTGCGTCAGCTTGAAGCTGGCTTCCATCCATCTGTATGAAGGGCAGTGAATGTCATGTCTCAGACAACTGTTTACAGTAGGGAACCCCTGCAGGGTGACCCCGTTTCAGAGGGAAGTAGTATGTGATTTGATGGAGACAGAATGTCTGTTCTTATAACAAACTTCAAGGGAGACCTGCACTTTGATCGGGAGTCACAGAGAGCTCAATTAACCAGAGAGATACTTTGATCCACAACAAATAGGAAGATGGGTGGGACTTAGTAGTACATGTTGTCACTCCTTACACCTTTCCTGTTGCAAAGCACTCTGGTTATGACCTTGCACATAAAAGAAGATTGTTGGTGGGGACCCAGGATTGATTCATTAAGGTAGGCTTAGCCTGCACCAATCACAGGGACCCATATTGCTTTAAAAGAGCTTTGAGCTGCTCTTTTGGCAGATCATCCTACAACTTCAAAAGGTGTAAGAAGGAGAACTAATTTGGACCCAGGCTGAAGGTACAGTCTTCCTTACAGCTTCTGCCAGTGAAGGAAGGCCAGGATTCCCAAGAGGGAAGCAAGATCCCTCCCCTAAAGATCTCTAAGGTAACGGATGGAGATACCGAACTCAGAGGACCCGTCCAGCAGCTCCAGAACCCAGCCAGCACACATCATGCCCTGCTAGGTCCTGGCAGCAAGCTTCCTAGGTGGGAAGTGCCAGAAAGTCTCTGAACAAAGGACAAAGCTGTTGCCTGTAAACACTCTCCTCAGCTTAGGCCTGTCCACATTAAAGGATGACACAAGCCCTGAGAAGAAGCTACGAGGAGTGCCACAACAGGCATCAACCTGCGTCCATCTTTTAAGGACATTTCTGAGGCAGTCGAGCCCTCGAACAGTGACTGCAGCGTGACAACAGTCAGTTGTGCAGCCAGTCACTAAAGCCATCCGAGATGCGTCGATCAGTGTTCCAGATATGCCAACCAGCACAGTGACAATGATTCCTGACCCTGAGCTGCCATGTAGGCCAGCCTGCAGCCATCCGTGCAGCCTCAGTTGTCGAACTGCCTGCCGCCTGATACCCGCAGCTCTCTCTCATCTTGAACTCTGTCGCAGGAGCTGCAAAGCGTCATGGAAACAACTCAATGCTGTCGAGCATCAAGATCATCTCAAGCACCAGGTACATTGTGGTTTTGTCCCCCTTGGTCCTTCTCCAAGGGCCCCTAGTGACATTTACGACCCCTTGTCCCCATGGTTCTGAAATCAAATAACCTTGAACAGTTAAGACTGATTGCTTTACCGACTAGTCTCCTGTCAGTACCAAGAGTACATCCCTTTCCTTTGTGAAACTGTCTATCCTCTGTGATTCTTTACAGGGTGAGTTGTATTTTGTAGTGTGCTAGAACTGTCTGTTGTAATAATAATAAAGTAGATATTTGTATACAACCTTGGCTTAACAGTCCCTTTTATCATTGGGTAATAATTGTATTTTCGCAGTGTTGCAACTAACCAAGGATCCACGACCTTGCAGAGATAAGCCTGCCGTTCCGTCTATGTTACCAATATTGGACAAGGAGGTTTATAATTTACTTGTATTTCTATGATTGATGGTTTAGAAACAGATATTCATTCTTGGACTACTGGTAGCCTGGAAGTTGATTGGTCACACACAGTGAAGAATTTAGGGGATCATAAACCCCAAGCTGTAAAACCAGGTGTGCACTGCCCATGAGAAATATATTGCAGGTACTAGAGAGGTTCTGGCAACTTATTACGAATTGGTATAATTGAAATAAATGCGGATATCAATGAAGGGGCCAGTTTCTTGCCACACACAGGTTTATCATAATTCCTGCACAGTTGGAGTTATTTGACTTTGTACATCTTTAACTGAAGGGAGGATATGCGGGTTGAGGTGTCCCCTCAGCGCACACCTTCTTGAAGGGAGTGCAGGGAATTCTCTTTGGAAAGTGTTTACCTCCACCAGGGTGGGGCCGGGGAATAGTAGAGTCTTCCGTAAAATGGTCATTACTTCCCCTTTTAGTCATCCATGCTGCCTGTGTTGCGTTTGGGAGTCGATTCTGTAGGTCCGGGCACAAATATTTCAGAAGCTGATAGCCCTGGGGAAGACAGGAGGAAATCTATATAGAGACTATCCTCGTGTGTTGAAAATGGTCAGTAGAGAATGTAGTCCCAGACAAAAAGGAATTTCTGTATGTTTGTGCTCTTATTCAATGTGTGAATGACTGCCATAATGGTGGATGCAAAATGTATTGTGTTTGCCAACGATATGGGAATATCATGGGGGGTCATTCATTTGAAAATATTTAGAATTATTACATTACATTACATATTGTAAGTTTGGGAAATAGATGTTGCTGATTATTTATAGAGACATTAAACATGATTGTCCTTTTGATTTAGGTGGTGTTTGCAATACCTTGATTGCCCTAGTACGTGTATTATTGTTGTTATTGAAAAATGCATTCTCAATTTTGTGAGTTATTTTAGGAATGGGTCGAACTGACTCGGTGGGTGCTTTTTTGTTGCTATCTCTAGTTTTGTACCAATATGAATGAAGGGATTGCAAGTCTATGTCAGAAGCTGTTACCAACGAAGCCTCTGATCTCAAGGCCACCATTTCTTACCCTTCCTAAATAGTTAAAATTATGGAACTCAAGTTATTATGAAGCCTCAAGCACTACAGGTTGCCCATAGCTCCTATTGCACCTCATTAAGGTTGCACTGATTTCCCTAGAAACCAGGATCCTCAGATACCCTGGACTTTATCTTGCATTCATAAGGAACACCTCAATTAAGAGTTATTAGGAGACTCATCTGGACGGCAGGTACCTTCAAAACGCCATACATTCCTAATTGGTGCTGATTACTATAAATGGTGGGAGGAACTTTGCCCTGACGTAGGATCCCAGTATGAGTCTAAGGATTATTAATTATTTGAGAGGATATTGTAAATGTAGGGTGCAGGCATGAGGGTTGACGGACCATAGATCCTATTCTTGTTAAATACGCTTATCCAGGTGTCCTGACTGGCCCGTTGCTCGAAGTTAGATCCCCTCACCCCCACCCATACAGGGAATCGAGAGCTCATTAGATGTGGAATAAATGGTGAATTCCCACTGATCGTGTGACAAGGCCTACCTATCGCTCCAGCTCTCTGTTATAGTTGCAGATACGGTGACGAAAACTGTAAAAACTGGTGACAGATCGGTTGACTCTTCTGTGCAGTCTTAATTCGGAAAAGCAGTGGGCGAGTATCTCCTTTTTGTGCCTCTTGGGGAATTTTAGCAATTCTATTGCACCAGGGACACGGAGGGGGTGCAGGGATCTGTATACCCTCCCACACTTCTTCAAGCACATAGTTTTTTGGATTGGTATCCAGTCTTTCCATTGAAAACGTTTCCAACTAAACTTTGTCCATTGAAACTTATCCATTGAAAAAATATGCATCAAATGAATATATGTGTGGTTTAAGGGGTTAATTTTCGTTGGGGTGGGTTTTTAAGGGTAAAAAACGCAGGGGGTGGGGTGGGGTTGGGTTGCAGACCCCCCCGACCCCCGAAAAAAATACAAAAAATTGCATTTGATGCAAACATTTTCGATGCAAACATTTTCGATGCAAAATCTTTAGTTGGAAAGTTTTCGATGGAAAGACCATAAACCGTTTGCATCAGGAAGGCGACATACAGCCTTGACTTTTCTTAAAACTGGTGAGGATGTGAGGTGATGGCTTGCTGGGAAAAGGCCATGGGAACTTGAGAGAGGACCAGCTCATTTCTTGAACGTACGTACATCTAGCAAGATGTCTGGTGGTGATCCAGTCTTTCTATAACACCAAGTGCACATCGCGATGCACAAGAAAACACTGTGTGCCATTTTAATTACATTGGTGTTTGCACTAGACTTCCACTGGCAATAAATACAGATGCTGTCAGTAGCTGAGCATGTGATGGCAGTGCATAACGTAGATCATGGCGGTAACTGCCATAGAATGCGCCATGCCATGCGAGTAGCTTGGCATATAATAGTAAAGCATGGCAAACATCGCTACTACCAGGCCATAATGTGGCAATTGGTGTGAGTACTGTGGCATTTAATAGCATCCATGCCAAAAGCCTATACAATGCTTATACAGAAGCCAAAACTGTTGACCTTTCCAGCAAGGGCCATCTTAGGGAAGGTAGAGGTCATGAGGGAAGGGGTGCTGCTAGGTCTGGAAAAGATCTGTGGCTACACCAATGTCAGGATTTTTTGGACGCGGGGCTCGCTAGCATTTTGGTTGTAGCCCCTGAGCTCCTATCTGGAGCTACAAACAAAAGACCAGGGATATAGTCCCCCCCTAGCAACGCTCTACATGAGGGGCAGTTTGCCCAGAGCCTTACACCCTATGCGGGGAATCGCTGGGTAGTGCACATTCTTTTTTTCTCTTGTTATTCCGACAGGTCCACCCAGGGTGCATGGAGCGGTTCCATGTCATTTCATTGCGAGATTACATTTTGCGGGCTTTTTTCCTGTGGATATTATAACAAAAAAAATAATCAAACCCAATCCCCCATCCCCTTGAATTTGTTATCTATTCCCTATTCTCGAACATCCACACCCCATATGTATATTTTTTTCTACCCCCCTAAACATTTCGATGAGATTTTCCGTTATAAAACCCGTGGCAAAAAAACCCTTGAAATTTCATCCCGGGATGAAAGGACGTCATACCACCTGGGGCTGCTGTATGATATGATACGATACGATTTTGTATTTGTGTTGCGCCTCTACACAAGTGTTTTTAGGCGCCAGGGGTTTCTACTTTCTCCCTACTACTTGCCATTCACTTGTTTATGTCTTCCAACCCATTGCCGGCACGTGAACATCAGGCTGGGAGTGACGCAAATCTTAACTACTGTCCACAGCCTTACACCCTGGAGTGGGGGCTCAAGCATCTGCGTGGGCGGTCACCTTTTCGTTGAAAATGCTGCTGGTTCCCACCTAGCCTGCTATGCATACGTACGTTTCATTTGTCACATTCTCACATTTGTATTTTACAATGTGAGCATGTTTCCTTCCTTGCCTTTAACACTCCACTTTGTAAACTAACACAGATGCATATCTGTTTTAATCCACCTATTTAAATGCATTGCTTTTGGAAGATGTGTAAACAAAAAAAACTTTGTATGTATTAAGTGCGTTTGGTTAAAAAATTAAAACTTTGCACTAGCTATAAGAAATGAAATTCACATACAAGTACACCGACACGAAGGTCCTTACATATAGAAAAGCTTTTTCCCCCAATGTCATTATTATAAAAAACTCCAACATGAAGGCTTTATTTCATTCTCGTTAAAAAGACTAAAAACAATTGCGATGAATAATCTGGTATTCCTCTAGGTACTGTGCTGAGAGGCAAATGAGGTGGCATATGCACACATGTGTCACATGGTGGGAGGAGCCACGTTATTTTACGATTCTCCAGATGTTATAGGCCGCAGATGTAATGACCAAAGACTCTGCACCACAGATCGTGCTCCAGAATTGGTCTGTGGTAAAGTCACCTTTGTGTTTAAGAGCTTTTTGCCCCTTAACATAATACTAATCTAGCACATTGCATGCAGTCAGAATGTGGCGACCGGTTTCAATTTATCTTAGGCATAGACGACATTTCCTGTCAACAGGCAGTAGGTTAGTCCAACCCCCAATGTAGACCATTGTGGGTAGAATGTTAATATGGAGGAACGTGATAAACCTTTTAGGTTTCCTTGAACACAACTTTAAGTATGTAGAAGGAGTGTTGGGACACAACTTTGTGAACAATACTGTGCATGTGGCCTCTTGGTGGACAATTTGGCCACATTTTCAGAGCGGTCCCATATCTTGGTTTTAGTCTTCAAGATTACTGGGAAATTGGGTACGTTTAATACATGATCTAGGGTTAGGCTGGTGTTATCAAGGTGATTGAAAACTGAAGCCTGAAGATCAGCCAGGAAGTGATTACGTGTGATATCGTGGAGGCGAGTGGCTAATGCTCCCAATAGACCGTGTGATATCGTGGAGGCGAGTGGCTAATGCTCCCAATAGATTTGAGTGCCATATAAATTAGCATGAAGACTTACAAAAAACGTACTCTGCCGAATTAGCCAATGAGCCCCGATTGATGTTTTTCCTAATTCACTCCTCAGAGTCTCCACTGGTACTGCCTCCGGTGCAGTCAGCATGGAGTGCAAAATATTCCCTTCCACTTGTTCAAACCAGAAGGAATGGGAGGAGGGTAAGGCTTCAAGGACATATAGTATGCCTGCCAGAATAGTGGTTTTATATATCGTGCAGAGGCCTTCCATGTTTCCTCCCTTTTTGGCAATAAACCTCTTTATTATTAACCATTATTTCATTATTTTGAGAGAGTTTGAATTCTCCATTAAAAGGGAAGTGATGGAGTTGCAATGATTGGGTAGCCCAGATATAAATAATCATGCTCCACCTCCAGAGTATGTTTCGCAAGAGACCACTTAAATCAATATTTCTTCCAGCTGCGATTCCCTATTACCATGACCTTTGATTTTGCTGGACTGATTTCCATATCATGCAGTAAGGCAAATTCCGCAAGTTTACCCATAGAGCGCTGCTGACCACTGTATCGTCCGCGTAGGTCATCCAAAAGAAGTACTCATTGCCAATCTTTGGTGGAAAATTCGGGCAATTTCTAATACGTGCGTCCATTTCAGCGACGTAAAGATTAAATAGCAAGGGAGCTAGTACACACCCCTTCTTGAGCCAGTACACACCCCTGCTTGAGCTAGTACACACCCCTACTTGAGTTAGTACGCACCCCTGCTTGAGCTAGTACGCACCCCTGCTTGAGCTAGTACGCACCCCTGCTTGAGCGCTGGGACTCTGATTGATGCGTATTCTCACACTTGTATCTGAATATAGTTGTTTGATAAAGTATAAAAGTGCAGGTCCGACCCCCAATGTTCCAGTTTGTTCCATGATTTTGGGCGGGGACCAGGAGGCATTACCTCGAACTAGAGGAAAGTGTCCTGTCGGCAATGATGAGTTTGTAAAAGCATTTTAAAAGGGAAGCCCAACAATTTTGAAGGGCTTTAACAAGTATATTTGACACTAAATCGGGCCCTGGAGCTAGATAGCTTTTAGTTTGTTTTTGATGACTAGGATGCCATCTGCATCGAAACCTTCTCGCATTATAGTTGACATTTGATGAGTAAAAGATCCATCGCTAATATTCTGTTATCAAACTAAAGATTGTTTATATGCGTTGTCCAGGTATTTTCATTGATTGGATTCAGTTCCTGTGCCTTATCACCGCATTGTATTTGTGGTAGTATTGCCAGAACTTTTTTCTGTCATTTGTTTTTTTAACGTTCTGGGTCGAGTGTTTGTAATTTCTTACCCAGCAGTGAGGCCGGTTGTCTCTTAGGATCAATGTCATTTCAGTTGTGCAAATTTCTCCTCTAAAAGTGAGCAATGCTTCTTCGGCCAAACACGTTTCTATAATCTCTTAAATATTATCTGGTTCGGAAAAGTTAAACAAATGATAGGCTACAGGTGGGATGGTTCTACAAATGACCTGCTGGACCTTGTGCCCAGGTTAAACAATCAAAGTTAAAACAACCATTTCATCACAATGCAAACTGAACGACGGTGCTAGCGGGCAGTTCCCACAGTTGGTGTTGCTGATTTGTTCCGAAGCCTGTTTCCTGTGAGAAGGTGTGGAGAGAAACGATGTGATTTCTAAATGCACGCATTGCGCTGACGACGATGCTTTTAAACGCCTGTGCTCAAAGCATCGGCATAGCTGCAGTGCTAGTGGGCAGTTCTCCGTGGGCCGCGAGAGCCCCTGTGGTCATCGGCTTGGCTGTAATGCCAGGGAAAGCACTGAGCAACGTGAGGCCGGGCTGGCCCCTGCCTGAGCCGCGGCGCACAACAGGCCACTGAAGGACCCTGCCCCCAAGCAGTTGGTGATAGCATAGGCAGACAGGGCGGAGCCAGGTAACAGGAAGGGAGAGGAGTGCAGGGACCCGTGGTGCGAAAGGACAGGAAATGAGGGGGACATATTAGTACGTAGCTGTGTTTAGTGTAGGGCGCTGCGGTTGGATTCCCTTTCTCCCCAAGGTAAGTGTATACAGGGAGTGGGGTGCTCTGGCCGGCGCGACTAAGGGGGTTGGGACGCAGGCAGTGGGGATATGAGCAGAAGGCTAAAAGCTATCAGTGCAGGAATGGTAGAGCGTGAAAATTACAGAGGGTGAGAGGGAAGGGAACAAAAGTGGGAGAATAAGATAGTAAAACATGGACACGACGAGCGAAAGAAGAAATGTTGGCTTCCCAATGAGATTATGGACTTTCTGGTCGGAGTGAAAAAAGTAATAGGAGGTTTTGCTGACACAGTTTGTGGTTGGCTTGGGGCAAACTGGTAGGGTGCACACAATGTTCTAAGAGCAATCAGAAGGATGACACAAATGTGGTAATGTGCTACAAGATGGGTATTAAGGACTCCATGTGCCATGTAAAATAAATTATCCGAAGGAACGCCATCACAGGGGTGGTTGGCTTGGGGGCAAACAGGTAAGTGCGCTATGTCTGGGAATATCAGACAACATGATGGAAACTAAACTAGGAGGAGGCCTTTACGGGGTAGCCAGCAAGGGGAAGGGAGCTGTGGTAATGGCCTAACAGTGCAATAAAGGGTAACGAAACATGGCTGTGTGGCAATTTCAAAGTGGGAAAAGGCAACATGAAGTGAACTAAACTAGGAGGATGCTGCTACGCGATAGCCGACATGGGGAAGAGTGCGGGAGTAATAGCAGAAGGGTGCAATTAGGGTTATGAAACGTGGCTCTGGGGCAAGTTTAAAGTGGGGGGAAAGGCAACATGATGTGAACTAAAATAGGAGAATGCTGCTACTGCGTAGCTTGCAAAGGGTGAAGGGGAATGGGGTGTTGGCAAAGGCAGAAAGGTCCAATAGAGTGTAACAAAACATGGGGCAACTCCAAAAGGTGCAACAAGAGGGAACTAAACTAGGGGAGGAGGTACTGAGGAGCAATTTTGGGGGTCGGGTGGGTGCTAAGGGGACTAAGGACAAGAGGGGACCAGGCGAGGGAGTTAGCTAGGTAGGTGGCTGATGAAGGTGGGACTAGGGCAGGAGGTGGAAGGGACTAGCAAGCATAAAGGTATAAGTGTGCAGGAAAACAAGTTAGGTTGGGGAAGGCACAGGAGTCCAAAGGCACGGCAAAAGGGTATGTCAGCTGTGGGAGGTAGTAAAGGACAGAGTGGCCGGAAACAGAGGAGACAGGGAAAAGGCTAAGAGAGAGGGGGAGAGTAGGGGGAAACCCACAGAGAGGGGAAGATTGATCCAAAGGATCAGGTGAGAGGTCCAGAGAGGAGTAAATATGACAACTTCTAACTGTTATAATTCTGCCTTAGATAGAGGTCCTAACTCCAAGAGTAAATCACAAACCATTTTTCACAAACTTCCCCTAACTTTGACAATTCTCAGTTCACAATTCAGTTAAAGCTAACTAAATATAAAACCAAAGCCACTATGAACTTCAGGATCCATAATGCATTTGGTACTGGGACGAGGAAGAGGGACCCAGAGTTCATCTGAGCAGGACATTTAAACTTCAGCTGGAGGAACGAGATGCTGAAGGAGTAGTAGAGGCAGCAGAAGGTCTGAATGCGGGACTCGCTGTAGACGTAGACGAAGCGCCAGCAGAGGCCATTACGGGAGAAGCCATGTGGCAGTGCAAAGAGAAGCAGCATTGGGGAAAGCTATGCCGTGTGGGAGATGTGCTCACAACACGATGTGAACCGCTCCACTAAGGAAGCAAAAGCAGAGACCCCACGAGATGTCAGAGCTCCACTGAAGGATGGTGCTCACTTTGACAGTCATGCGGGAGCATTTGTGAATAATCACCAGCAGAAGAAACTCAATCCTAGCTTCAATAGGATGCCAATGTTAGTCTTGTCTCGCCTTAGAGACATGATCACGTCGTTTAGGGCCAGCTATAATTCTAACAGGACTGTTTTGTATTACTTGAAGTCTGGCACATTCTGATCATTTGGAGCCAATAATTTCTCTTGCTTTTGTCTCACAGTTATTCTTTGAGCTAAAAGAACAGACTTGAGGCAACAAGGGCGCAACTCCCCTATTATGAGATACCAACTTGGGGAAATATATAACCCACATTGTCAAGAGACTATAAAAAGCAGTCATTGATCAAACCTCCCATCATAGGATACTGGTGTGGAGGCTTTTGGAACAAGCATTGCCACTAAGCACACATGTAGTTGTAGGTGTTTTTCACCCTGGCAGGTGAGTAAACAAGGAAAGGGACCAATAGTAGTTAGTCCTGGCAGGAAAGCATATCAGGAAAGAAGAAGATGGTTTAAAGAAGTGTGTTTGTGGTAAAAGGTGTGGTGGAAAGAATTTGTTACCTTTATAACCTTTTTGATAAACTGTTGTATAACCAGAAGTAGTTGCTGTGCTATACTGACGAAAATGGTTCCTTTGACAAATAAGTGTGATGTGGTAATAATTACTTGGCATTTTGAAGAGAACTATTTCCTTGGTTTATGAACTTGTGTTTTGAGGGAGAGAAATGTACTTTACCAAACAGGAGACTGTGGAGAACAATAGTTGTTTTGATTTGTGACCAAGCATCTGTGAAAGAGACATTTACTTTGCTAAGTGCAAGAATGCAGTGAATGGAAAATACTTTTTGTGTTACAATGAACAGAACTTTATTGAATCTGAACTTTGCTCAGGGTAATCCTGGTCACAAGGAGTACTTTCTAAAATCTTTAAGTTTGAATTTGTATTTTGAAGACAGTGAAACATTCCTTGTATAATTTTGTTGTGTGTATTAGTGCGAGGGTCAGAGACATTTTGGACAGTAGGCCATTTTTCATTAGTTTTAATTTGCTAGGCATGGAAATCCTTGTTAGGTTAGGGGAATACAGGCATTTATCTCACTCCTTTTAATTGAATATAATTACAAATTATGAGAAATCAATTCCATTGTGTCCATCTGGCATTTCTGTACCCTCATACTGGGTACCACTTTTGCCCCCAAGTTAATGCCCTGCCTGGCCCAAATGCATAGCATATTCGCCAGATTTCTGCAAATTCTCCAGGTTACCATTATGACAGTTTTATGTGGGCAAAGTGATACCTTCCCTATTATATGGCTTGGAATTGTACAATATAAACTAGAATGCTCTCGAAATTCTGGACGAGTCCTTGTGGACGAAACTGTTGGGTTTCTCCAGTTCTCTTCCACTGGTATTGATTCAAAAGGTATTGCATATTCAATCTTGGAGGTTTTATATCTCTTGGAATAAATTAAAATTGTATGCAAAGTTCCTGGATCCTCCACCCAACTCCCTATTTGTTGATCTAAATTCTTTGATGTATTCTAGTAAATCTGCAGTTTTAAATTAATTCATAAAAAATATTGGAAATCCATTCTATCTGATTGGTCCTCCCATAGGGACAATTTCTTAACACATCCTGCCAAGCTTTGAAGAAAAGTGGTTATATAAGCAAGGAGCCAAGATCAAAAGACTATCGCCAGATAAAAACTCCTTAAGGAGTATGGGAAAATGCATTATTCAGTGTCATCGATGCCCAAATATCTTTTCGAATTCCCTAGTCCAATATACTGCTATATTATTATGCGCTTTAGGTTTAACCTATTGGGTACACTTGAGAGATGGGGTCCCATCAGGAATATTGCACCTTATGATCGGCGCTGTAGACTTTGTAAGGATGTTTCCTTGTTTGTTTGTTTATTTGATATCGCGCAAAACCAAAACCTTCAGGTAGCTGGGCACAATCAATACAAGAATACTTAGGAAGCTTAGTTACAGTGGTGGGGGGAAGATACATACATAGAATACAATTCATACATAAAATGATAAGCAAGGTTGTAAACAAGGAGCGATAATACTGCCACAAGTTAGCACTGATCAGGCACCCAGTAGATATACCAAGGTACAGGCAAGTGGTACAAGAGAACAAATGCAGTTGATATAGTCAGGCCTGGCAGTCCTAGAGAAAGTGGTCAGGAGTGGGTAGGGCAGGGGGTCCATTAGGATGTAGTGTTTAGGCATCATTAGTCCGTAGCCAGGTGAGGACTTTCCGTCTGAATCTCGAGTAAGGTTGGTCAGTTCTAAGATCTAATGGAAGTCTATTCCAAGATTGAGCGGCTATGACCGGGAAGCTGGAGCTGCCGGATGTAGTCCGTTTGTATCTAGGAACCACTAAGGTGTAGGCATTGGATGATCTCATGGGTCGGTCAGAAATTCTCTTGACAAATTCCTTGTTAGAAACTCTACACTCCCTTGTGTTCATCTGTAGTGGCACTGTTGTTGTAAGAGGTTTACTTTTAGGGAAATATTTATATTGTATGACTTTCTTAATCGAAAGACTTCTGGCATAGGCTTTGAAGTGTCCACCAAGTTCTTTAATAATAGCTTTGGTCCAGTGGCTTAGGAGGATCCAGCCTCAATATGAGTCTGGCGGTAACCCTGCCGGTGCTTCTGGTGGTTTGCTGCCAGACTCGTAACATTTTACTGGCACCTAGCTTCCCAGCGCCACCGGGACATTACAAGTCCCGGCGGAGCAGGCAGCTATGTGCTGGAAACATTTTGTCCCCATTCCTGTGGAGTCCCATAGGACTCCATGGGTCTGGGGTCACGGAAGCACCAGCACCGTTACTAACGGTGCTGATGCTTTTGTGGTCTGCCTACTGGGGCCGCTGCGCCTGGCAGGGTCACACCTGTTGGGCGCAGTGGCCCCGGCAGGCAGACTCAGAGTATGGCGGTCCGGATACAAGGGGTTGGTAACCTTACCGGCACTCTAGTTTCTGGACCACAAGGACCACCGCGTTGCTACAAGTTCCACGCCGGAACCGGTTATTGGTGTTTAATGGCATCTGATGGTGTTCATTGATGAACATTTCTATGTAACTAGTAGGTTGCTCTTGATTATCGGCTTGAACATGTCTTTGCTTTCTTTTACAACATTTATAGTCATATTAACAACCCAAAATCTGGTTCCTTCAGCCATAAACTAAAAGGAGAGTTCACATGCTCCTGTTGGTAGCACTCTGTATCTGCCGATGAGAACGTGCATAAAACAGTAAGACAGGCTCTCACTAAAATGTTGCCCTAAACCTCACCAAACGCTGGGACTGCCTTTACGGCAGTCATTAGAAAAGCTACACTGATTCAATTCCTTCTGATCACGTGTTCTGCATGGCTCTCAAACAGCAATCGAGCAATAATTGAAAGCGCCTCTCTTTCTCCTTTCTTTCCCCTTTTACATCCAGGGGCATATCACGGTACTTGCCACATAATGGTCATATAAAAAAGGGAGAAAACATTTCAAACGTTGAATGAAACTTATCCTACATTTTTATGGGAAATGGCCCAAAACCAGAACATTGGCTAAAAGTAGAAGACACTGGGTCTCATTACAAGTTTGCAGGTCCGGTAAGGAACAAGTTACTTACCTGTAACTTTTGTTCTCCAGCATGGGTCTGGCATGGATTCACATGCTCATGAATATTCCCCAACCTCAGGCCGGGAATCCTCGGTAAAGAAAAAATCAGTATCAGTTTCGTTTCTGATCTGTCTTTCTTAGTAGTAACCAATCACTGATCTCAGGGTCATACTGCCCCCGGCCAATGACTGCCCTCTCCCTAAGCCCCGCCTCTGGCAGCCATCCTCAGATTTGGTAGCACGCCAAGTGGCAGTATGACCAAGTGAAGAGCCGCAGAGGGGTAGGTGGGAGGGTTCGCATGTGAATCCATGCCAGACCCATGCTGGAGAACAACAGTTACACGTAAGTTACTTGTTCCTTCTCCAGCATGGGGTCTGGCATGGATTCACATGCTCATGAATAAAAGAATACATAGCAGTATACACATGCACAACCACGAGAGGTGGCAATAGGCTCAACATTAAGCAATACAACAACTCAACATTAAGCATCTCTTACCTCCTCACCAGGCTCACCTTAAGCGAACAGGTTGCGCAGCACTGCTTGGCCGACCCTGGAATCCTCCCTGGAGTCCCGATCGACGCAGCAGAATCTTGTGAAGGTGTGTGTCGACCTCCACGTAGCAGCCCTGCAGATGTCCAGCAGGGGCACACCAGACAGGAACGCCGTGTTAGCAGCGATCGCTCTGGTCGAATGGGCTCTCGGACGGCCGGGCAGCGGTCGGTTTGCCAACTGGTGACAATGCATGATGCAGCCGGAGAGCCATCTGGAAATGGAAGTCTTCGAGAGAGCCTTCCCTTGATTCACAGACCCAAAGTTCACAACCAGTTGTGACGTCTTCCGAAAACTCTTTGTGCGGTCTAGCTACATCCAGCGAGTGCAAAGTCCTCTCGGCCGGCGTCGAAGGCGACGGGAAGAAAACTGGTAACACCAAGGGCTCGTTGAGGTGGAAGTCCGACGGCACCTTGGGCATGAAGGAGGGGTGCGTCCTCAGCACCACCCTCGTGACATGAAAAGTCAAGTATGGAGGCTTGCAAGATAGGGCCTGAATCTCTCCCACTCGTCGTGCAGAGGTGATGGCCACGAGGAACGCTGTCTTCCACGACAGGAACTTCAAAGGCGCCGAATGCATAGGCTCGAATGGGGCTCACATGAGCCTGGTCAGCACCACATTAAGCTCCCATGCCGGGGCAGGAGCCTTCACCGGCGGGAATGATCGGAATAGTCCCTTCATAAATTCCTTCACTAGGCGATGAGACCACAAGGACGCCCGTCCCGTAGTGCTGGTATATCGGGAGATGGCAGCCAGATGTATTTTTATGGAGGCGTGAGCAAGTCCAGCTTTGGCCAGCGACAGTAGGTACGGCAGCACTTGAGGGGCCGTAATCCGCAGAGGGTTAATCTTCTGTGCACGGCACCAGACAGAGAACCTCTTCCATTTATGACCGTAACACTTGAGAGATGAGGATTCCCTGGCCTTTGCAAGAACCTCTCTGCAATCCGCCGGGATATCGTACCCTCCAAACTCTAGTGCTGCAGGAGCCAGGCCTGCAAGTTCAGCGACTGTGGGTCGTGATGGAGAATGGCGTCTCCTTCTCTGGAGAGAAGATGTGCGTCCGCCGGCAGCCTGACTGGCGGGGACGTTGACAAGTCCAGAAGGTCCGGGAACCAGATCTGCCTCGGCCACGCCGGTCGACGAGGATCATCCTGCACCTGGACTTCTTGAGCTGGTTGATGAGGCGGAGCAGCAACGGCAGTGGATGACGGCGGGATCCCCCTTGCTTGCCGCGACCTCTGTAGGCCTCCTGGGAAGAGGAGCGGGCCGCCTGGCGGTAAGTGGAGGAGCCACCGCTGGAACCTTTGGAGGCACCCTGTCTGCCTCTGGAGCTCCGAAAGGGCCGTCGCTGTTGAAGCACCCCTAAGGCCCGGGCCATCTCCGAGTCGGTCTTGATGGCCTGTAGAGACTCGTCCACCCCTTACCAAAGAGGTTGTTGCCGTCGAACGGCATGTCCAACACCCTGGTCTGGACGTCCTGGCGAAAGTCTGTCGCCTTGAGCCATCCCCTTCGTCGGAGGCAAACTCCATTGCCCAGTTGGCAAAATCCGGTATAGGCGATGTCTGTCGCCACCGTTATGGCATGATCCGACACCACCTCTCCCTCCTGCAGAAATTCTAGGGCCTCCGCCCTTTTGTCATCAGGCAGGAAATCTAGCAGGGGAGCTATTTTGAACCAGAGCTCCCTGTCGTATAGGGCCACGATCGCTAAGGTATTGGCCGCCTTAATCGTCGTCGCCGCATAGAGTCCAACTTCCTGCCCTCGCTGTCCGGCGGGGAAGTGGAAATTGAAGCCGCCGTGCCCGCTGCCTTCTTCTTAGCCGCTGCCGAGACGACCGAGTCCGGCGTGGGCTGGGCCCTGAAGCACAAGGGCGAGGCATCGGGGACTCGGTACTTCTTCTCGTACCTGTCCCTCTTGGCGGGTGTACTGGCAGGGTTCTTGAGGACCGCAAGCCCCTCGTCCCAGATGTCGTCGAGTAAAGGCACCGCGAGGACCGTCTTCCTCTTAGCCTCTCGTCGTTGGTACAGAAACCCCTCCTTTTTCTGTTCTTCAGGGCAGAGCTAGAAGAGCTTGGATGCCCTGATTATCATGGCGTGGAAAGAGCCAACCTCGTCGGCTGGGAACGCCCGCGGGGCAGTGACGACGGGATGTCTGTTGTGTCATTGCCACCATCATCGTCCGTCCCCGTCACCGTATCCGTCGCTGTATCCTCTCCCGGCGAGGGGGATGAGGGGTCCACCGGTCTCGCAGGCACGAAGGGTGGAGCGGGGTGGACTCTCCTCCGCTTGTTCGGAGGGCTTCCCGACGGGCCTGGTTCTGGCTCCTCCGTCAGGGTGCGTGGTAATCTCGTCCTTATCTCAGTACATAAGGATTTGATTGCCAACAAAATGCCCGCCAAGCTATCCTGGGGCTCGGGCAATGGCTGCGACGGACGGGATGGCCGCTCCATTGGGCCCTGTTCGTCGTCGCTATCTTCGATCACATCAGCAGGGACCGTCCCCTGGGATCGAACCTTCTCGAACCTCTCGTTGAGGCTTCTGAACCTCTCGTTGAGGCCTATGGACCTTTCGTTGAGGCCCTTCTCGGTCTCCTCCTCAGAGGCTGATTCCGAGTCTGTAATGGCCACCGGCCCCCCCCTCTTTTCCAGCCGGGGGCTTCACAGGGGTCTTAGCAATGGGCTGGAAAGAGGATTCCCTCCGAGGCGGCAGGGATACTCTGGGCCCAGAGGCCGTTTCCATTGGCGTAGTCTCAGCCGGCTCCACCAGGGTCACAGCGACCACTTCGGTAGAGGCCTTAGCCGGGTGGATCAAAGCCCTCACCACCTTAGGTGCGTCCTGGGCCTTCGCCTTGGGGGGAGGGTCAGCGCCTCGCTCCCCCTTCAAGATCGACCGGGTCCGCTCCAGCGGCCTACCTGGGATCTCGGACTTCCTCTTCCCCGAACCAGAGCGCTGGCTCGTGGTCGAACGTGCCGGGGAAGTAGTGCCCTGCTTGGCAACCGAAGAGCCCGACCTTTCGGCGCTCCCGGAGCCTGCGGACTCGCGGTGCTTGGCCTTCTGTTGGGCCCCCGTCACCGGGGCGCCCTCAAAGGACTTAGACGCCCGCTCAGACTTCTTCTTCGCCTTCTCACTTGCTGTGCCCTTCTCCAGCCAGGTGGCGAGGCGGGAACGACGATCTTGTTTGGTCCGTTCCAAAAGGTTCTTGCAGAACGAACAGTCCTTCTCCACGTGCGTCTTGTCCCCATGGAGGCAGTAGAGGCATTGCGAATGCTCGTCCTCCTTGAAAACGTTATATAATCCGCATCCAGGGCAGTTCCTGAACAGCTTGGATCCGGGCGTCGAGCTCCCCTTGTCCTGGGCCATGTCCGTTGAGTTAGGCCGCAGATCTTCCGGAATCCTCCAAGAAGTGTAAACTCGACGAAAACTTCACTCTTGAGGCGCGTAGAAGAATTCCGAAACGGGTCCCTGTTATCGGAAGTAGAAACGATGGAGCTTGAGGCTCGATTAAATCAAAAAAATGAGAAATCTCCTGGAAAAAACATGAAAACGCAGCAAAAAACTCGAGAGCTAAACACGAGGACTCCCAACACTTGAGCTTGCGGTACAAATCTGAGGATGGCTGCCAGAGGCGGGGCTTAGGGAGAGGGCAGTCATTGGCTGGGGGCAGTATGACCCAGAGATCAGTGATTGGTTACTACTAAGAAAGACAGATCAGAAACGAAACTGATACTGATTTTTTCTTTACCGAGGATTCCCAGCCTGATGACGGTGAATATTCATGAGCATGTGAATCCATGCCAGACCCCATGCTGGAGAACTATGGTACCGGTAAGCTTCACGGTACCGTAGTTACTGGACCAGCAAACTACGAGTTCTGCTCGCGGGTGCCTTTTCACCTGCCAGGTTGGACCTGGCGGGTGGACTGGCACCCACGAGCAGACCATGTCGGATGCACCGGAACCATACTGAATGCTGCCGGTGCATCCGGCCTCTGCATTCCCATTGAGCCCTATGGGGCTCAAATGGGAATGGGGAGCATTTTTTTTACCGGCGTCCGGGAATGGCCAAATACCGGCTCTGGCGGGGCCGTAATAACCTGGAAAGTTCGGCAGAAGCCTACTGGTTTTACTGGCAAGGCTAGCGCCGAACTTGTAATGAAGCCCATTCTTTTGTGTCTTCACTGAACTACCCAATGACCACAAGCGTGAATCTTCCTAACTGGTTGCGACGCGGAATGTGCTACTATGGAATGTGAGCAGGTCACATGCTTTGAAGGTATAACAAATATATAGGCCTCAGTTGTATGTGTCATATGATTCTAATTAGTGCTTATCTGGTACAATATGAATACTGCCCCGACTCAAGTGCCTACCGATCATGTGACACAACTCTGACTAAAATAAAGGAGGCATACATTTGACATATTGGAACAACACAGTACACCAAAACTGTTCACTTCTACTGCAACAGACGAACACGCCATATCTGTCAGTTTGGATTAGCACACCACGGACCCACCAAGGCCTCCAGAATATTTAGACATATGCTACACCACCGGGAAGGCTTATGATGAGACTACCTTAAGTGTTTTGATTGACTACAACACACTTGAAGGACTTTACGACT
Source organism: Ambystoma mexicanum (assembly GCF_040938575.1). Lineage (NCBI taxonomy): Eukaryota > Metazoa > Chordata > Amphibia > Caudata > Ambystomatidae > Ambystoma > Ambystoma mexicanum. The sequence goes on from NC_090926.1 coordinate 900,685,152, forward strand.
GCTACACAGAGTTTGGCAGTAGATACGGATGCATTACTGAAAAATTAAAAACAAGCGCCAGTTTATTGTGAAGGAATAGACTGAGGATGTAAATCAGCACCACCCCGGACCACCACTGGGTAAGATTCTCCATTAGAAGCTGTTGGACTACTGTAGAGTATTACGAGTATTGTTCTCAGATACCACATGTCAGATCTGTTCTGACTAACATCATATGTTCTCTACCCGTAAAGTTCCCTTAGCAATTAGATTTTTCAACCCAGAGGAACAAAACATGTTGGGTTACATGAGGTGCTGTGAGAGGATACTTCAAGATAACACCAAATGTAACAAAGGGATTTGTGTGCCCTTAAATAGATATTAGAGTTACATACTAACTGTTTACTCTAGATTGTGAACAATAAGTGTGGTCTTTGTTCAAAAAATGTGTACTCTTCCTGATACCAATACTGTATATTTGTACATGTGTGATTTGCTTGTAAAATTGTATTTTACTTAATAAGCACTTTACAATCACCTGAGACGTGATAGGCACGGGACACTTTAATTGGCACTAGCCACTATTAGCATGGTTTTAATAGAATGTCTTTATAACCTGTCCGTTTTCGAATAAAGGTAGAATATTTTTTCAATTTAGAGTATTTGGGCGAACAGTGTTTGGTTGAATTCTCCATATACGGTGCTTTCCCATAAGATTGTTGGAATCAAATGAATGCCAATTCTCATAGAACTGAGAGACTAACACCACAAAACCTTTAGAGACAGGCAGGGAGTTTGTTTTGTCCAATTGTTTAGATATAAAACAGGTTTGCCACCCCCCTCTATTAATTCGCCTAGAATCCCTCTTGTTTTAAAGGATACATTCACTTACGGCAGCTCACTTGAAGACGCAAGTAATCATGGCCTTCTAATCTTGGTCCCTATTGTGAACGGTGAGTAGCATCGGTAGCTTTTCAATAACAGTGTTATTTTGGAAAAGCATAATACAAGTTTGGTAGAAAACTATATTGCAATACTGAGCTCATGAATTCATAAAATCCCCTTTTTTTCTGAAACCTTGTACCTTTTAGTTTTAAGAGCACCTTGCTATGGCATTCATTTGCGATGCTAATTGCAGCAACTTAAACAGCCACATGTTTGCCAAAGTTTGGCTTACGGTACACAAGAGTTTAGCACATTAGTTGTCCCCAGGTGGGGCTATTTCAAGGGCAGAAGCTTTACCTCGGGGGCGATGTAGTCGGGCGTCCCACAGAAGGTTCTCGTTGTCACTGAGTCGAACATATGCTCCTTGCACATCCCGAAGTCAGCAATCTTAATGTGTCCTTCTGCATCCAGCATTACATTGTCCAGCTTCAGATCTCTGCAAGGAACAGCAGTGGGAGGGTCTTAATCAACATGCTTTAGAGGTGTGTAAAAAAGAGACCTAACACTCATAGATTTTCCGAACTACAACGAATTCCACTGTAATGTAATTGTTATCATACCTCGTGTCCATGTTTCTGTGCCCTAAGAACTGCGAGTTCCCGGCGCAATACAAATAAACAAATAAATAAATAAATGATGAAGGGATGCTCCTCATACTGGTTACCCAATTTCTTACAATGGGATGCAAAACTCCTGGGCTACAAGTGTTGTACAAAAGAGATGTAAGCTCCCTTCTATCAATCTACGTTACTGGTGTGGCGTCATCAAAATCATAAGTGTAGAGGAAGAGACACCACTCACAGTTTGACCGAGAAACTGACATTGCACTGCGTTGATCTATAATGCAATATACTGAAATGGTCCTAAAGAATGATGTGAGTAGAGTAGAAACAATAAATAAATTCAAATTACACAGAAGCAGAAAAAATGGTACAAAGTCCTTTCATGGCGGGATGTATTTTCACGGGGGGTTTTACCATGATTTTGTTAACTAAAAAACCTCACTGAATTTTTAGGGGGGTTAGAAAATACATATTCGGGTGTGGGTATTTGAGAATAGCAAAAAAATTAAAGGGAATGGGATGTTGGAGGGGCCAGAGGGAACCCTCCAAAAATAAAAAAAATACAATTCGATGAGTTTTTTTCTTTAAAAAAGCTGCAGTAAAAACCCCTGTGAAAAAACATCCCGCAATGAAATGACATAGAACAGAAAAATACCCACAAAGGGGTCCAATCACTGGTCACCCATACATGTGGCACTTGCCATCAGAATTCTTGCCTGTAAGCAGCCATTTACTGCTACCGTCAGAAAAGTGGCAGGTGCACAAAAGCAACAGTATTGAGGGCACATTTGAAAGCTCACAGTTTTCATATCATAGGTTAGCTGCAAGGTCTCGCCCAACTCTACAATCACCAAGGTCAGCCTAACCCAGACATAGATGCCCCTTCAAAATAATGTAGATGTACTACTGAAGTCGCCAGCCTCCACTGAGGCTCCTTCGAATCAATTTAAATAAAATCATTTAGCATCTATATGGCGCTACGAACCCTCAGGTATCTGAGCACTGCTTATTATTACCCACGGTGTGTGGTGCTCATTTATCAACCTCGGAAGGATGAAAGGCTGAGTTTGGCCCTGCCGGGATTCGAACCATACCAAACCAAGTCCTCTACTCACTGTGCTATTTGACCGACTGACCCTAGAGGCACTAATGCCGGCGCCAGTCTCCACTGAGGCGCCATGCCGGCGCCATTCTCCACTGAGGATCCTTAAAATCAATTTAGAGGCACTAATGCCGGCTCCAGCCGCCAGTGATGTTCCATGCCGGCGCCAGCCTCCACTGAGGATCCTTCAAATCAATTTAGAGGTAGTAATGCTGGCGCCAGCCTCCACCGCAATCCTCGCTTGGATCTTTCTTTTGCATATTGTGGATTTGCACACTTCCACTTGCCCGCTCCCCCATGCATAACCTGAACATGTCACTGGATCCTATGTCCTAGATTAGTGTTGCTTTCCCTTGTCTAGGCGTCAAATGCTCTCTTTTTGGAGCCAACCTTACACATCCCAGTTTGGTTTCCGGAAGCCCTGGTTGATGTCGGTCTAGTCCGAGCTCTCTGCAGCAGATGCTTCTGCTGAACTGCTCCATTGTTTCATTCTCTATTCCTCCATTTTGAACTCAGCAGCAATTCTGGCAATGTACTACACGTGTGCATGTGACAGGCTCTGACTCCAAAGGATTAGATGTGAGCTCAGAATTTCATCCCAGGACACAGTGTGCTTGCCTTTTTAAATTACGCGGCAGCAATTGACAATAACCGTGTATAACCAGGGAGAGAATTTGGAATGTTTGCAAGGTGTATATTAAAAATGAAATGACGTAGTGGTATGAAGGTTATAACCTTATTCACTGTCATGTCTGCATGTCTGTGGAATGGACTTGTCTGGAATTTTGTGTACGTAGGGCTGAACTCATCTTTAGAACATGTCCCGGGAAAGTGCCCCATTTGTTTGATATGCGCATCAGTTAAGTCAGGTGCTGGTGTGCAATCATGATGTGCTTGGGACTGGATGATGCAATTAATCAGCCTTACCGAAAATGTATGTGGCTAGAGGATGCGAGTGAAAATAGGAGGACAAGAAGGTTTGTGACTGGATGAAGCGAAACTAAATAGCCAAAGACAGAGTATTTTTGCAATGCAGTACTAAAGATGTTAGGATGGAATTGAGCCTATCCCATCCCCTAGGCGCTTTAAGGTAAGGCAAATTGAGGTTTTGTAGTCTATAAGGGGGGGAGAAGACATGTGCTAAGCATCTCGGCACAACCATCGTAGAACAGAAATAATAGATGCATAGACATACAGCACATAGAACACGAACGCCATTTTGTAGTTATAGCAAGGACACAGTTTGCATAGCAGCACCGTATAACTTTTAGCTCAATAGAAAACCTTGATTAGGCCCAGAGCCAGTTCTCACGGAAAGCTAACTCTTGTCCCTTCACTGTTGCAATTACATGGTATCATTCGGAGGAATGTGTGTCTGGCAGGACCGTGAGACAACACCAGGCTCCTCACAGTGCCCGTTCATCTCAGCCAAGTTGCCAGCAGACCTCTAACCCCCAACCAGGCTACCCAGAGCCTTGGCTCACACCCACTGACTTGATCCCCACACCCCTGCATTCTACGATAGTGAACGACACCAGTCCCAGCTATAAACCACTGACCATAAAAGGTCTAAGCATACACGACTGTTTCACCTCTTCACATAAATACATCCTTTGTAGTCCGAGGTACAGGGAAGGATACAGTATAGATCAAAATGAGGGTGGAAGACCTTGGGTGTGAGAGAAGCGGTATCAACAAAGCACAGAATGTGTGGGTCAGTGTGACTGTATTTCTTCCTCCGTACTCCATTGGCATCAGCCCCGAGCCTCCCAGGTACATGCCACAGTGATGCAGTAGTAGGCTTAGCTGACTAGCATAGTTTGTACAATGACGGACGGCGGAGAAACCAACCAATTGCAGCTTGGCATTCCATACAGAGCAGGATCATATAGACTGTCTTCCCAATCAACTGTGTGGGTTTAGACCCTATATGTGATGACATCTATGATGCTGGGCCTCTCAAAAGGGACAGACCAGTATTCTGAAGGCAGAAGATTCTCATGCAGCAGAGTCCTTTGTTGATATTTTGTATTCTGTAAAATTAAACCTTGTTATCCTTGCAAGCTCTCTCTTGGCTCTTTCCCTAGAGGGTTGTATTCATTCTGGAGTGTGCGTACACAGGGACTTGTCTTCAAAAGCTACAGTACTTGTTATCGACATTTGAAATAGTAGCAGACACATGATGCACCCTGTTTTGTCCGCAATATGAGTCCACCTATCTCGGCAAGGGACCTCTGGGTTAGTTCTGTTTTTTTAATCGCCTATAAGTTGAAATGAAGAGCACCTCTCCACCGTATGGTCTAGACTGACCCTGTGTTCCCATGTGCAGAGGCTTTGGCCTTGCTGAGTGCTTGGTTACTTATGGGAGGGGGGGTGTTAAAGCTGAACCATGCTTCTTCGTGCTTCATGCATATTCCAATGGATTGTCAAGTGGTGTGGTCACTGGGCCCTGAACCAGGAGCAGTAATGAGAGCTGGGTTTGAATTCCCTCTCTGACAATGCCCTTTTAAATTGAATTTATATTCTGGATCAGTAATTACTCATGTTGAAAGGTGGGGCCAAGGCTATTATCTCCGGTGCAACAATGCTGGACGGGCACAAGTTCGAAGCCCCTTCACAGCCAACATGGCCTTTTAGTTCTGGGTCCACCAAGGTCACACTTTTTAATTACTACAGAATTCTAATATGGCACCGCTTCTTTTTTTGTATTTTGCTGATTTGGGTTTCCTTTTTCACACTTGTTAGGAGCATCGGCCTAACATTTGCATACAGGCCTTCCAGAGATTTCTCAGGCATGTGGCTGACTCTTCCCCACCCCAATTACCCTCACTACTCCATATATATCTCACCTTTATTGTATCTTTCATTTGAATGTTGGGTTGCTGTGAGATGAGGGTATCCCACTAATATGGTGTTCCTACATTAAAATGTTTTGTGAATCACGCCTATTTTCTCTGTCTAGGTATGCGAGGCGCAACAAGTATGCGCAACAGTTTAATAATGTAGCAGCCCCATAGGACACAAATTCATTCTGTGGGGCAGCTCAAGCACCCTGCTTGATAACAGCATCCATCATGTGGACCCCACTTAGGCTAGACTGATGCCATATAGTGCCCATTAAAAAAGAAAAATGCCCTGTTGATTGTTAGTAGGATATTTACTGTGCGACTCCAAACATTGTAAGCAATCATTAATTATATAATTATACTGTAGCACTCAAGTCATGCTGTCTCTCCTGATATCATTCATGTGATAACAAAACCCTATTACCTACAGTGTGTACAGTGCATTGCCCTATGGTGATATGCTTCTAACTTTCTATTTCACAGTACATTTCAAGAGCTGCAGCACTCCACATGCTCCACCCTCAGACATTCACTAAACCCTTTAGTGTAAGACAACTGTGTTGTAAATGCATTACATGATGGCACAAGGTGCAACCTTAATGCCAGTTTATCCCCAGGGCTGTTCAGGTAAGCGCTGCACTTTTATTTATGTTGAGAATCCCAATGCCTACTGATGGAATTATTATTATTATTATTAAAGAGTTTACCTCGTACATCAACCAATGGGAGATGTGTTAGATCCGGTTTGACAAAAGGCAGAACTCATTCTGTTAACCAATGTCCTGATACTGCAGCTCTAATAACTGTAAAGGTGTATGCCCTTTCTATTTACTGCACAGTTGTTTTGGGGATAAGTAGACATGCTACATTGGAGCCACACACACCTATATACACTTCCAGATATTGACAATGGTCCAGTCTGACACTGGGACACATGCATTCAGATAAGCACTGTCCTTTTTCTCTGCACTATGCAAATAATGTGTTGGATGACAACTCCCAACAGCTCTACACAGGAAATTCCAAGGGGAGGGCTGATGGGAGTTGTAGTTCAAAAGATCTTGTGACCCACTGGCAGCATCTTTGTAGTATTCTGCTTTGCAGGATGTTAGTTATCTGTATGTCAGAATGTTGGTGTGCGTGTCTGGAATGTGGAGCGTTGGGCTCGGGGGTGTTCCATAGAGTGACAGTTAGTCTTGAGCTAGCTTGCTGCTGGATGCCTGTGGTTTCACACTTAGCTACTTGCTTACCTGTACCTGGCACAATAAAGGCACTTACTATATACTTCTTGTCCAGGCGTGGTACCTTGGAACTGGGAAGGACCCTACATCATTTTGGCAACGAGCTGGAGCTGTGAGGTGGAGCAGCCTTGTGTTTTCACTGCCCCCAATGGACCTTTCATCCAGGGTGCCAGCCAGTGGGACAGCTGTTTTCCCCCGGTACTGGTGAGTGTTTCTATCCGAGGGTGCTGTGAGTGTCGCTGACAGGAGCGCTGGGACTAGTTCAACGGCCCCAGGCAGTGGAGTGCAGCTGCGGTACAGGCCGGGCAGTCGGCTGTTGGAGCTGGCTAGGGGGTTAGCAGCACCACAGGGGATGACCTGCAGTGTTGGTGTGAGCAGTGCGGGTGGAAGGAATGGGAGCCGAGAGCTACGGCCTTGGGCTAGGATCAACGGCCAGAATCGGGGCTGCAGTGGATCAATGTCGGCAGTCTGCAGTGTTTTGGAGGACGAGCTAGAGAGTTTGACGCAGGAGGAGCGGGCCTGGCTGTATCAACGGCATACTGGTGAAGATGTTTCGCAACCCGGGAGAGGCGGGTGGCGTTCTCGGTCTCAGGGACAGCTTCATGGAGGTGACGGTCTCCCCACTTGGCAGTGATTGTGGCCCGGAGCGGATGTGGTCGGCATGCCTGCTGGTGGGACATTAATGATATCCATGAGGAGTGGAGATTCGGTGACGATAAACATCGGTGTTCGAGCAGCAGCCAAGGCAACAGATGATATCAGCACTCAATTTTCTGTGTCATTTCCAGGCTCAGGTCGGCCCAACACGGGAGGAGTCTGCGGGCAGCTGTCACGGAGCAGGATAATTTGGCGTGGCCAGTTCAGTGCTGGCCGATTCGCCGTGACCGATTCGGCGCAGGAGACATTTGGGCGCGCCCCTTTTGGCACGCCCAGTTCGGCGCTGGGACGTTTCGCCACAGGGACCTTTTGGCGCGAGGGTGCGATGCCGAAAATGGGCAAAATGGTGTGCAAAGCTGGGATGCCGAAAATGGGCTGCAGGCAAAACGGGCTGAAATGCAGGCTGGAATGAGGGATGCTATGAAAAAAATGGGCATACATTTCCCGAAGCACACCGGATACATTTCCCGAAGCAAAACGGTTTTCACAGTTGAATCTGGAAGTTGCTGAGCGATGCGAAGAGGTAGCAGAACCTATTGTAAGCAGTGCCCAGAACAGTAACGCGTCTGCAGGCAGGAGAGAACCAACCCTGCCAATTTGTTCCACACTGTGTGAAAGTTGTCTGTGCCTACATCCCTTTGTACGCACCATGTGTGCCCACGTTGACAGTGGGCACAGAACTCCTGCCCGTACATCTCTCCTGTGCTCACATCACTCTGTACACACAACCCTCAGTTGGTCCACCCATCTCATGTGCACAATTGCCCCTAATGCAATTAAACTTCCCGTACGTAGAACTTCATGTACACTCTTTCACATGTGTGCGCTGAGCTCGCTACATACAGCACATTGGAACAGACACCAAAGACCGCTTTGCACAATTGCACATCGCTTTCCCATGGCCAACCCTCTGTGCACATAACTCTCGAGTTCTGCATAGATATTACTAACCCGTCTACGTAGCATTCAACCCTGTGTGCACACAACGCGTTTATACGTGATCATTCATGTTAGTAAACTCGCGTGTGCACTTAACCATTCTCCACAAACTCTTGCAACATCATTTTTTTGCATCCAACCCTCATTGCACACACCACTCGTGCGATCATCACATACATTTTGCCTCAAATTATACACCAACCAAGAAGTAAGTACATGTTCCACTTCTCCATAAAATAATAAACATCATTATTTGCAAATGCAACACGTTAACAGGCAAGGTACCTCAACGTGCTGCATTTGCAAAGAATGATGCTTTTGAATTTGGCGTGAGGGAGTTTAGGCGTGGCTGCAATGTCAGCCACGTCCAAACGTCCCTCGCGCCAAATCGGCCGTGCCAGAAAGGCTGCAGCGCCCAAATGGACACGCCAAATTGGCCGCTGCGGCGAACTGGCCCGTGCCGAAAGAGCGGCGCCAAAAGAGGGTGTACCGCCCTGTCAAGCATCACTTTGATGAGGCTGTGGCTGGGAATGTTAACAAGGCACCCGTTGACAGGACTAACTGTGATGTCTGTGAATGTGCCACGGACAGTGGGCAGTTCTCTCCAGGTGGGGGCTATTTGTGTCTCGTGTGCCTAGAATACTTTGGTGATTTCAACTTATGGGAGCTCGAGCTCTGGAAGATGTTCAAAGTCATGAGTTGTACAAGAAGAGTAAGGCGTTAGGCATTCATTTGTGCACACCTGTGTTTTTTGGGTTCGTAATGATCGCTGTCCTTGTGTCCTTTGAGGCCTGTAATTTTCCTTTGTGTGTGGTATAAATTAAATGTTATGTGCTGTGGACTCATGTTACGAATATTGCTATACCTCACTATGTCCTTGGATTTTCCTTTGGAACATGTTTTGGGGTGGCTAGCCCACTCCAGGGTTTCTTGGACATGAGGGTGCAGGATTTTGCTTCTGGGCTTCAGGGACCTGGGGGCTCTTGGACTTGAAGGTGCAGCATCAGGACTGTTTGACTTGAGGGTGCAGGTCTGTTTCTGGGGTTTTTTCTAAGATAGTGCATTCTGGAATTAATGTTAGTTTTGATCATGCTTTACCCTTTTCAATTTCAGGCACTGGACTTTTGGATTCACCCCCACTCCTGGGTTTCTTGTTGTGCAGTGTTGGTGGTTTGAGTCTTGGGGCTTATCCAGCATTGTAGCAAGGTCATTCATTGTTTTTCGTCTTTGTCTTGTGTGGGGTGCAGTGTACATGCTGCAGATGTTACGGGTGCAGTGGGGTGCTCTGGAGGGTGTAAATGGCAACAGTAAAGACAGACACAAGTATTCACAGTTCAAGGGTGTATATTAAACTGTAAATGCAGGGTGGAAAAACGCCTACTCTAAACCTACATCTAAAATGGGAGCAAGCTTCAACCATCAAATGAAAATAAGGCAGTCCTTGTGGCGTCTTGTCAAAGTAAAAAGACCTACACTAAAAAGAACATACTGCCAAATCCTTACAACTAATTACAGAAAGCGTGTGGGATAGGGTTTTCAATAAAGAAAGAAGAGTTTACAAATAATAAGTCAGGATTTGATTTTCATGTGTCTCCCTTTCCCACATTTTCAGCACGGGACAAAATGGAGCTCCCGAGCACAGTATACGCTCAAGCTTTTCAACTGTGAGCCAACAGATCAGTTCCAATTATCAGGTTCTTCGATGTTTAAATCTCCTTTCAATAAAAAGTCTCTTGCCGTTGAGGGCCTGATATTTTCAACAAACGCAAAGTTCTGTTCCACGTATACTTTGGGCGATGAAGTCACCCAGGGGTCCCCCTTTTCCAGGTGTAGACCCCTCACAAGTCATATTCAACAAAATCAACAAAACAGTTCCTTTCTCACTGAACTTTGGGTGATGACGTTCCACCCCTGGATCTCCCTCTTTCGTATTCGGATCCCTTTCAAATGCCAGCCGCCCTCCTTTGGGTTCACCATGACTGTTCTTACTTTCATGAGTCTTAATGTCTTTTCAAACAATTTACTGTGGACATCCCTCAGTCGGGTTCACTCCTGTCAACACATTGTTCATAGGACCTTCAGGCCTCGCCCTTTTTTGTTAGCATCCCTTCGCCGGGTTCACTCCTGCCAACATTTGTAACACACTTTTCATGCGCTAATTTCACCAAGTGGGATTCATCTTCATTTCTTTCACAATCATCTGCTGGACAAAGACTTTCGACGGTACAGAGTATTTTACAAGACCTCTGTATGACCACTTTGATCTTTCTTCACCTCTTCCCAAGGCCTTCTGATTATGGTAGTCTCTACCATCGGGTAATCACCCAGTGTTTCCTGTGTGAGCATCCACGTGGTGCCAGATAGGGGTGTACCGAACTTCGGCTTCGAGTAAGTATTCGGCCGAATTCCGGCTGAAATAATGCTATTCGGCTCCGGCCGAATAGTTTCTTGCTATTCGGCTCTTGCCGAATAATTTGACATTCTCATTTGAATACAATGCAACATGAACTCAAAAGGCAAATATAGACTTCAATTTGCAAAACTGAATAGAATTAGACCAGACAAATTGCTATCACACAGCTGAAAAGTATCTTATATTGTCATCTGCTCTTTAGGGCATGTTTTGTTACAGATTCTTAGACATAAAAGGTGCTCATCTTTTATGCCTAGCCTGCAACAATACAGGAAAATCTTTCTTTTGGCAAATGTTTATATGCAATGTGCACTTTTTTCAGTTGGAAAAGACAAACTGAAAGAAATGTTCATAGATACTTTCAGTTCCTGTCATTTCACTTCCATTGCGTACTTCATAGTCCCCCCTATTGTTTTTTTAACTACTTGAGTCCTGAGTTTAAAATTATCTGATATTTTATCAGGAATGATAAGTTGCAAATGTTTGTGTATTGGCGAGAAGGAGTGGCTAAGATGAGTGAAAAGTGAGCAGCATTTGTTTGGGTGGGGTGAATAGTTGTGAGATAGAGTTCACACATTTCAGATTTCCTCTTGACTTGTGTCCTGCATGAGCCGACATGAACCATTTTATACATTTCTATGTGAGCTGCAAAGAAGTTTCGAAACTCGACCACATCGACTTTGCAACTGGATAGAGAATGCAATGCATCTGATTCACAAAGGCAGTCCTTTTACATTTGTGAAGCCTTCTACTTTAACTGCCACGGAATATGCAACAATCCTCTCTACATTTGGTCCCTTCATTTTGGTTAAATCTGCTTTATTTCTGGCTTTTATGCTTTAAATAAAGATGCTACATGAATTACAATGAGGAGAAATAAAAGTATAGAATGCATTTAAAATTGTGCTTTATTCGTTTTTTAATAAGTGTGTTTTTTGAAGTTCGCAACATGATTTATTAAATAAAGTATTCGGCTTCGGCCGAATAGTTGACAAACTATTCGGTATTCGGCCGAATACTAAATATGCTATTCGGTACAGCCCTAGTGCCAGATGCCCCTGTTGCTTGTTTTGCCCCTCTTTCATCAATAGTTTCTTTAAACCTTTCAAAGTTCAATGTAGCCGTTGGCTACTTTTCGTTCTACACAGTTCGGTTTCTCATCGACTCACCAGCTTTGATGAACCGCTTGGCTTCCCTTCTCTTTGGAGTCAAGGTTGGTAACTCTGAGACAGAGTCCCTCCCTGGGTTGGTAATCAGCAGAGGAGAGTCTTGTGTACTATTGACATCTGCTGCAATACACGTTGGCTATTGTTTGCGGTCTTCTGTTTCCATCTGTGGAGGTTTCACGGGCCTTGGTCCGAAAGGGCAAGGTTGCTTCTCTCCTCGTCAGCCCCTCGGTATGCGCCAGCTTTCTCCATCTCTTGAACTACCATGCCGATTTTAGCTCTCACATCGTGTGGTCTGCCTTGCTCAACCTGTGCTCTCGAGCTCCACCTTTAATCCCTGTGGGAAAGGGAAAGGGACTTCAGGTGTGTGCGATTCTGGTCAGTTGCCTGACTTTGCCTGACCCTTATATTGGGACATGTCAGGTAAATGACTATGGTGTTAGTCTGTTGTTTTTCGTGTTGTGCAAAACTGTTTGTGTCAATAAATGAGGTGGGGGGCAGTGTTTTGGAATATCCTAGTGGTAGGATGGGGAAAAGGTGTTGAAAGAAGGGGGATACCGTGTCTCACCCGTCTGTGTCCCACTCCCACTCCCCAAGGAACCCACATCCAGGTGATTCTCCCTCACTGTTCCATCCCCAGGAACTTGATCCAATAGCGATGGCCCTGTCCTGGCCACTTGGATGACAGATCCCCAGGGACTAGCTAGTGAGACATCTTCAGGTTTCTCACAAGGGTTACTCTGCAGTTGGTTACTGCGGAGTCATGTGTGCAGTAAGGTGTTGCAGGGTTATGTGTCTAGTAAGGTGCTGCAGGGTTATATGTGGAGTGAGGGACTGCAGGTTTATTCTGTAGTCAGGTGTTTCAGAGTCATGTGAGCAGTGAGGTGCTGAGGAGTTATGTGTGTAGTGTGGTGCTGCACGATTTTGAAGTTAGGTTGCTTTCTCTGTCCGGAGTTTTGGGGTGCAGTTGTTCTGCTGCAGGTGCAGTGGTGCAGTTCCCTGGTGGGTTGCAATAGGTTTCCTTGGTGGAGTTGTTTTTTGTGGTGGGCTGCACCAAGTATTTGGTGCAGTTGTGTTTGCATGGTGGTCATTTGGGTACTGTTGTTTCCTATGTGTTTTGGATGTTATCTAGTTTGGTTGGTTGTGGTTGGTTGTGGTTGTTTGCCTCATTCTGCAGGTGAGTTGGTTGACCATTTGGGCGGTGATTGTTGCTGGTGTGTTGGTTTGGGTGTCTAGGTGACGGCTTTTGTTTTGGCATTAGCGGTTGGTGGTTTACATTACTTGTTGGTTTTTGTGCAGTGTTACATCTTGTTCTCAGGTCAGGCATGTCTACCAGTGGTTGCCTGATTCAATTTTCCCTATGGGGTGTGATTTGACAGTCTCAGTTTTAATGCGTTTTGGTAAGGTCCTGGGTTTTGCTGTTTGCCTAGCAGGGTTTTAGTATGGGGTTTTGTCTCACGGGGTAACCATTGTTTGCGTGTTTGCTCATGGATGACCATTTTGGGTGTGCCATCCTAGAACCCTGGGGTGGCAGCCCGGGGTGGAATGAGATGTATGTTTTTATGGTGGTTGTTTTCCTGTCAGTTTGGTATGACAGTTTTCCGGTTTGTCCTTTTGCTCATTTCAGTGGGCTCTGTTGACTGCCATTATTAGTGTGTGTCAGAGGTGTGTGTCAGTAGGGTTGTTAGTTGGTGTTTTGCTGGTGTTGGTTTTGATCGTAGGACTGACTGTCCACATCTGCATGTGTATGTCACGGTGTGGATGTAGAGTAATGGTGATTTTGTTAGTGTGTTTTAGGTTATATTTTACTGGCCATGTTGAAATTCCTGAAGAGGTGTCTGGTTCTGTTGGGTTACAATGTGCATGGTTTCGGTTCAGAAGAAGTACTAATTTTGGGCCAGGCGTTCCAAGGGCGTAAGGGGGAGGAGATGTAGTATTCTGCTTTGCAGATTGTTAGTTATCTGTATGTCAGAATGTTGGTGTGCGTGTCTGGAATGTGGAGCGTTGGGCTCTGGGGTGTTCCAGAGAGTGACAGTTAGTCTAGAGCTGGCTTGGTGCTGGATGCCAGTGGTTTCACACTTAGGTACTTACTTACCTGTACCTGGCATAAAAAAGGCACTTACAATACGTCTTGTCCAGGCATGGTACCTCAGAACTGGGAAGAACCCTACATCAAACATACTTGAAGGATAAGTGTACAAATATACTACCTTTTCTATTTTTTGTTCCTGACTGTTACTGAAGAAAACCATGTAGCCTAGATATGTCCGTAAAGGAAAAAAGGGGGAGCCAGACATGTGATGTCATCAGTGATGTCATCAATGACATTTGTGATGTCATCTTTGATGTCCTGGGTGTTAGTCTTAGCAGTGCACGGTGGTGGTGGAGTTATGGTTGCTTAGTTTACCATAACTGCCGAATTCCAAGGGTTTTTCGGTTTTACTTCAAACCATAACGTCCCGTTAACAAAGTTTTTTTAGTGAATTTCATAGGTTTTTAGTAGTGCAACTTAACCATAACTTCCCTTTAACAAAGTTTTTTTACTAAAGTTCATCGGTTTCTGGTAGTGGCACATAACCATAATGTAAAATAACATCTGACTTCCTTGGACACCTTGCGGAAAATGCCACATGACCATATGCTGGCACACAGCACAGCGACGTGTCCGAGAATCCGTACACACTTAACAATAAGATGTATGCCTCGTGGACAGTGTGGAAATACATTTTTTACTGATGTAGGAACTTTCACCTTCAACATTTCCCTTGCACAGCTCCAACACTTATTCGTAGTCAGCCTTAACAATGTAGTACACAGTACATACTTTTAGCAAAAGTACTATTTATCTCAAAATGACATGAGCTAAAGCCATCCCTCCTCCCCAAGAAACAGCACCACTGCTATAATGAAGGAGCATGAGAAACACTGCCCCTACCTTACAAATAACACACGCACATTTTCCCCCGTCCACCTATATTACTGTTTGGTGCCTCTTTGCTCATTTCTGTCCGCAACTTTCCTTCTTAGCTGTCCTTCCAAAAAAAAGCCATCCGTAAATATAGTAAATGTTCCTTTAAGAACCACCTTTCACAGTTTAAAAATATATATTTTTTAAATCGCATACACTCCATGTACTTTAAATTTTTCAGTAAAGGACATAGATGCAATAAGATTTTTCAACATTTCCATTTGCAGTTTGTGTTATGCTAATGGAAATATTGTAGCGGGACTGGAACGGTGAATAAAGGGCCAGCAGGCCAAGTTATCAGGCCAATTGAAGCGAGAGTGCATAACGCGATCTCTGGATCATTACCCCCCCTTCTACCCTTACAATGGGGGATGAACGCCATTAACAATCTAGATTTGCAAAGCAGTAACGTGTGCTACTAAAAAAGAGGATTTTCCGTTCTAACCCGGGACGCCATTAGAAAACAAAATCCTTTTCCAAGATGGCCACCATAGAAAGGGAAGACGGTTGTTCCATACATGGCCCCTCTTCGCTTTCCATGGCAGCCTGCAAAAAGCAAACCCTGTTAACATATTAACACAAGCACTTTTTTCCTCCCTTTCAAATGTATCCTAATGTCGAACAACTTTACCACAAAGCCAGTCCCAGGTGGACATGGCCACTTTAATCCTATCTTGTCTCCCTTCTGGTCATGGCCAGTAGCCTCATTGTGCGAATCATGACCTTATACCATGACCCCGACATTCTGCCCACTCCCCATGGCTGGAGCCTACCCCTCAGTCAATAAACGTATACCGCTACATTTTTTAACTACATTACAACACTTGTGTAATACGAAAACACTCCCACATCTCGTCACATTACCAACCCTAATGATATTGTACACCTTTTTTGGATGACGTTCCTCGCCATTGTAGACAAATGCGCCCATAAGAACCTACGTGCCGTGACGCAGAACCTGAAAATGAACACACAGCGACGTACAACGTAGCATGTTACATTTTGAAATAAAATACTGTTTTTTAAAAGAAAACATTAAAATTTCAGAATTTGTAATGTACTTTTATTTCACAATAAACTGTCCCGAGACCATCAGACTATTCCCATTTTCAATCAAATAGTAACTTTGTTTCTTCGGTCGTCATCGAAAATGTAATTCGTGCGGCGCATGTTGTTCTTTTCGCATACACAAAGTATTTGTTTTTGATAAAGCAACCGCTTCGGTCGCACATTGATTTCCAAGAAGTCAGCATGAACTTTCGTCCTTCACCACCATAAAAGATGTTATGTTACTCCCAATGGCCACTACAGCGTATGGACAGATGGGGCCGGCCCGGTCGTCCCACAACACAGTGACGGTTAGACAGCCGGTCACGAGTACGTGCATCTGGCATGCAAAGAAACCATCACTTGGCATCTGGTATCCATGGCAATCATAGTACGGCAGAATGTAGTTGTTCGGAAAACATAACAGAAGGAACACGTTACTTACCTGTAACTGTTGTTCTCCAGCATGGGTCTGGCATGGATTCACATGCTCATGAATATTCCCCATCGTCAGGCTGGGAATCCTCCGTAAAGAAAAAATCAGTTTTAGTTTCGTTTCTGAACTGTCTTTCTACTAATAACTAATCACTGGTCTCTGGGTCACACTGCCCCCAGCCAATGACTGCCCTCTACCTAAGCCCCTCCTCTGGCAGCCATCTTCAGATTTGGTAGCACGTAAAGTGGCAGTATGACCAAGTGAAGAGCCGCAGAGGGGAAGGAGGGAGGGTTCGCATGTGAATCCATGCCAGACCCATGCTGGAGAACAACAGATACAGGTAAGTAACTTGTTACTTCTCCAGCATGGGGTCTGGCATGGATTCACATGCTCATGAATATAAGAATACATAGCAGTACACACATGCACAACCACGGGAGGTGGCAAAAGGCTCAACAGTAAGCATTACATAAACTCAACATTAAGCAACTCTTACCTCCTCACCAGGCCCACCTTCAGGCGAACAGGTTGCGCAGCACTGCTTGGCCGACTCTGGACTCCTCCCTGGAATCCTGGTCGACGCAGTAGAATCTCATGAAGGAGTGCGTCGACCTCCACGTAGCAGCCCTGCAGATGTCCAGCAGGGGCACACCAGACAAGAACGCTGTAGTAGCAGTGATCGCTCTGGTCGAATGGGCTCTCGGACGGCCAGGCAACGGTCGGTTGGCCAACCGATGACAGTGCATGATGCAGCCGGAGAGCCAACTGGAAATGGAAGCCTTCGAGAGAGTCTTCCCTTGGTTCACAGGTCCAAAGTTCACAAACAGCTGTAATGTCTTCCGAAAACTCTTTGTTCGGTCCACGTAGAATTTAAGCACTCTAGCTACATCCAGCGAGTGCAAAGTCCTCTCAGCCGGCGACGAAGGCGACGGAAAGAAAACTGGCAACACCAAGGGCTTGTTAAGATGGAAGTCCGACGGCACCTTGGGCATGAAAGAGGGGTGCGTCCTCAGCACCACCCTCGTATCGTGAAGTCAAGTATGGAGGCTTGCAGGACAGGGCCTGAATCTCTCCCACGCATCGCGCAGAGGTGATGGCCACAAGGAACGCTGTCTTCCACGACAGGAACTTCAACGGAGCCGAATGCAAGGGCTCGAATGGCAGCCCCATGAGCCTGGTCAGCACCACGTTGAGCTCCCACGCCGGGGCTGGAGCCTTCACCGGCAGGAACGATCTGAACAGTCCCTTCATAAATTCCTTCACCAGTCGATGAGACCACAAGGACAGCCGTCCTGTAGTTCTGGTGTATCGGGGGATCGCTGCCAGATGTATCTTGATGGAAGCGTGAGCTAGTCCAGCTTTGGCCAGCGACAGTAGGTATGGTAGCACTTGAGGTGCCGTAATCCATAGAGGGTTGATCTTCTGTGCACGGCACCAGAGAGAGAACCTCTTCCACTTATGTCCGTAGCACTTGAGAGTTGAGGACGCCCTGGCCTTTGCAAGAACCTCTCTGCAGTCAGCCGGGATATAGTACCCTCCAAACTCTAGTGCTGCAGGAGCCAGACCTGCAAGTTCAGTGACTCCGGGTTCGAGATGAAGAATGGCGCCTCCCTCTCTGGAGAGAAGATCTGCGTCCGTCGACAGCTTGACTGGTGGGGACACTGAGAGGTCCAGAAGGTCCGGGAACCAGATCTGTCTCGGCCACGCTGGTGCGATGAGGATCATCCTGCATTGGGACCTCTTGAGCTGGCTGATGAGTCGAAGCAGTAGCGGCAATGGAGGAAACGAATACAGGAACAGGCCGTCCCAGGGGAATGAGAAAGCGTCGCCCATGCTCCTCGGCTGGGGAAACCTGCTGGCGAACCTCTGCCACTTGGAATTCGTCGTCATCGCCAACAGGTCAATCTGGGGTTTGCCCCATCGTTGGAAGAGCCGATCCACTTGATCCTGGCGTAGTTCCCACTCGTGGCACGAGCGCAGCTCCCTGCTGAGTTTGTTTGTTTTGTGTTTAGTATTTATTATGCGCACCGGACCCTGGAGTATAAGGGCGCAAAAAGGTAAGAAGATGTACAGCTTAGAGCACAGTTACAGGTTGCAGGTTGCAAGTTCATCAGTTACAGGGATGTGATACATGTGACAGGTAACAAGCAGGTGGGAACAAGTTCATGCATTCATTTAACATTTGTTGTCGTCAACCAGTTGATCACATTTTGCCTGAATTTGTTAAAGGATTGTTCTAGTCTCATAGTGATGGGTAGTTCATTCCATAATTGAGCGGCTTTGACTGGGAAGCTAGTTCCGCCTATGGTGGCAAGTTTAAATCGGGGTACTTGGAGATGATTGGTGTTGGCTAATCTTGTTTGTCTTGTGGAGTGAGTTCTGGTGAATCTGTCCTTCAAGTATTGTGGGGCTTTATTATAAAGTGATTTGTGTGTAAGGGATGCCATTTTGAGTCTGATTTCCTCGTAGGTGGATAGCCATTTATGTTTCCTTCTTGTTTCTGAGATGTGTTCTCTCTTGGGAATGTTCAAAGCAGCTCGGAGGGCATTGTTTTGCTGTATCTGAATTTTGTTAATGGTGGATTTAGTGGCTCCTATGTACAATGCGTTACAGTAGTCTAGTTTGGAGATTATTAGGGCTCTGGCTAATGTTAGGCAACTGTGCTGAGATAAGAATTGCTTTCCTGCTCTAATTAGGTTACATGTGTAAGCTGTTGATGAGGCTAGGGAATTTACCTGTTTGGAGAATGATAAGGTAGAGTCGAGGTACATACCTAACGTTTTTACTTCTTTGGCTACTTGTATGCAGTTCTCATCGATGATAAAGGAGGAGTAGTTTGTACTTAGTTTATTAATGATGGGAGCGGTGCCTAGGATAAGAAGCTCAGTTTTATCATCGTTCAGGTATGGGTTGCCATCCATGCCTGAACGATACTGTAAGTTTTGTTCACCAGTGCTAAATCTTTTTCGTAATCCCCTGTGAGTGGGAGGAGGATCTGGGTATCGTCAGCGTAGTTGGTATACGTGATACCCAGATGATCCAAGTCATCAAACAGGGGCTTAGTGAAAAAGTTATATAACGTTGGTGAAACGCAAGATCCCTGTGGCACGCCACAGGTGATGGGGATGGGGTCTGCAGCTGCTATAGGAGAGAAGACCCTCATGGTACGGTCACTAAGGAATGATTGGATCCACACTATAGCCTCAGTGGAGAAGTGTGCTGCTGTGTCTAGGTGATTGCACAAGACTTTATGATCTACTAGGTCAAATGCGGCAGATAAGTCTAATAGCAGGAGAAGTGATGATTTTCCAGAATCTCGTACTTTATCTATTTGGGCTTTTAGGTCAATCAATGCAGTTTTTGTGCCGTGCAATGGACGGAAACCGGATTGATGGGAGCCTAGTAGTTGGTTTTGTTCCAGGAAGTTCTGGATTTGGATATATGCCATCTTATCCAGAATATTCAAGAGGAACGGTACAGTGGTAATCGGTCTATAATTGGTGGGTATGGCTGGGTCTAAAGTTGACTTTTTAAGGAGTGGGAGCACCCAGGACTCTTTTAGGTTGCTCGGGATAGTACCCGTGGTAAAGGAGGCATTAATCAACTTTGTGATAAACGGTGCTAGGTCTCGTGCAGCATCTTTGATAAGTTGTGCTGGGCAGAGGTCTCCTTTGCAGTTGGACGGTTTTAGGCCGAGTATTACTTTCTCCACCTCTAATATAGAGACTTTGGAGAAGTGGAATTGGGTGGTAGGTTTATGGTTGGAGAGCGTCTTAGTAGGGGGCAATGTGGCAGAGGCTAAGGTCTCTCGTTTTAGATCTATTTTCTTTTGAAGGTTTAGGACTTTGTTAGATAATGCATACTGGATTTCAGAGCACCATTTTTTTTATCTTTGAGGCAGTTATTTTGAGGCTTTATGGGGTTTTCTAGTTATTTGAGTATGGAGAACAATTATTTTGTACTTGAGTTGGCTTGTGTAATTCTGTTGTTGTAGGTCTCTTGTTTAGCTGAGATGATTTATTTTTTATATTGAGATAAGATGTTGATTAATTTCAGTTTATCTTCTGGAGTGGGGTGAGCTTTCCACATGTTTTCCCATGTCCTTTTTTCTAGTCTAAGATTTTTTAGGAGAGGGGTGAACCAGTTATTCAGGTGGCTCTGTGGTTTGCTGTTTCTGAGCTTAAGCAGAGCGATATCCTCAAGGGCTTTGCTCATAATATTGTTGAATTCTGCCACTAAGTCGTTCGGGTTAAGGTTGTGAGGTAGAGCCTTCAAAGTGGGCATGATGCCAGGGATTACTTTGTCTAGTGTCATATTTTTTAAATTTCTGGTAAGTGCCGGAGGTGCACAAGGTTGTTGTAGTTTAGGGGTAGTAGTGTCCAATGAGAATGAAATTAGGTGGTGATCTGTCCATATATGAGGTGAGATAATATGGGTGGAAATTTTGCAGTATGGTCAGCAATCAAATCTAGCGTTCTCCCTTTGATATGCGTGGGTTCAAACACTCTTTGGATGTAGCCCAGTTCAGTTAGAATGTTGGATGCTGCTGTAGCTTGTGGGTCATTGATATCATTGAAGCCAATATTAAGGTCACCAAGCAATATTGATTGGGTGGTGTCTTTGAGGTTTTCTGAGAGGATGGTAGATAGATCTTCTATGAAGGTCTTGATGGGACCTGGATGTCTGTATATCAAGTGGAGGTTAAGAGTTTGAGAGTTGGTGTAGGGGTCTCAGTAGACATCATCTCACAAGATTCAATGGTTGGTGAAGTAGTAAGTCTCATCCCAAGCTTAGTTTTGGCAATGACCGCTAGTCCGCCACCTCGAGCTCCACATCTATCCATTCTGAGGATAGTGTAATTGCCGGGAAAAGCTAGGGATAGTGCCTCATGCAGCCATGTTTCAGTTATGGCTAGGAAGTCGTAGTCTTCAGTAGAGATGACTTCAGATATTTCTATGGCATGGGCGACTAGAGATCTAGCGTTTATTAAAGCTCCTTTAAGTTTGTGTATGGGGTTTGTTGGTGGTGGTGAGGCAAGGTTTATAGATACTGTGGGGGTGCAGTTTTTTTGAGTGAGTCGGCGATGGTGTTTTTTATTCCTGCCAGATGGAAGGGAACCAGAAACATCCCCTGGGCAACGGCCCAGTGCCACAGATCGTGGGCCTCCCTGGATAGGGCTGGGTATCTGGTGCCACCCTGCTTCCAGATGTAGAACATCATGCTGGTGTTGTCGGTGAATATCCTCACGATCTTGCCCTTGAGGGACGGGAGGAACGACTTGAGCGCCCAGAAAACGGCACGGAGCTCCAAGATGTTGATGTGGAGAGACCTCTCTTCCGGGAGCCAAAGGCCTCTTGCGTGGAGATCTCCGGTGTGTGCACCCCATCCCTCCAGGGATGCATCCGTCGTCACCGTCTCCTGATGTGCCGGGGTCTGGAAGTCCATGCCTGCCATGAGGTGTGCACGGGTGCCTCACCACTGAATCGCCCGACGGAAAACCTCGTTGTGTGGGATCTTGTCTTCAAAGCTGCCCGCCGCTTGCATCCAGCGGTCGTCGAGGAACTGCTGTAGAGGGCGCATCCGTAGCCTGCACAGGCGCACTAGGTAGATGCATGAGGACATCATTCCGAGGAGGGACTTGATGGATCTTACCCTGGCCACGTCCGTGGCTAGCAGGCACTGCACTTTGCCTAAGATGGCCTTAGTCCTTTCCTCCGATGGAGACGCCAATCGTTCCACTGTATCGAGCTTCGCTACCAGAAACAGGGCCGCCTGCGACGGAACCAGATGGGATTTCGGGTAGTTGATGGAGAAACCCAGCTCTGTGAGTAAGCGGACGGTCTTCGCCGTGTGCTCGACGGCGAGTTCTCTTGTCCTTGCACGGATGAGCCAGTCGTCCAGGTAGGGGTAGACGTAGATCCCCTGCAGGCGCAGCCGCGCCACCACTGGTGCTAGGCACTTGGTGAACACCCTGGGTGCCGACTTCAATCCGAATGGCAGAGCTCTGAATTGGTAGTGGCGTCCTTGAAATACGAATCTGAGGAACTTTTGGTGCCCTTTTACGATGGGGATGTGGAAGTAAGCATGCTCCAAGTCCAACGACGATAGGAAGTCGCCCTCCTCCAGCTGTCCCAGCACGTGCTGGAGAGTGACCATCCTGAACTTCTGTGCCTTGATGTATTTGTTCAACCGACGTAGGTCCAGGATGGGGCGCCAACCGCCTGTCTTCTTTCTGATGAGGAAGTATCTTGAGTATACTCCGGAGCCCCGGAGCCTCTTGGGGACGAGCTCGATGGCACCTTTCTTGAGCATCGCCTTTACCTCCAACAGCAGTTGAGGGACGTGATTTTCCTTCCTGGCCACGGGAGGAATGCGGGGACACTTCTTTTGGAATTCGAGAGTGTGCCTGTGGGCCAGGGCATCCAGCACCCAACGGTCAGTGGAGATGGACTCCCACACGCTGACGAACTTCGCCAACCGGCCTCCCATCGGGGTGCTTCGGTGGGGGCCCGACGCTATGGCCAGTTCAATCTTTCCTTTGCCTCCTTGGCGACGACGACAAGATCCTCCTTGTTTGCCGCGACCTCTGTAGGCCTCCTGGGATGAGGAGCGGGCCGCCTGGCAGATAGGTAGGTAGAGGAACCACTGCCTGATCCCTTGGAGGCCCCCTGTCTGCCTCCGGCGCACCGAAAGGGCCGTCATTGCTGAAAGACTCCCAGGGCTTGGGCCTTCTCTGTGTCGGCCTTGATGGCCTGCAGCGACTCATCCACCGTTTTTCCAAACAGGTTGTTGCCGTCGAATGGCATGTCCAACACCCTGGTCTGCACGTCCTGCCGGAAGTCTGTCGCCTTGAGCAAGCCTCGTCGTCGAAGGCAAACACTGTTGCCTAACTGGCGAAACCCAGTGTCGGCAATGTCCGTTGCCACCGTTATGGTGTGGTCTGATGCCACCTCACCTTCCTGCAGAATCTCTAGGGCCTCCGCCCTCTTGTCGTCTGGTAGGAAGTCCAGTAGGGGAGCTATCTAGTACCATAGCTCCCTGTTGTAACGGGCCACAATCGCTAAGGCGTTGGCCTCTTTAAATGTCGTCGCCACCGACGAGATGACCCGTCGCCCCATGGTGTCCAATTTCTTTCCCTCGCCGTCAGGTGGGGAAGTGGAGGTCGAAGCTGTCGCCCCCGCCGCCTTCTTCTTGGCCGCCGCTGAGACGACCGAATCTGGCGTCGGCTGAGCCCTGAGGCACAAGGGGGCGGCATCGGGGACCCGGTACTTCTTCTTGCACCGGTCCCTCTTGGCAGGCGTTGTGGACAGGTTCTTCAGGACCGCAAGTCCCTCGTCCCAGATATCGTCGAGTAACGGTACCGCGAGGATCGTCTTTCTTTTGGCCTCTCGCCTTTGATAGAGGAAACCTTCCTTCTTCTATCCCCGGGGCAGAGCTGGAAGAGCTTGGACGCCCTGGCGATCATGGCGTGAAAGGCGCCAATTTCATCGGGCGGGGAAGGCCGAGGGGGTGGTGATGGAAGGTCCATCCCGTCGTCACCACCATCGTCATCCGTCCCCGTCGTCGTGTCCGTCGCCGTGTCATCCCTGGGAACCGGAGAGGGGGATGAAGGCTCCACGGGCCGCGATGGCATGAAGGGCGGGGGTGAACTCTCCTCCGCTTGTTCGGAGGGCTTCCCGGCGGGCCCGGTTCTGGATCGCCTGCCGGGGTTTGTGGTAATCTCGTCCTTATTTCCGTGCATAAGGTTTGGATCGCCATCAAAATGGCCGCCAAGTTGTCCTGAGGCTCGGGCAATGGCTGCGACGGGAGGGCTGGCCGCTCCTCCACAGGGGCCCCGTCGGCGCCACCATCGCTATCTTCGACCACCTCTTCGGGATCTCTCCCGTGGGAACGTACCTTCTCGAACCTCTCGTTGAGGCTCTTCACGGCCTCCACCAGCTCCTCCTCAGAGGCTGAATCCGTGTCCATAATGGCCACTGTCGCCCCCCCTCTTTTTCCACCGGGGTCTTCACGGGGGCCTTGTCGATGGGCTGGAAAGAGGATTCCCTCCACGGTGGCAGGGAAACTCTGGGCCCCAAGGTCGCCTCCTCTTGTGTAGCCTCCACAGGCTTCGCCAGGGTCGCTGCGACTCCCTCGATAGAGGCCTTAGCCGGGTGAATCAAGGCCTTCACCACCTTGGGTGCGCTTGAAGCCTTCAACTTTGGGGGTGGGTCACCGCCTCGCTCCCCCTCGGCTGAATCCTTCGAGATCGACCGGGGCCTCTCCAGAAGCTCGGATTTCCTCTTCCCCGAACCAGAGCGTTGGCTCGTGGTTGATGGTGTCGGGGAAGGTGCGCCCTGCCTGGCAGTCGCAGAGCCCGACCGTTCGGCGCTCCTGGTGCCCGCGGACTCGCGGTGCTTAGCCTTCTGTTGGGCCCCTGTCGCCGGGGCGCCCTCACAGGACTTAGAAGACTGCTCTGACCTTTTCTTCTTCTCACCTGCTGGGCCCTTCTCCAGCCAGCTGGCGAGGCAGGAACGACGATCCCTCATGGTCGGTTCGGATAGGTTCTTGCAGAACGCACAGAACGTGCGCCTTGTCCTCATGAAGGCAGTAGAGACATCTCGAATGCTCGTCCTCCTTGAAAACATTCTGTAAACCGCATCCAGGGCAGTTCCTGAACAGCTTGGATCCGGGCATCGGGCTACCCTTGTCCTGGGCCGCGTCCATGGTAGGCCTCAGATCTTCTGGAATCCTCCAACAAGCGTCACTCGACGAAAACTTCACCCTTGAGGGGCGTTGGAAATTCCGAAACCGGTCCCCGTTGATCAGAAGAACAAACGGTGGAGCTTGAGGTTCGATTTAACCGAAAAATGAGAAAATCTCCTTGAAAAGCGCGAAAACGCAGCAATAGCTCGAGAGCTATAGCACGAGGACTCCCAACACTTGAACGTGCGGTAAAAATCTGAAGATGGCTGCCAGAGGAGGGGCTAAGGTAGAGGGCAGTCATTGGCTGGGGGCAGTATGACCCAGAGACCAGTGATTGGTTATTAGTAGAAAGACAGTTCAGAAACAAAACTGAAACTGATTTTTTCTTTACCGAGGATTCCCAGCCTGATGACGGGGAATATTCATGAGCATGTGAATCCATGCCAGACCCCATGCTGGAGAAAATACGTATCAATACCCAACCTTTACCAAACAATTTCAAAAAAGACAAAAAGTAGGTGAAAACTGATACACAAATCGATGTGGTCATACATGACATTTTAAAGAAACATTAGCGTTGAACATGGGTGAATCTAGTGATAGCCTACAAACGCCAAGAATCTGCACTCTCCATAAGTAAAAAAAAAAATGACAACTACACAGAAAGATAGTACCTCAGTTACATTCCCAAAATTATTGTTCTGCTAATATAAAATTAAAACTTGTTCCGGTGTAGTGTCGTCAAAAGTAAACTTACACGATATTTACCGTCTCCATTGTCTTCGTTAAACTGACAGCAATGTACGTGCACCAAAGAATCTTCTTGAACTGATATTACACGTGTCTTACAAAAGTTTTAAATACATAACCTTATCAAATGGTATTTCTTCCATACTTTCACTCCCTGCATTCTTACTGAATTTTCCCTTTCGCTCAAGGTAAAAAAACAATTGACCCTTCTGGGTTTAGTCGAATGCGTGGGCCTACTCAGCTCGCAACCAAAAAACCAAAGCAAGTGACCTTCACTCAGAATGAAAATACATTCTGACTTAGCAAAAACTTATCTGAATGCATTCATGAGAACTGCTACTTCCATACACTTGCAGACCCGCTGTTTCCATCAAACAGTGCAGGTGGCTGCCTCAGATTTCAAACTCTAGGACGCCAGTCTGACTGCAATATAATTTTAAATACATTGTAACACAGACGCAGTAAATCTTCGCCTGTACTTAATGGACACTACATTGAGCAGCAACTTCCAATTTACCGTATGACTTTGGTGACAAGAAAACACCACTTTTTGACTTCCTGATGCCACATCCCATTCGAGCCTCATTAACCCTCACCTTCCGAAACAGTATTTAATAAGTTTAACAAGTGCAATGGA
Organism: Ambystoma mexicanum; assembly: GCF_040938575.1. Lineage (NCBI taxonomy): Eukaryota > Metazoa > Chordata > Amphibia > Caudata > Ambystomatidae > Ambystoma > Ambystoma mexicanum. The sequence goes on from NC_090926.1 coordinate 900,711,526, forward strand.
GTGTTGTTTTATATGTGTTAGCGGCGATATCCGTGTACACCAAAACACGAATGAAAGATAGCGGGCGCAGCGAAATAATCTGATGCACTTCACGCCGTTCAACATCCAATCAGTGAAGCGTCACATGTCTGTGGACATGACGCTACATATTAGCCAATCGGTATCTTGTCCGCGGAGCGAACAGGGAAGTGTGTCCGCGGAGAGGACATAGATATCACACATTTTTTTTAGACCTACTTTTTGATTGTTTAAAAAAAAACTACTGGACGGATTGGCACCGAATTTACAAAAGCACGCTTTTGGGACCAAGCTCCGCAAATTTGGTGAAAATCCGTCCAGCGGTTTAGGCTGTAGGCATGTGCAAAGTTTTTCCCCCATTCAGTCTATGGGAAAAAAAGACGTTTTGGGAACCCCCCTATAACTTTTCCCCCCTGGACCAAATATCACCAAACTTTGCAGAAAGTTTACAGTGGCCCATATACTTTTTTTGCAAAGTTCTGTGTGGATTTGTCCAGGGGGAGCGGAGTTATAAGCCGCCCAAAAAGTGCTCTTCCTATGGAAACAGCAACTTAATCATAACTACACGGCCACTCCCGTGGCCGTGTAATATATATATATATATCATAACTCCAGTGCCAACCGTGCACAGGAACCAGAGACTCTGATCCCGCTTCCAGAGCATTCCCTCCACAACTGCACCTCCTAAGTTGCCAATTAGGAACTCCTCCCTTCGCACACATACAGGCTTTACATCACCTTGCACTCAATTCACCTGCTCTCCCCTAGAGTTAGCCCCTCTGCAAATGAAAGGTAGTAATGTACAATTTATGCGGCATAACGTCAAGCAGGACTTTGTCTCTATCTGTCCTGGTGAATCTTTCAAATCGGCAGAAGATGCACCTACGAAGCAAGGCAAGCATGCTAATCACCTCCATCACTCGTCTATTACCTCCACACAGGACGCCCCAAAACCATATACATCCACATCTCTCCCACCCATTACCCCTTTACCTCAACTCATCCACAGTAACTATAATCCACTGACAAATTCAACAAAGGATGCAACTTCACCAGCCACTAGCCAGCATAATTATCCTCTAATGCGACAACTGACACCTAGCTCACCTTCACACACAGCCACTCCACCGCAAGTCACAAGCCCTGTTCCTCTCTCACCCAGCACAATCACTTTTTGACTCCTGATTTATGCCCTCATAAATGCACGCTCACTGCCAGCCCATGCATTGGACATCCACAACCTCATCACTAAACATGACCTTGACACCCTAGCCATCACAGAAACTTGGCTTCATGACGCATGTGGCCCAGCACTATCCCTTACTATGCCTACAGGTTACATTATTTTCAGGAACAACGGACCCACATCCAGAGGAGGTGGTGTCGCCCCGATAGCCAGAGATGCTCTTCCTTTAAGACAGTGCAACACATCCATCGAAGGAAGCTCTGACCTCTTAACACTCAAATGTACACCTTCACCCACCATCACCATCCACCTTATCTACTGGCCACCCGGCCCCACTCAAAATTTCCAGGCAAGCCTCCATCACATTATCCAGGACAATGTAAAAGCATCGTCCAAAATCATCCTCCTAGGGGACCTCAATCTAGGCCTACTTGACCCAAGTGACCGCTAGCTACATCTCTATCTGATGCCCATGAAACGTTAGGCTTCTGCCAACTCAGCACCAAGCCTACCCACTGCAAATGACGCACATTAGATTGGATCGCCGACCACAACTGCCAGGTCACCACCAGCACCACGACGCCTTGTCCTTGGTCAGATAATTACATCGTCCACTTCTCCATCCCACAATCTACCAAACCTAAAACCATACCTAACTCACTACCGACAGCCATGACAAGAAGCTCACGGAAGCTCTCCAGCGAAAAGATCCTGCCCCTGCTAAACATCCCAGCCCTCAAGCCTCCCTTCGAATCCAACTACAAATCAATAGTGGGCACTTACACTGACATCCTCTCCAATGCAGTGAACACCATAGCCCTCACAGCCTATCACAAATCCAAAACAATTAGACACCGATTCTTGGTTTACTCCCAACCTACTAGAACTGCGCTCCCAGAAACGAAAAGCCTAGCTGACATGGCTAAAGGACCTGACTGACTTTCTCAAAAATGACTTCAGCAAAATAGCCAGACTCTATAAATCTGCCACCATCACAGCCAAATTGGAGTCTTTCAACTTGAGAATCAGCAATGCAAACTCTAATGTCAAAGAAATCTTAACATCTTCAGAGAACTTGAAGCTCCCGCCCCACCGCCCACCTCACTCACCAAAGATGCTTACTGGTGTTCAGATATCCAGGCAGCATTACTAGGAAAAATCAACACCTTAAACACAAATATTCTCTCTCAAAAAGCCCTATTCAACACCTACCCTATAGCCACCAATATCAGCTGCACTACTTCCCCCATCCTCCACACAGTACTGCTTCAGATATCTCTCCGAAAGTGAAGTCCTTAAATTGATACAAAGTTTAAAAACATCCAAATGCGAAGGCGATATTTGCACAGCAACGCTCATCAAAGACTGCGCTGAAGTGCTAGCCCCAGTCATCACTGCCTTCATAAATGAATATTTTGCAAAGAGCACTGTCTCAGCTAGCCTCAAAGAAGCATGGGTCCTCCCCTTCTAAAATAAAACGCCCTTGACCCTGCAACTCCGTCAAACTATAGGCCAATAAGCACAGTCCCCTTCCTCTTAAAAATCCTAGACCATGCAGCCTACCTGCAGGTTCAACGTTTCCTTGAAGACAACCAAATTCTAGGGATGCATCAATCTGGCTTCCGCCCAGGCCACAGGACTGAATCTGCCCTTCTCGACTTACAGAATCAACTTGATGAGATTAAAGACAAAGGAAACTCTGCCTTGCACCTCCTCCTAGACTGATCTGCAGCATTTGACTTGGTCAACCACCAAATCATGTGCCACCACCTCACCACCCACACTAACTTCTCCCCTCCTGCCACTGCCTGGTTTGCCTCCTTTTTGGAAGGTAGGGTCATGAGGGTCTTCTCAGAGATTGCAAACACCTTGCCCTCTCCCATTACCTGCGGCATACCTCATGGGTCCTGCATCGCCCAACCCTCTACAATATCTTCACCAGGCCCGTCTTCACCATCCGTGATACTTTAGGCATAGCCTACACAAACTATGCCGATGACACGCAAATTTTACTCCCACTATCAGGCAACTACACATCCGACTCCACCTCCCTCAACAACATCGATTCGAACATACAGGCATGGATGGCAGCAAAGCACCTCTGCCTCAACAGCGAGAAGATGGAAATCTTAATTGTCTGCCTTTCAAATGCTCTCAAGTCCCTTGACAAACAGTACACCGCTTTTACAATACCGGTCTCAACAACTGTGAAGACTTTAGGAGTTTACCTTGATGTAATGTCTCACTCACCATGTCCAGGCAAGTAAGTGCAGCCTACTCCACCAAGGTCATTATGGCAGCCATACCCTTCATCACAAATAAATAACTGCGTCACAATCGTCCGCGATATCATTGGCTCTAAGATCGACTGCTGTAATGTCCTCTTCACAGGCACCTCAGAGAAATATTCAAAGATTACAAGTAGTCCAAAACAATGCCTTGAGAGCGGCCCTCCACATCCCAAAAAGAGAACACATCTCTAAAGCTAGAAGAGAAGCACACTGGGTCTCCATCTATGATCGCATCAGATTTAAAACTCTGTTCGTCACCCACAAGTGCTTGTCCAACACAGCTCCCCCCATCGCCTAGTCGTGCCCAAAATCAAGAGATGCTTCCCTTACCTTGCTGCAAAACTTTGGAATAAACTCTCCCCATCAGGGCAGAGAAATCATACTGGATCTTTCGCAAAGCTCTTAAAACACAGCTCTTCTCCTAACCAGCTACCCTCCCACAGACCAGCAAACAGTATTAGCACTCGGTTCACCAACATGCATGATATTATTTATCTTCTATGCAATTGATCTATTGTTCTCAGCACCTACGTAATCTGCAAACTGTATGACAAAGTATGCTTACTTGACCTGTACCTGCAACAGCGCCTCAATGTCTATGGGTTGTTTATGCGCTTTAAAAATTAAATAATTAAATAAAATAAATATTTAACATGACCATAAATTCAAAGAATCCGGGCTGTACTGGGTAGTAACTGCCAAGGCCTTACTTCGCAAGGGACTTTAAAAAGGACCTTGGGACATTACCACCCGGTACGGCCCAGGTTCCTAGTCATTATGGCTATTAGCACCCGTGTAGTTTCCTACGCGGGTGCTAATAGTGTTTCATTTATATAAAAAAAAAAAAAAAAAAAATGTACCTTGCAGTGTTGTGCGGCATGTGTCATAATTTCCAAGTCCATTTTCTATGTAGATGACTGCGACATCCTCAACAAAGAAAGCGGAGTTGGGGGACTACAGCGCCGCATCCGAACTGCAAGTAGTGTTTCTTTTTCTTACATTTAGTCGAACACTCTTGGCATCCGCATCGAACCGACACGGGTGCTAAGAGGTGAGGGGGGAGCAGGGAAAGGAAGGAGGAGAGGGGAAGGGGGTGCTGGCCAGTAGCATTCATGCGTCTCAGAACGCAGGCTTATCATGGAGAATCCAGCCCATGTTCCGAGCATCCTGATCGGCCAGTGCTCCCTTCCAGGTTGCTAATGAGCTTTTTTTTTAATTTCCCCCATGGGACTAGTCATTTGTTATTTGCAGATATTGATTCATATTGCTGATAGTCATCTATAATAAAGATATAAATGCTGATATGAGTATATAGCCAGGGGTTGATACTTTTTGGGGGGCAAGGAGCAGGGCAATACAAATGACAGGTGGGCAGCGTGTAAATAAGGGATTGGGGGACTGTGATTATTGATTGACAATTCCCATTACAGTTGCATTGATTGCCCCTGATGGCCAAAACCTGGCAGGTGAGTATATGTGGAAAAGGGGAGGTGGGGGTAGGCAGATGCAGCTCAGCGGCCCTTTTGAACCTGCTGTTTATTTGGAGGTGCTCATTGTTAAGTGTCTTCTGCAACCCTGCTCCAAGACATCCCGACATTATGATTACCGGCTACCCCCCAGAACCCCCCCCACACTATGCAGAACCTGTCCCACTCGCAGCACGACCTTTGAACAAGCATGTAGTGTTCAGTAACACGTTCAATCTTTTAATTCATGCATCACTGCATGAATAGACTGAGATTGAGACTAGACAGGGAAACATGCAATCTTGAATTCGGTGTTGCCTGTGTTTTAGCACAATCTTTCCTGTAAAGTTTGAAATGTGTCCACATTGGTTTCCTCTATCTGTTTCTCCTTAAAGGCATTGCTTTATCAAGAGGAGGATTACATTTTATAAGTACGGCCTGTGTTTGTTCAATTATTGGCAGCTTTATTCTTAAAGGGGCGGTCACAGAAGAAATACCCTTTTTTCCATTGCTGCACAATTGCCTTTGGATTTCCTGTAGGGTGTGGCAACACTATGGCCCTCATTACGACCCTGGCGGAAAGGGGAAAACGATGGCGGAAATGCAATACCGCCATCGAATAGCGCTCGGTGCGACTATGACCCGTCACCACAAAGTACGAAGCCATTAGCGACACCGTAGTGAACGCCAACGCTAACTGCACTAAGCACGCGCGCGCGCGCCATGCCAAACCGCAAACACCACCATGGTGCAACGGTACGCCAATTCCGACCCTAGCGGACATGTACCTAACGCCATCAGGCATGGCGGAATGGACCATTCCGCCATGGCGAGAAGTACGGCATCGCGAATCAACCGTAAACGGCCCCACTGAGTGCCTGTACACCGCTCCCTGCCCACAAAGTACAACTCCCTGTAGGTGCAATGAAGTCACAATGCAACCATTGAAATGTACAAAGCACCCATGCATGCCAACGAACAAAAGCAACACAAGAGGGGCCAATGGGAGCTGCAGGGCACAGATGGCACGAATACAGAAGCCATCCCAATGGACATGACCACAGTCCCCCACCAAGAAACGCACGCAAACACAGGCACCTGTGCCCAGCAACATTCCGAAAATCACATCATTCCACCAGTCCACCTGGCTGACCGCCATCTGTTACACAAAACCCAATCCCCCGCCCCTGAGCATGACAACATCCAAACTGTCATATAGGCAGCCCCCATCCCTGACCTCACGGGCTCAGTAGGCAAACGCGCCCAGCACAGTACCACGCAACTAAACCCCGAAGCAAGAACCCAATGCAGATCTCCTCACAATACATCGCCCCACAAATAGGCACATGCCACATCACTTGCAAAGAAAAACGCTACACGGGCCAAATCAGAATAGAAATTTAATGCACAACAAAATCACCAAGCCCATACAGCCATCAGGCCATGAACTCCAAAACACATTTCACCATTGTGGGCTGCATCCGCAAGAAATGACCAGCCACTACTTGTGTGACGCCCTGTCCCATCATGGTACACAGAGCCACAATCACGTACGAAAAGGCAACATGGAAGCGCACACAACCGCAGGGCCGTCCCAATGGGGAGGCACTAGTCCAGCTGAAAGGCCGAAATGTTGCTCCGAGCCACCAGTACTGCGTAAGGGCATGTGGGCCACTGGCGATCGTCCCATAAGATCGTAATGCTGCTCCACCGATTAACACGAAGCAGCAGGTGTCGGGAGTAAAATCCATCTGCAGGAGTGGCATACAGATGGCAGTGGCAAAAGGGGAGGAGATACCTGTCAACCAAAAGAAAAGAACAAGAACAGAATGGCCATCAGAACTACATTCGAACAACTCACTTCAATGAGCACACGAAATCCACAGCCATATGCATGCTAGCCCACTCCAAAGGATCATCACCACCCCAAAGCCACTTGCGACTCATAACCATCTATACCTAGGTGTAAACACCATCACGAACGAGTGTACCTGTGCATGCGTCTGCCAAAACAGAATCCATCAGATGGGAATGTTAACGTGCATGGACACAAGTGTCTGAGGGCGCGTCGAGACAGGGAGGGCTCAACAAGGCCAGATAGACGATGGTCCCACTATGGCAGCCCTGCATCACATAGCGTAGGGGAGGCGGATAGATCCCAAGAAGCCCTGTACATGGCAAACTCTGCATCAAATCACCTGCCCATGCATCCATTCATCATTCCCTCATCCCGGGATCAAAACGCCTGAATAATTACTCACATGACATTAGAAACATCCATTGAGTCTGTGCGTAATGCAGCCTGCTAAATCCACAGTGCCCCAGCCCGTAAATCCAGTGTTGTGAAGTAACATGTATTTGGGAATGGCCGGCCTCATCGCCCACGTAGCTATTGCGCATCCCAAACTATTCATATCAATCATTGCTCCCTCGCCATGGGCCCTGTCTCAAGGACATAGAACAATAGAACGTTATATTTGCAGTCAGACCTGTGGGCATCTCCTCGCCGCTAGCTGGAAACCGAAAGCGCCGCCCTTCGAATTCCTCATTTGCAACATCACGTCGAGAAGGCATCTGTGGCCGTTTGAGATCACTAATTATTCCATCGAGTGCGGCTGTGTGTGAAAATGGCAACTGCCTTCACCCACAAATGGGACGCCCGCCCGTCGTTGCAACTCGGTACAGTGATGCATGAGGGCCCACCGTTACTCGAGTACTACGTTCCACTGACCCTTCACAAGTCCGTTCGCGACTGCACAGATAGTATGGGAAACAATGGGACCACAGCAGAATGAACATATCAACCAATCTTACACGCCCATCGGGTACAAATACATGATTGCAATAGCAAGATACCATTACCCGATTTGCAGCGTTGTGCGCGGGACGTGCTCGGCCAAAGGGGAGAGCAGTTTGCACAGGTGGAATCAATCACCACAGGTGGAGGCCATACAGCCTGGAAACACATAAATTGCACAGCCAGTCTCCTCCCACAACCACAGCGAAATGCTACCGGCAGGACTCGCGATGTTGGCCCTGGGGGACCTGATAGCACTGCAAGTGCTCCGACTCCAAGAAGAAGACGAACAACAACTACAACCAGCCGCACGGAGGAGACGCAGGAGGAGGAGGAGGCCAAGGCAGGGCCAGCAAGGCCCAGCAGCACAGCCACTACCACCACGCAGGCAGCCCGCAATCCCACGCCTCCGAGCACATCCGTTCAACCTCACTGATGAGCAGATCCACACCCTCTACCGTCTGGACCGGGACACCATAGCCGCCATTGTGGACATGACACAGGCTGACCTAGTCAGCATGATAGATAGCCCAACCGCCATCCCACCCCTACTGAAGGTGGTGTCTGTACTCCACTTCCTGGCCACAGGCACCTACCAGCACACAGTCGGACAGTTGCATGGCATTTCTCAGCCACTGTTCTCACGGACACTATTCCAAGTGCTCGATGCCCTCCTGCAGCACGCAGACGACTACATCTCTCTACCACGCTCGGAGCAGGAAATAACCAACACAAAAGTGGGATTCCATGCACTTGCCGGCATACCGGGTTGCATTGGTGCCATCGACTGCACCCATGTAGAATTGGTCGTGCCACATGCCATGGAGGCCCAGTACCGCAACCGAAAACAATTTCATTCACTGAATGTACAAATGGTGTGTGACTCCAACAGGAATTTACGCATTGTTGTGCCCGATTCCCTGGATCAACCCATGATTCCATGGTCTTGAGGAACTCTACCATACCACGCTACATGGAGCGACACGCAGAGAACAGATCCTGGCTACTCGGTGAGTCTCATTGCATGCATGATGATGTGGGGTATGTGATTTGGCAATGTACTGGCAGGAAGGGGGGGGGGTGTGCGTACGTATCAATGGCATTCCACATCCTACGTTTCTCGTCCACATACAGGTGATGCTGGATATCCACTGAAGAGATGGCTCCTCACACCAGTCCGGAACCCACGGGACCAGCATGAGGAGGACTACAACCATGCCCACTCACGTACCCGTGTAGTCATTGAGCAGGCATTCGGCCTACTGAAGGGCCGTTTCCGCTGCCTCAGCAGGTCTGGCGGGGCACTCCTGTACCGCCATGAGAAGGTTGCAAAGATGGTGATGGCATGTGTCATGCTCCACAACATGTGCGTACGTAGAAATGTGCCCATGCCCCCTGACGCAGAACTGCAAGCACCGGATGATGGTCATGATGAGGGTGGGGATGTGGCAGCACCTCAAGGAGTCTGCGAGGCACCGGAGGCCCGTGACATTCGTCAGCATCTCATTGATGTATGCTTCTAGCACTCATGCCTGGTGGCTGATACATGGACACGGGACACGTGGCACTGTGTGTGTCTGGAACATGCACAAAATGGACTGTACGCCTATGATGGCCTAGTACACAAAGATCAATGTCCACACATCTCATTGGTTGATCGTGCACTGTTTATGGCATATGTGATATCATGTTGTACACCCTATCGACCCGCCACCCAAGTGAGCCCAACACACCCCCTCCACCCTCCTACCTCCCCCCCGAACACCAGTGTTCAAAGATGCTCATTGTCAGTGGGCTGTCGCTATTGCATGCCCCCTCTGCGGGTATCAGGGGCACCCCTGCCTGTGGAGCGCCGGGTCCTCCCAGATCTACGTTGGGGGCTGCCCTGGACGGAACTTGCAACGGATGATGTGTCTGCCTGCTCACGTCCATGCATGTCCCTAAGGGTTTGCGAGAGCTCAGTGAGCACACGGCGCACTGCGGCAAGTTCGGCACATACGTCTTTGGACGTCGCATGCAGTTCCCCCCTCAGGCTCTCGGTGCTTCTCTCAATTTGTGACCTTAGCGTCTCTGTGCCTCTCTCCATTTCTGCCCTAAGTGTCTCAGTTGATGTTTCTATGTCTGCCTTGGTGCCCCCACATTCATCGGCATGGTCCTTGAGGAGTGTGGCCAGTTGCTGCTGTTGTTCGATCAACTGGTCGAGGGACTGTTGCCTCTGCTGGGCCATGGCCATTTGCGGGGGTGTCGCAGAGGGGCTGTTGACCTCATGTTGCCTTCCCACAGGGCTTGGGGGGGATGGCCAGTCGTCGTCTTGTGGGTGCCCCTGCGTGGTATCCTCATGTTGTACGGGATGGGACAGACAGGGGGATTGGGACAGGTCATGGATGGATCTGACTTCGGCATCCCCGTTTTCTGTGTCCGAGCATGCTGCCATCAATGGGGTGTCACCTATGGTGCTGCTGCCACCAGAGGCAGTGCCTTCTGTGGCATCCATTGGGGGGACCTGTGGTGGTGGTGTTGTGGGCATGCTGGCTGCTGGGGTGCCTGTTGATGTTCCCTCCTCTGTGCTGCCACCTGATTTGTGCTGCTGCCGTGTCTTGATGCGTGCAGCTGAGGTGGAGGGTCTCTGGCCGTTGGTCTTGGCCCTCTTTGCAGGTGTGCTGGTAGGGGTGTCCTGTTGCTCGTCGTTTGGATCGGACCCTGTGGTGGAGTAAAGGAGAGCGAGGGTTATTGATGGGTCTGTGGGAATTGGAATGGCATTGTATCACATGCTTTGGGGTGGTACCTGAGGGTGATTTGGGTCGGGGCCTTGGAGGTGCTTTGATTTGTGTGTGGAGTGAGGGTGCAGTTGTTTGGCAGCCTGCAGTTAGGGTGTGCCTGCTGCACGTGTAGTGCGTGTTTTAGGGGTTTTTAATTATTTATGTATTTATTGTGGTTTTTAACGTGCGCTATCAGGCCGATGTGTGTGGACGTTCTCCTGGACATGTGTTTCTGTTGCACTATGTGGACGCATGGTACTTCACATGGATGGACTGTGTGGATTGTTTTATCTGGCCCACCTACCTGAATCTTCGGATGTCTGCACTCCTTTCTCCATCCCTCCGACTCCCTCTATGCTCTCCATTCCGATGGTGGAGGCACAGATTTCTTCCCAGGGGGTCAACTTGATGGGTGATTCAGGACCTCCCCCGGTGGCTGTGGCAATGTTGCGGTTGGCAGAGAGTATGCTGCGGACGCGTATCCGCAGGTCGTCCCATCGCTTGCGGCATTGCTGTGGGGTGCGGGGTGCGGTCCCCACCGCACTTACCCGCTGTGCCACCAGAGCCCATATGGCCTTCTTGTGTGCAAGTGCCGTCCTGGTCATTTGCGTGGAGAAGACGACGGCAGCATTCTCCTGGAGGGTCTCTGTTAGCACGGTGAGTTCCTCACGGGAGAAGTGGACCTGCCGCTTGCGGTCGCACGCTTTCTTCGCTACTTTTCCCATTTTTCTTGGTTTCGCTAGGGTGGTTGACGGGGTGGGGTGTGTCTCAGGGTAGTGTTTTTAGTGGTTGTGTGGTTTTAGTGTATTTATAGGTGTACGCCGGGATGTTTCCCGTTCCGGGCCCGTGTTTTAACTTCCGTTTCCGTATATTTCCGGCCACCGTACTTTCCGGTAGGCGCACACTGCGGTGACCGCTAAGAGGGGTGGCGGTATTGCACCTGGGGCGCCGTACGGCGGCGGTGTGGGCCATTTTGGGGTCATTTCCGCCATCGCGGACTTTGCACTTCTGCCATGCCGTGGTGCTCGTGCCCGATGGGTCGGAATGGGCCGCACTTTGCTCCTTCGTGCAATGGCGGAAACGCTATTTACGCTGTGGCGGTCCGGTCAGTCGCTTTCCGCAAGGGTCGTAATGAGGGCCTATGAGTTTTCCCATGTGGTTTAGCACACAGAGCAGGAATTCCACCAGCTTGTGTGCGGTGTCATTATTCTACTGTCCACGGAGAGGGCGTTTCTCCATGTGAAATGTTAACCGTTTGAGCGACTGCTATAACACTGGCGCAGCGTGGCGGGATACAAAGTAATGATGGAGGCCAGGATTTTCAAGACAGCCGCTGTTACTGCTCTATGCCATGCATGCAAGCATGGATGGTGGCGGTCAGGGCTGGACTGGGAACTAAAAGAGGCCCTGGAAATAATTACTGGGGACCAAAAGAGGCCCTGGAAATAAAGTTCAAAGTGGCCCCAAATGACACATTTTCAGCAAGCTCAATGCTTTTCCTATGAGAAAATTTGGAAATACCACAGAAAAGAGGCCCAGGGTGCAGAGGCCCACCGGGAAATCTCCAGAGTTCCGTATAGGCCAGTCCACCCCTGGTGGCGGTCCATTTGGGAGAACCATAGGAAGCAATTAACAGGTGCCGGATCATGGCGCCTGAATAAGGAGAATCCGAAACAGAGGGCATGACATATTTAGGTCAAAGTAGTCTGCTGGATCCTCCAGTTCAATTAGACCGAGGCACTAAGGCACTCTTTAATAGCTATTCTTATTTCCCTCTCCAGTGAAAAGGTCACCTTGCCGAAGCAGGCTGGGTTGGACAAGCATATCCTAGGTCCAGGGGAAGCCACCTGCAAAGTGACGCAAAACCTGGAGGTGGTATAGGGTGATTCCCCACATAACCTCTCTCTCCTCCTCAACTTTACGTAACGGGGGAGCCAGTGGAGGATTAAAGTAACTTTGTGCATCCAAGTGAACGGCTTGCATGCATCCACTCCATTTACACAGAAAAGGCTAGAAACAGCTTGCACACCTAGTCCATGCGGTGTGGAAACATTCACCAAAGAGCTTAGGGGATTGGAGAACTGCGCAGCCCAGGACCACATCTGTGCAGAGAGCTGAAGAGATGCTCATCACCAAGGAAGCAGGGAGCACGCTTGCGGCGCTGCGCAGGAGTTGCGTCTGACCTAAAAATGGCGGCGGGATGCTTTAAGCTTTCATACTGAATACCTCATGATAATCAAATAATTACTCACCGTGGCAATTGAAAAATCACAACACGACAATAATGATCAGAAGATGGGAAATCTATGGCATGGAAATGGAACTACAGTGCCCTGATCAATCTTATACTGCAGATCTAACACAGAAATTACCCAACCAATCCCAGCAATTATTGAGGCAGGTAGGATTGGTGACACACTATAGTGACAAGGATGAGAGAGACCCTGAGACGTGTTGCAGGGGGAGAGAACGCGAGAAAGGGAGAAGGTCAGCTTCCTGAGCATGGCAGCTTCATCCCAGACGAACCTCGCGGAGGAAGGAAGGGATGTTGCCAAGAGCCTGCTAGGGGCTACTGTCAGATGCTGGCAAGGGCCTGAAGAAGAGAGGAACTAATAACAGGGATTCAGGGGGAGTTAGCCGAGAACCTGGCTGAAGATAGAGAAGAACAAGTTACTTTCTAACCTGGTAACGTTCTTTCGATGGGATGGTCCGACGACGTATTCCATATCTATGACATGTAATCACCACAGCTGTGCTGCTTCGGAAACTTTTGTCTGCGTCGATGACGTCGATGCGCCGTCGTCGAGGACCTCCTCCGACGTCCGACCTCATCCGATGTGATAAGTAGGACGCACGACGCCCGTAGCCTCAGTTGTAGTTTTTTCCCCCAGAACGTGTGACATTAGTCAACTGCCAGTCAGACACAAAGCCTTGCGGAACGTAAGCTGCAATAAGCTGCAATCGCAAAAGAAATTCTGCAGCGGGGAAGGCAGGGAGGGAGCGATATGGAATACGTTGTCGGACCACAGCCCGTCCCAAACGCTTTCCAGCGTAACCAATAAAGAGTTGATCATCCACTCTGACCCGGGACATGCGTGAAACATAAAAGCTTAAAGCTCTCCTAGGCTCTCCTAGGATCAAGCCTATGGAGCCTCTCCTCTTTCTTACCAGGATGCGGAGGAGGATAGAAAGCCGGAAGAACAACCTTCTGGGCCAAATGAAATTCCGAAACCACCTTCGGAAGAAAAGAAGGACGAACTCTAAGGACAACCCTGTCCTTGTGAAATACAGTGAAGAGTGGCTTAACTGAAAGTGCCTGTAACTCACTCACTCTGCGAGCAGAATTAACCGCAACCAAAAACACAGTTTTCAGAGTTAACAGCCTCAAAGGGCAAGAGTGCAAAGGCTCAAACGGAGCACCCATAAGAAACTTAAGAACAAGGTTCAAATCCCACCCGGGCACCAGGAAAGGTGACGGAGGGAACACATTAGTGAGCCCTTTCAGAAACTGTGAAATCAAAGGGATTTTAAAGTAGGAACACTCTTCAGACGAGCGCTTAAAGATGGACAGCGCCGCCAGGTAACCTTTAATGGTACCCACTTGCAAGCCACTGTGGGCCAAAGAAAGTAAAAAGGACAGAACCATGGGGATGTCACATGCAAAAGGATCCACATTCTGAACCCTGCACCAGTCGCCGAACTTACGCCAACGGCAACGGTACAGAGACTTTGTTGCTGGCCGTCGGGCCGAGAGCAACACCTCCATCACGTCTTCAGGGAGGTCCCAATCCTTATACCTCAACCTTTCAGAAGCCAAGCGTGAAGGTTGAGGGATCTGACCTCTGGATGGAGAACCTGACCCCCCTCCCGTGAGAGCAGATCGTCTCGGTAGGGAAGACGACGTGGAGGGCAGATGGACAAGTCGAGCAGGTCCGGGTACCACGTCCTCCGAGCCCACGCCGGAGCAATGAGGATCATCCGGGAACCGAACTTCCGTACCCTCCGCAGCACTTGCGGGATGACGGGGACTGGAGGTAACGCGTGCAGCAGCAGGAACGACCACTCCACCACGAACGTGTCTCCTAAGGCTCCTTTTGGAGGAAATTCCCGCGAGCAGAACCTCTCGGACTTCCGGTTGACACTGGAGGCGAAGAGATCCACTTGAGGGGTCCCCCAAAGGGCAAAGATCTCCAGGAGAATCTCCTGAGCCAACTCCCACTCGTGAGAGATCGTGCTCTGCCTGCTCAGAGTGTCCGCCGTCACGTTTTCGTCTCCGGCCAGATGAACTGCCAAGATCGAAACTTCCTGCTGGATGGCCCAGAACTCGAGCTGCATCGCCTCCCTGCACAGAGGAAGTGACCCTGCCCCCTCCTTTTTGTTGAGGTAGTGCATGGCCACTGTGTTGTCCGTCAGGATCAGGACATTCTTTCCTCGCACAGTCGGCAGAAAAGCCTTCAGGGCTAGCCTGACGGCCCTCAGCTCCAACAGATTGATATGGAGTCTGGACTCCGACGGAGACCAACGACCGCTGACTGTCAGCTCGTTGGCATGAGCTCCCCATCCCGTGAGGGATGCATCCGTCACGATCGTCACCTCCGGCCAGGGAAGCCAAAATGGAGCCCCCTTCATCAAGTTGCCTTCGACGGGCCACCACAGACGGTCCTGGGCGACCGAGGCCGGCACCTGAACCGGGTCCGACATCCTGCCGGAGGCCTGCGACCATTGCATCTTGAGTGCCCACTGCAAAGATCTCATCCGCAGGCGAGCCTCTGGCACCAGAAGAATGCAGGATGCCATGAGGCCGAGCAACCTCAAGAACTCAAACGCTGGGAGCGTCTGGGCATGCTGAAACTTGTGCACCATCTGCTGAATGTGAAGAGCCCTCACCTGGGGAGGAAAACACTGCCCCAGGGAAGTGTCGAGCACTGCTCCGATGTACTGGAGCCGCTGTGTTGGCGTCAAATGGGATTTCTTTAAATTGAGGGAGAAGCCCAGCCTCTGAAGGGAGTGGCAGGTGACGGACAGATGATCCAGGACTTGCTCGGGAGAGCTCCCCCTGATCAACCAATCGTCCAGGTAGGGGTAGACGTGAATCCCCCCTTGCCTGAGATGCGCTGCCACCACCACCATGAGCTTGGTGAAAACCCTCGGGGCGGAGGTCAATCCAAACGGCAGGACCCGAAACTGAAAGTGCGAGTCGCCAACCGCGAACCTCAGGTACTTCTTGTGCTTGGGATGGATCGGCACATGGAAGTAAGCATCCTTGAGGTCGAGAGACACCAACCAGTCCTGAAGATGAAGGGCCTGGAGGACTTGAGAGAGAGTAACCATCTTGAACTTGTCCTTCCTGAGGAGTTTGTTCAAACCATGCAAGTCCATGATGGGTCTCAATCCCCCGTCTTTCTTTGAAATCAAAAAATAAGGGGAATACCATCCCTTGTTCCTCTCCGCTACAGGCAAAAGTTCTATGGTGCCTTTCTCCAGCAGGGCTTGAATTTCCTGCGCAAGGCGCGGATCCGGACTCTGCAAAGAGAGGTTCCCCGGTGGATTGTCGTGAGGCCTCTGCCGAAAAGGGAAGACAGTAGCCGTGGGTTATGATCTCCAGAACCCACACATCTGAAGTAATGGCACGCCAATCTACAAGATGCTGCGCCAGCCTTCCCCCAACCGGCGAACCATGGGACATGGCCTCATGACTGAGTGGTAGCGGCTGCGGCGTTACCTGTGGGCAAAGAGGCAACTGCCCGAGCGGCTTTGGCACCACGGGTACCCTGTTGTCCACCTCTGGTACCCCTGCGCTGGCCTCTTTGACTGCCAGCTCCTCTCGCTTTACTGAAGGACGAGTAATAGCGAAAGGAACCACCCCTCCATTGCTGTCCCCTAGGACGAAAAGGCAGAGGTTGGCGAAATGCAGCGCCCAACGACTTTGCTGCAGCTTTGGAGGTCTGCAACCTCTCAAGGCTCTCGTCAGCCTTGCTGCCAAAAAGGTGTTCACTGTCAAAGGGCATGTTGAGGAGCCGGGACTGCACATCAGGAGCAAACCCCGACTTCCGCAACCAGGGAAACCTGCGTATCACGGTGCTCGCCGCCATGGACCTGCTGAAGCATTCAGCCATGTCCAAACCCGACTGAACTGACTCACACATGGCATCCTTACCATCCTGGACCATAGCAAGGAAACCATCCCGTTCGTCCCCTTCGGGAATATGTTCAGCCGCTAACGCAACACAGTTCCACAGAGTGTGTGTGAAACGAGACAAGGCACAAATGGAGTTGGCCGCCTGAAGCGCCATACCACCAGAAGAAAACACTTTCTTCGCCCAGCCATCAAAACGTTTGTCGTCCCTATCAGGAGGGATGGTAGGGTACGACGCCTGCTTTGCCGGGGCTGTGGCCGCCTGCACCACCAAACTCTCCGGAGTGGGGTGCGTGGTCAAGTAGCAGGGGTCGCTACTGGCTGGACGGTATTTTCGCGACAAGGACCTGCCCACCGCCGGGAGACTGTGCGGAGGAGTCCAAGCCCCTGCCACCCTTCTCTGTAGAGCCATATGAAACGGCAGTACCGGGCCAGTTGGGGGACCAACATCAAGGATGTCCGTGAGATCATCCTGCACAAACTCCCCTGGGGGAGCAGACCATCCCAAGTACTCGGAAACCCTAGCCATAAGGTGCCGGTACGAGGAATCGGCATGAGAGCCAGGCTCAGGCCTACAAAACTCTACCTCCGGAGAGGTGTCCAGTCCACTGGCATCATGCAGTGACTGCCTCAAATCGTCAAACTGACTATGGCCCGAGACCATTTCATCTGGAACCTGACTAAGAACCAGGCCATCAGAATCCTCATCCACCTCCGAAATATATTCCAGGTGGCGAAAAGAAGGCACCCGAGAGTGCTTGCTCTTAACCAGAGCCTTCCTAGGGGGTTCCCCCGTGCCACGGGGTACCTCTGACACCCCGGCCTCGAAAGGCGTCGAGGGCGTCTAGTGAATCGGTGCCGGCGTTGAGAGAACAGGCATCGGCGCCGAGAGGATCGGCGTCGACGTCGAGTAAATCGGCTTCGATGTCAGATGCAGCGCCGCCAGCATCGACGGCGTCGACACAGTCCTCGAAGCCGGAGCTCCGAGTGTGTCCTTCGACGACCTGAGCGTCGACGACTTCCTCAGAGCCGGAGCCTCGAGAAAGCCTGTCGATGCCCTCGACGCCTCAGGCGTCGATGTCTTCCTCAAAGACATCACAGGTGCACACGGTCTCGAACGCGTCGAGGACCGGAACCTGGAACGGGTACGTCGAGAACGAGTCCCCTTGTCCGAACGGGCCCTCTCCCGTGACTCGTGCCGACCACTCTTGCGAGTGGTGTCTCTCGACCTCTCGCGGCCGACCCCACTCGGGGGCGCGGACGGTGTAGTACCCTGCGACTCAAGAATCACCAGCATTTTCTTCCCGAAGTAAGCCCATTCCTCTGGCGTCGCACGGCTGGTGGGGTAAGCGACGTGCCGGGCAGAGTCCTCAGAAGAGGACCTGGAAGACGACCGCTGTCAGCGCTTCCGAGAATGCCTCAAAGAGGCCGAGGAGTGGCGAGACCGACTCCTAGAAGAAGACCCACGAGACTTCCGACGATGACGCGGAGAGTCACCTCTCGAATCATCCGTCGAAAGCCCCGCAGACTTCGACTTCCGGGGCTTGGACACCCGACCTACTGACAACTTATTCTTACGTTCCCGTAAGGCCTTGGACGTGAGCGACTGGCAGTCGATACAGTCATCCGTGTCGTGGGCCTCCCCGAGGCACCAGAGGCAGGCGTTGTGCGAGTCCGTCACCGACATCTTGGACCCACACTCCCCGCACTTCTTGAAGCCCGGACGCGGGGTCGAAGACGAAGTAGAAGACATCTTCACACGAAGGATTTTCTCACAAAAACGAACAGGTCCGAAGAACCGAGAAGAACAGAACTTCAAAGAGTCGAGGCGTAACCGAGATTCACAAAGCAACACGTTCGCAGAAAAAACGGAACTGAGGCTACGGGTGTCGTGCGTCCTACTTATCACATCGGATGACGTCGGACGTCGGAGGAGGTCCTCGACGACGGCACATCGACGTCATCGACGCAGGACGCAGACGCCGAAAAAAGTTTCCGAAGCAGCACAGCTGTGGTGATTACATGTCATAGATATGGAATACGTCGGAGGACCCAATCCCCTCGAAGCATAAATAGGAGTAACCTAACCAGACCATGTTGTGGGCTCCAACCAGGAGGTCTATGGGCATGCAGCACCTTACAAATATTAAATAATAATAATAATGAGGGCAACCCTTAACTGGTAGGTGGGAATTGATTCTTTCGGAAAAGCTCCCATGCCGGGGCTGGAGTGAAGTCCTGCTGGTAATCTTTTTGGGTATCCCCTACAGCAAGGGGAATAACGAGTACTCGCTGGCAGGAAGGGGATTCACTTCCATAGGTCATATCATCTTATCTAAGAAGCAACACGAGACATCATCAAAGTGGGCTGGAGCACTATAAAGACCCAGAAACTGACATGCAGATAACAGCCGGGGCGCTATCCCTGGAACTGCCTCGTTGAAGACAACGGTACTGGCTTTGGACTGAACACCAGGTCATAATATTAGGTACTCACACTTCATTTGTTGCACCTCCATCCTGACACAGTTAGCCAAAGATATCCACACTTCAGTTTAGTCCCACCCATAAGCGCAGCCTGTGTTGATCGTACCTGTCATGTGACAACAATAAAGGTGTGTAACTGCATTCTGCATTTTGTTGAGTGTATTGTTGTCCCCCCACTCTGACTGTGCTTTTAAGTTATTAAGATCACTTTTGCATTCTGCAAAAGTGTATTTGGTGTGCTTTTTATGTCTCTCCATCTTTTTGATGGACATATCTTAATCCCCAAAGGCTAAATTACAAATGGGTTCTCATTGACCCACTTTTCACTGGAAAAATACTTAAATACATTCATATTTCCAATATGAATCTTCAAATTGACCATATCCGTGTTCGTACATCGAGCAGTTTTTTTGTGGTAGAGGCTTAATACATGTATGCACTCGCCTTTAATAAATGACTATCACAGAAGCTGGTCAACATCCCGCGAGTTCCAACATGCTGCGAGGAAAATACACAACTGCAAAATCCTATCAACACCCAACTGATTGCATCTCCCAACATAGATGGCATTCAATTTCCTTTCTGTGCATTTTCCAAGAACCCCACTGGTTTCAATGTAACCGTTACAGAAGTGTTGAACAGCGGTAAATGCAAACTCACCTGTAGACAATCCCTTTTTTATGGAGAAAGAACAGCCCAACAGAAATTTCAGCCGCATAAAACCTGAAAAGCAAAGGATATCATGTTAGAGTGGCCTGAATTCCTTCCCTCATCTCATTCATGAATCAACGGGAAAACCCAAAATGGCAATGAATGTGATCCGGCAACGTATGTCACATTTCACAATTGGGCAAATAATGCTGCTTCATCCATTGGTTGTAATATAAAGAGTGGTGGCATAGATGGTATCACCATATTACAGCGCATTTCAAAATACCAAATGTGAAAATGTTGAAGGTTTTGCTGTGAATTTCGCATCAATTATATGTGGGGGCAGGGACGTCATTTGGGGGTCACAACTGCGACCCTTGCGGGCCACAGTTGCAACCCCTTGGGTCTCCCCTGCCACCCCAACTTTAAAAAAATAAAATAAAATGTCAATCAGGGTGAAGGCTGGGCTGGAGAGGTACTCAGTAGGGGTTGGAGCTGACCGTGACATGAGGCACATGTCACATGCCACATTCAGCTCCAACCTCTCCTCCCTCGGCTTCCTTGTAGCTCACATACGGGAACCAGGAAGCTCTTGCAGCTTCCTGGTTCCTGTCTGTGAGCAGCATGGAGGAGCTGAGGGGGCCTGGAAGGACGGACCTGAGCTGCAAGAAAAAGGTAAGAAAGCTTTTGTTTTGTAATATAATGTGTGTTTTGCATGCGTGAAGTGCGTGTCAGATGCATGTGTGTGAATGAGATGTGATGTGATGTGTGTTTTTGAGTGTTCTGGGTGGGTATGTGCCTGTGTAGAGATTGCAATGAGTGGGTGTAAGAGAAGGTGTGAGTGACTGATTGACTGGTGGGTGAATGAGATGTGATGTATGTTTTTGAATGTTCTGGGTGGGTGGGTGTGTGCCTTTGTAGAGAGTGGATTTAAGAGAAGGTGTGAGTGACCGGTGGGTGAATGAGAAGTGATGTGATGTGTGTTTTTGAATGTTCTGGGTGGATGGATGTGTGCTAGGGGTTGGAGCTGACCGTGACATGAGGCACATGTCACATGCCACAGAGCAATAGTTAAGCCAGAAGAAGAGCACTGTGGACTGCAGCAAACACCCAGACTGAAGCATTTGCATATCAGCAATACCAGAGTACTATATCCCTGTCAGACAATCACTGGGAAAGCAGACACCACATCAAAAACATTGAAAAATACACTTCATGGCCGAAGAGGTTTTCCTTTTGAGTAACAAGAGCCTGCTTTATATGCAGGTGCACATCTTTTCAAAGTCCCTAACAATCCTGGGGTGACTCTAATGAACTAGTTAGCAAAGGTATCACAGCAGTGTTAGATGGTAATTGAAAACATTTACATGCACACTGTGAACTATAATATATTTCTTTGTCCATGCATGTGCAAAGAAAACATAATCCTCTGTAATGGTGCAAAGTACTGTGGGTATGCAAAAAGCCTCAGCCCCGGGGACTAGAACATTTGGTTCTCAATCGTGGTAGTGGAGGTACGTGCTCTGCCCAGCATTGCATTAGATTTGTACAACAGTCTCATATTGCCCACTGTTCGTGACAGAATAATGATTTAGATTAACTATAACTATAGTGAGGATGGAGGGAGCGGGGATTCATTCGTGTTTGGAATACATACATTTTTAATTTACAGAAACGTGGGGTTTCCAACCTGGGATTCCTTTCAGAGGGTTCTGGAAAATAGTAAAGTTTTACTGTTAACAGAAAAAAGATGGGAAAAATCAAAGATCCATGTCCGTGGATCAAAAACAAACCATGGTCAAATTACACTGAACACAGTCAAGGCTGACCACGAATGGCAGGTATACTCTTGTTTAACGCTAGAGACCATGGACGTAATGACAGTGATTCATGGACGAACCATGGCCAAAAATCAGAGATGGACGAGGGATGCCCATGTTTATACGTGGAAAACTCTGTTTATCCAAGATGCTATGGACACACAAAGCGTCCATTTACAGAATGTTAAGTAGCATCTCTCCTAGTTCATGACCATGTTCAAATCAATGCTTTTTTGCAACTCTAGTTGCATGTAAGCACAAGCTCCTAATGAAGGGGAACTGCTGTTATCCTTACACATATGCATTTACCGACCACATTCTGAAATCGTGTATGCTTTAATGGCAAGTCCATTATAATTCTGTCACTGTGATATCCTGCAAGCAAGAGACACTGGATACATTGGAGCTCAAAGGCATGGATACAAAAGAGCATGTTAGGGGTCATCACTTTTCTCATGAAAGTTGTGATGTAATTAATGATGAGTACTCATGATGGTATATAGTTAAGACTTATGCTTTTCCTGTGGAAGTTTTGGATGTCCTGCAACAGCGCTTGAACAGTGTAATGTTGCCAGAATACTTGCCACTCGCCAGGGCACAGCCCTGCTGCAAAGATGAACATCTCTGCCGCATGTGTGGTGGTGCTGTTGGCGGGTCACCAGGGCACGGGGCCACCAAAGAAGAATTTGGTTGTCGATGGGCCAAGGTGGTGTGAAGGCTGCCCCATGTGGAGGGCAGGCTCACCTGAAGAGACATGTGTTTGGCACGGGGCATGCAGGAAGTTGCTGCCCCAATGCCCCATTTGGTGGATAGGGCACCGCAACAAGAAAGACAATGATTGAGCAGACCCCATCTAGACTTCACCCACCATAAGGATAGCACTACACAGAAAAAAGGTACTTAACAAAGGGATGGCTGTCAGCTTACCCATGTAAGGCAATCTCTATGTGTGTGTCATGTTTTTTATATATGTAAATGTAAATTTATATGTGTATGCTTATAGTTATACCTATTTATATTTATTAAGATGGAAGTGCATGCTATTCATTAGTTTGGGTATTAGAGTTGGGTAGGAGGTTAGATAAGGAGATGTATGTAGATTTGGGTAGGAGGTTAGTTGAGGTTAATTAAATAAGTGTTTGGGAGTTAACGTGGCGTGTTGCAGGAGAGGTGAGGGGAGGCCTAGCAGGGACTGTCTAGGGGCAGAACCACCCATGGGGGCGTCTCATGTGCGCTGCTCACAGTGGGTGGTGCCAGGGGTCCGCTTTAACAGTTCCACCCAAAGGTCTTGATTCATGGAATTATTTGTGTGCAGAACGTGGATTTACGTGCCTTCTGCGTGCGCAAATAATTCCATGAATCAGGGCCCGTCTACCTTTGACCCCGCTAAAGGAGGGTGGGGTTGACGGGGCAGATCTCTTAGAAGAAAACAACTCCAGGGAAACAGAGAAAAGTTTTACAAATATTAGGTGTTGAGTTTTTGGGAACTGTTTAATAAGACATTATGTGCTGAGGAGTCCTCATTGGGATCCCTAAAAAAAACACATTGATGTCTGTGTCACATGATGTGGCAGAAGGTAAGGACTCGGGGCATGGCCAATCTACTTAACATCCAATTTATTATTAGGTTGTCTGTAGGTTGGGGTGGCTTGTTCGTTTGGGATTCGTGTCTGGCCTGGGGTAGTGAAGGCGCAATCCCCTGCCCAGGGCGGGGGCCAGACAAGCAGGGACAATAGCTAAAAAATACAGGGGCTGTGATAGGGGTTTGGAAGAACACCAAGTAAAGCAGGCTGGTCTTTGGATGCAGTCATCACTGGAAGACCTTTCTGACAAGCTTCAGACAGCTTAAGGTGGGTAGCAAAAAAGTGAGAGTGGCCCCAGTTGGAACAAATGCTAATTGTTGCCACAGCAAATCTTGTTCAGGACTTCAATGTTGGGCAACAGTGATTTGCTTTTCGATTGCTCTGGAAACAGGAATCTGCTAGCCCAGTGTTGTGAATCTCGAGTCTGGTAGCAGCTGTGATCCCATGTCAGCGTCCAGAGAAAGCAAACAAGAACATTTTGTGAAAATAATAATTATCAAGTACTCCATTTAGACCTTTGAATTCCTGAACAAACATATTGTCAAAACTCTAGAGCGAGCATCTATTCTCCAGAAGCATGAGCCATGTTTAAGAGCACCCTATAGAAGCAAACAGGGGACCGTGTCTTTGTCATGGATGCTTTGCACCAGAAAATAAGAGCCAACATTTTGCAACTGTCATGTCAATCAACGGCCCTCACATTCTATTTTTTTAACCTCCGCCAGGACATATTTTGGCTGGGAGAAAGTTCACCACACTCATGACTGAGTGCGCCTATGACCAAAGAGAGCGAGAAAGCGTACCCGAGCGAGAGCAGAGAGCAGCTACCTTCCTCTACATACACAGAGGTACCGGTAGAAGCAGGAGGCCACCATGGCACCATTATCAATCTGAAGAAACTCGTGTCAGTTCTAAGGATGAAAAAAGTAAAGAGAAAAAAAGTGTAACTGGAATTGTAAAAAGCAGAGAAAACAAATAACGAATAACTTTGCTGGGGAGAGAAACTCCTCCCAGTCCTGAGGATGAGATATTAAAAGGGAAATCAGTTAACAAGAGAAGTGAAAAGAATATACGAAAGTGGTTTACACCCAACCCAGGTGGGGAACAAGCAGAGACTGGAAACGAATCCCCTCTGAGGAAGGGAAGATACCCTATGAACAGGATAAAAAAGGAGAGAGTCTAAGATGAAGAATTCATTACAAGGAAAGCCTAAAAAGGGTCAAGATAAACCCAATTTAGAAACGCCTGAATTTAAAGACTGGGAAGAGTGTTTGTTTGTTTTATTATTTATATTGCCCACCAGACCCAGGGGTATTCGGGCGCAAAGGCAAAAGAGGGTTGTTAAGATTAAATTACAGGTTACAGGTTAAACATAGGGCACAGCTACGGTTACAGTGCTGTGGGTATGTATTGCCAAAGAAACACAGAAATATATACAGTAACTTTACAGTAGTTCAGGTGTGAAATAAGTAATGCAGAACAAATATACAGAATATACATGAGAGCCTAGATGTCAGAAGGGGTTAGGCATCATGGTCTTTACAAGGGATGACAAGAGCATGAGGAAACACCGCCACGAAAAACATTCTAAATACAGGATCACAGAAAGCACAAAACCCAAAGTTGTCTTTGAAGAACTACACAAATTGATCCCAGAGACTATAAAGGAGATTACCTCAAGAAATATCTGTACCACAAAGAAAAGTTGCAAAGAAAGAGGCGATCTGAAGAGACGAGAAGACCAGGTGAATATAACATCCTCACTTGGCCTAGTTCGAAATAGGGGTAGGGTCAGATGGAGTTAGTTTGGATGGAGGACACATTTTCTTTGGGCTTCCTGACAACTGACGAGCACCTTTGGTTCCTTTAGATAGGTAGCATATTCCCTCGGGCAATTGAGAACGTTAGGCCTTTTATTTATAATTTTATTAAAGATATCGAATAATGTCCTCAGCATGTTAGATGCCACATCAAAATTGCTACATAGCAATATCTGTGTATTGATGATTTTTGACTCTGGCTGGCACGATATCCTCTCAAATGCTCCACATATAAAGTAGGCCCTGGATCGTCTTGGGAGTGTTGGTTAGTGAGGGCCGGTAGGCAGAGATTTGTTACTGCTGTCATTAAGTTATTAGGAGTGGGATCTGCAGTAGAGTTGTCCTTTGCAGAAGATGAGTTTGTACCATAGAATCCCTGATAGGCATCCAATGACCAGACAACACAGAGAAGTACGTTTAACAAGATGCATTATGGACTTAATGTGTGACAAAATAAAAAACAGCAATGGAATAAAAATCTACAAAAATGTCAGGATGCTTCTCAAATTACAAATAACTGCATTCTCAGGATGGATCCGATTTTCATACCAATTAAAAGTTTGTGAATAACTCCAAAAGTCAGGTTTCCCTTCCTTCACTTTCACAGTTTCTCCCAGGGTTTCCTCCCTGGGAGGAATCTCGCAGCACAATTTTTAGGTAATTTCTCTGGGCCTCCGCACTTAGGTTGTGTAATGACCACACTCCCATATTCGTATCACAGTGATGTTTTTGCCATCTTGGCCCTATTCCTCTGGGTCCTGCTCTGCCTAGTCCCAGGAGTTAAGGAGGAGCTCAGAATTGGCATTCGGCATGATTATGAAAAAGTGACATTGAGGCAGGGTAATGAGGGCACAGGTCGGAATATGGGGTATCTTCCAAAGTCCTGGATCTTGCAACAGATTTTATCAGCTGGCAGGGCAAAAGGGGAACCAGCATCCATACCTCATGGCCCCACTGGTGATAATCTAGCTTCTAGAACTAGCAACCTACTCTCACTGGCTTTCTCTTGTCTCCCTCCACCTCGGGTAACTCTTTCAGATCCTTTGAGTGTCTGAATAAGCATTCTTCATTCTTCTCTATCTCCTTGTTATCTAATACCTGGGCCTCTCCTGAGAACCCCACTCTGACTCACCACCTGTCCACCCCTTGAATACTTATTTTACCAACTTCCTGTCTTTTTCTTATAACTCCTTTTCATCCCTCCTCCACTGCTCATCACCTGTTATCACTCTAGCTCAGTGTTTCCATAAGAGATTCTCGCCTCCCTCTTGGTTATCCACCCATGCTCTCAACCTTTCAAAGTGCTCCTTGTCTGCTCCATTGTTCCTTCTTTTATCCCATCAGTGTCAACTTCCCCTCTGCCTTCATGCCATGCTCTGGTTTCTTAGACCCTCTTCCACTATCCTTCTTTGTCCCACCACTTCTTTCTCCTTGGGAATAATCTCTTCCGCAGTGCATTCCATCTCAATGTTTTCCTCTCCAGAATCACCAGCTATCTCCCCCACTATCCAGTAACAACTTCTCCTTTGCACTACTCCCTTCTTCACCCCTGTGTATACCTTCCAGATTATAATGAATATTCTCCTCACCACCTCTGTCCCATTTGTTATTGTTCTCACATTTTTTGCTTTCTGGATGTTAGTTCCTTCTGCATTTCTCCAGCCTCCCACTCTTTCACTCCTCTGGGCAGCACCCATCTTCCAATCATTTATCTCCTTTTCTCCTTCAACCCTTTTGGGAACTATGTATCTTCAGTCCCCTACAATTTCTCTATTCTACTGGTTTCCTCTCTTTGATTCCTTCTTTGTCGCTGTGGGCACCTCCCAGTTCCCAATCAATAATCTCCTTATCACCTTCGTCACTCCGGTAGGTAATGCTGGGGCTATCAGCTTCCCCCTCTGGAGATCTCCCACCGCACTTTGGCTCCCCTTTATATCTTTGGATACCACTTTCAAACCACTTGCCTTTTGTTTCAACTCTACTGGCTTTCTCCCATCTCCTAGGTCTCTTCTCCAGCTTTGTGATTCCAGTCTCTCCCACCAAGTGGGCGTCTCCTCAAGTCCTTAGTCTCCTGGTTCAGGCTCTGCTACTTCTTCTTCCCCCAGCAAACTTCCAATTAATGTACGACTCCCAGAATAGTAGCCCCATTCCCAAAATGGGCTATGCTTTCTCTAGTTGTTAGGCCTTGGAATTCCCTTGAATTGATTCTGGTGTATGAGCCATGCGTAGGTGAGGGGTTTTACATAGTGAGGACCAAGCCTGGTCCACCATCTTGGGTCAACTGATGCTGCTCGGTCAGGCGTATGCACAAAGGCTGGCCTGAGTCCTCTCTCATGCAAGTAATGACTGGAGAAAATGTCCACGCCATTTCCTTACCTATCAAGTCTCTGTAAGAGTTTGGTATATGTCCCCCTATGAATGGTGACCTAGTGACAGGGATTGGGCTGATATTTCTGCTGAGGATCCAGTCTCGCTTGAGGCCAACGGGCCTTCTTAAAGGGCCGGTCTCAAAAGGGTGTCCCAAGTGACTGGCCATTGCCATGGGGACTAAGTAGAGGTAGCCAAGGGATCTTCCACATACTTACCCTTAGGCCCATCATCCCCTAGCTTGGAGAGGTACCCGGGCCTCTTGGTTACCTCAATAGATGGTCCCAGAGTCAGGCAAAGTGGTCAGTGAGTTTTTGTGTTTACTCTGATGCAAATGATTTAGGCAGTATAAGGCAACATTTCAGAGCAGCTCTGGTTTTGGGGTCAGATCAAGTGTGTCTAGGATAGTGCTGAATTTGCTGTTGATGTCAATTGATGAGGACAACATGCTGAGTTCTTGTTTAAGTGAGTTAAGGGGGAAATCTTTGAAAGAATGATACTGCTGTTTGAAAGGTTTGGACTGGCCACTGATTGACGCGCGGGAAGGTGGGAAGTGATGGCTATGAAACTGGATTGCAATATTATTGGTATAGCGTATCTTGGTTAATGGTAGGCACACAAGAAGTGCTTTAATGTGAAGAAGATACGGTTTAGGGTGTTGTTGTGGATTGGTTTAGTGATGTGCTGTAGTGATGTGCTAAGTTCAAACAAAATATACTTTATATTCTTAGTACTAGGCTCTCTGGGGAGATTGAAGTCTTGAGAAAGATGTTAGTAGAATGTTTGATGGAGTTCAAGGGATGAGGTGGGGGGATCACCCAGAGGAATGTTCTATTGATTGTAAATGAATTGTAGATCATAGGACATGGTTACATATACAGAACTCTGATATGAAAAACGCCTGGTCTTGGGGCTGAATTACGTACTGCAGCAATGCATAACCATAGTTCACACCCTGTATCTCTTTGCTTATTCAGAAAAACCATGTAACCTTCTTAATAAAAGATTCCAAAACATTAAATATCAACGGGCCACTTGGATCAAAAGCATACATTCATTTAAAAAAAAAAAAAAAAGAAAAAAAGAGTAGCTTGGTTTAATTGGAAATCATGATACAGCTTCCTCGTTGTGTATATAGTTTAACTATACATATGTTGTACTTTACTTAGCTGCATTAACTATGCACCCCACCACTGCCCCCAATTCTGATTCACCCCTACAACTCTATTACTTTTACCCTTTTACCCTTCACAACATGAGAACCCCATTTTTGTTTCCGGATAGAGGAGGGTGCAGATTTGTACGTTAAATTATAAATCCCTTGTGATATTTGGGTCAATATTACAAAGCCATATTTCTTCTTAAGGTCAACCCTATCTTCTTGGCCCCCCTTTCTTGCACCATCAGAGTGCAGTGCACCTATCACTCTAAACCCCATCTATGTTGGTTGCTTCAAAGGCTTTGGATTACTCCCATTGTCTTCTGTCTTTGCTGCTTTGAGCTCGCTCCAATGCACAGCTCCAGATAATTTTCCGTTGCTACCCAGTACTTTGTTGTTCTTTCTTTTCTCCCCCATCCCTGTGCCCCTCTGTGCATGGAGGGATTTCTGCTCCTCTGCCCTGCCCATCGGTTCTTTCCTGCTTCAGGCCGCCTTCAGGCCCACCCTCAGCCTGCCCCGTCTCCCAGATAGGTGTACCTCTTGGGTCACATAAACCAGAATGCCAGCGAGATCGTCCATACTTCCCCAGCCTCCTTCATCTCACTGCCTACTGCCTGTACCTGTAGGAGCTCACTTCAATGCTCCACTACAGGAAATTTCCCAATGCCACACAGCCCTTTGTTGTTGTTTTATTTTAATTCTCGTCATCCCCTGCCCCTGTGTGCATTCCACTCGTACAACCTGTCCCTTGGTGCACTCCCACTTCAGCTTCCTTCAGGCCCACCCTCAACCCAACCCGTGGCCCAGATAGGTATTCATCACATGTCACACGACCTACAACACCACACATTTAAGGGAGCCATAAGGGCAGCCTTGTCGGGGCAGCCCTTGAAGGGCAGAGGCTAAGGATGACTCCTGGTACACACCCTGTCAACCAACATAAGACTCAAGACCCACGCAAGGTTGGATATACTCCACAAATTACTTGTATACATTATAAGTCTTACTAGAGTAACAGCACACCTTCATTTATCCAAACTGATGTACCAGAAGTATCCAGAGTACCAAACACGACTACCTCACTCTGCTTGCTACATAACTTTTAAAACCTGAATGATTCAATGAACATACGTACCTCTGTTTATTTATTTAATTGTATATGGTTCATTAAAAAAAACTTTACAATACAAAAAGAGAAAAAACAATTAATCAAGAAAATGATCAATACATTATATACCTTATAAATTAAAGTACAAAGCCAATAAAATTAAAATCGAATACAAAAGATCATAAAATACATTCTTTAAAAAAAATCAATATTTCAACTTTAAAAACTCCACTCTGTGAATTGCCCAATTTAGGAAGAACAAATGGATAAAATCATAGTCCCCTTATTGTTAACAGTTGTCTGGGTTGTTAACTTCAGGGCCTTTACAAAACATGACACCGCAATTTTTGCCTCTTCCCTCCCACCCTTTACTTGTCTTCCCTCACCCCTCCAGCACTATCTGAAATGTCATCAGGCCTAGTACGAAAGTCGCTTGTTTTGTTCCTCTCCCTCCTTTCTCCTCCCCCATCCTTCACCTCTTGTTAATCCTCGGCTCTACCAGAAATGTTGGCAGGCCTAGTACAATAGTCACCTGTCTGTTTCCAATTTCCTTCCTATCTGTGTTTTAGCTCTTGCACTATCTGAAATGTCATCAGGCCGAGTACAATAGTTAATTTCACATTCTTAGTGTTCATGGCCTGTAAGAATGCCATTGTATTTTCCCTTTTTCCCTCACTTGCCGTGAATCGCTTTGAAACAAATTGTGTATAGGCGCTATATAAATAAACAATCATATCATATCATAATATATCATATCAATCCCTGTAGACATCAAATTCAGGTTTAAGCATCTTTTCCACAATTCTTCTGAATCAACTGACTTAAGAGTTTTCATCATCTTCCCAAAATATCTTGATCTTAAAGTCGACACTGATGGACATTCCAAAAAGAAATCTATTATGGTTTCCACAACCTTCTCATCTTTACAAGATCTGCATCTAGTTTCATGTGTATCAATCAGGTTCCGCCTAAGCTGCATCTCACAAGTTCGAAGAAAGTTCCACCCAAAACGAAGCAGCAGTTGTTGATAAAAATGATTTGGGAATTGGGTGAAATAAAGTGCTTGGTCTCCCCATCTCTTATGCTCATGCGCCAAATGAGCAAGAAAAGGATACCCATGAAACTGGTCTGTGGAAAATATCCAGTCCGTCTCGTACAAAGCCTCCTTCACCATCTGTGGGTTGGTCTTTAACGTCTCAATGTCTAAACTAATGTCCTTCAGTAGGCTGTAACAATATACAGTCAACCTTCTCATCAAGCTTGAACAGTTCCCTTGCATAGCCAGCGACTCCCTATAAACATTTAGATTGTCGTAAAGGGACTCCTTCGCCGCTGAATTAAGACTCAGGAATAACATCAGGATTTTCCACTGTACCCGCACCTTAAGGGATAATAGCCCTAATTCAAATCGGATTGCATAGACAGGTATGCAGTTGGGGACTTTGAAGATTATTCTCCAGATATAAATCTTCAATGTATCCAGAACCCAAAGGATTCGGCAATCCATAATTCCAATCCATAAATCAATTTTGGAATAATCTTCCCTACATAAAAGGAAAGGGCTGGTTGCAATGAAAAACAGCCAAACCTAACATCCATTTTTAATAATTGATTTGTCAATGCTTCTGCTTTGTGCTTTAAAATAATTCCAATATTTCCAAAACCCTGATTTGCTGTTATGTGAAAACACAAGTATTTTTTAGAGAATTGGAGAATCCTTGTTTTCTCTAGATTCATTACCAGTCCATTCGAATGTGCATAATCTGCATTTCGCCGGAGGATAGCTCAGGGGCAAGGAGCTTGCTTGGAAGCAAGACAACGGGGAACCGCAGAGGCTCGATCCCCGGGTCCATGCTCAGAAACCTCTGGGTATTAAGCGCGTTATAAATAACCTATTATAATTAATTATAAGCCATTAAGAACTGCTGCAGCCCAATCTTTGTTTTGTCATACAATAGGAAATCAGCAGCGTAAATGATCCACTCAATTTTCAGAGAACCCAGCTTTGGAGAGACCAACAGTTTCCCTTCTAAGAATTACCCTACCTCTGACACATATACATTAAAAAGACAAGGAGCTAATATGCATCCTAATCTAAGGCCAGAAGTAGTCTTGATGTTTCTCGAGAGATCCCCTTCCTTGTTTAGCCACACTTTATTTATGGGCTCCAATAGACCCTCTGAAGATCCCAGCGTGCAAGTTTTGCCCAGAGTCTTTTCCGGTCGATCCTGTCAAAGGCTGCCAAGAGTTCCATTGAAGCCACGAAGGTGCAACCTGCTTTCCCCGTCCAGGTTTCCTCCTGAATAGCACAAACCACTACACCGTTCAAACTAGTCGAACATCCTTTGCTAAAATCAGTCTGCAACTTTGTAGGCCGTCCTACAGACCAGGGCCATTCTTGCAAGTGTTTTAGAATAAGGGATGCAAATATCTTACTGTATACATCCAGTAATGTAATGGGCCTTTAGTTTTTGGGGTTTGTTTGTGCTCCCTTCTTAAAGATAGGCACTACTAATCCTGTGCGCCAAGACTCTGGGAAATGACACCTCAAAACTATGTCTTTAAAAAGAAAGGCTAACACTCTGCCCATAACCGAGGATTAAACTTTAGAATCACGTTAGTCAGGCCATTTGGGCCAGGAGCCATGGATGGATTACAACGACCAATCAAATACTCGATAATGTTTGTCCCAATGGGCATTGGTGGGCCTTCCCTCACATAAATAAAACCATCTTGTAAATCGAATGCAAGTTGCCCTTGCATAAGTACAACTACCTATATAGTGAGCACTTGCCTCATTGTCTCTGTAAACATAACTGACACAGGTATTTTCCACATCATGCTTACACGCTTAACAACTACTGGCTGGCATCTCATATCTATTTCACAATTGGAGAGCATCATGAAACATGCCTCCCTACCTAAAACTTAGCCAGACCGCTGGTTAATATGCTAATCCTGCAAAATCAGCATAGCCTTTAAAATACCTGCACATACCTAGATGTTCCTCATATTTTGTCTGCATAGTGAACACACTGATTGAATGACACAATGTGTCCTCAAGAATAACTATCAAAGGGCTAGACAGTATTGGCTTGGATACCAAGCGCAATGCTAGACTGACTTATATAATTTCAATGCATAACAAGGACATATTGCCTCATTACGAGTAACCCGGTCCAGAAATAAAGGTACCGGTAACAACATTACCAGCACCTGTTCTGGACCGGGGTAATCCGAGTCTGTCGGTAAGGGCACTGAACAATCGTCAGGCCTGACCTGCTGGTAGTTCAGGCCCCTACCTGTAGAAAATTCACTGAAGCACTGTTAGCTATTGACTTTTCCATCCTTCTCTTCTGAAGCTCAATTGAAAATATACAGAACATTACAAACCTTTTAAAATGCATTATGGGGTCAATGTGTTCACTGAAAACCCAAAATAATATTGGTGAGTTTAGAAAATGCATCTATTTCTTTATAAGTGTAAAGCACATGGTAAGGGATTGCCTAAGCAATACGTTGTCTGCTAAGCTTGTCCAATTTGCTACATTGGCTTTCAAAAGAATTGTGATCTCATTGCTTTGCTTCAATAAAGGCTTGGTTACTTTATCAGTATTGTTATTGCACTGCACGTAGACACTTGCTACGTTTACTAATACAGTAGCAGAAGAGCACAAGAAATCAGAAACACATGCAAAGTTTTGTATAACAAGGTAAAGTATTGATGCCTTTCTATCATTTGCCGAAGCCCCTTCTTGTTCAAACACAGCAGTTCTTATGTGAAAGATAAGGAATGGCTTCAGTTCAAATGTAATCTGTTCCAAATGATTACGCAAAAATGCCATCATTATCTGTTAGAATGTGATTTGTTAACAAGAAATCAGGAGTGTGATTTAGCCTTTAAAAAGCAGCTATTTCAGAAGAGGAGTACTTCTGGGCCACAAGATCATGACCTGCCTTGGTACGAAAAAATGAAGCAGATTTAATGAGTGGACCAAGACTCTAATTCTGGAGGTAAAACTAATGTACAATGCTGAACTGCCTTGAAAACAAACAGCTTTCAGATACCTTCAACCAGAGACAGTAAACTAGTAATGTGGTTAAAATATTGGCTTTATGACAATTTTACTAAATTTGAATTTTTGACTGTTTCAATATGGTGCGGGCTAAAATAAGCAATTTTGCAACATACATTTTTTCTTTTCCGTGGCAGCACCATTAAGATACACCATGATGTATTTTTGTTACGCATGCCTGCCACCTTTCCCTGTGCTGGTGAAACACTGAGTTTAGGGTGGTGTAAATGTTGGCACAGCGTCCATATACAACCTGTGTTTCCCCTCATATTTCTTTGGCCAGGATAATGAATATTAGCAAAGCACAGAGGAAGGGCAGGATATATCCTTTACAGTGGGGTTGACATGTTTTACCTGTAATCTGTTTTGGTCCATGGCTCTAGATCTCTTTTAGGTTGTTCTTAGTTAACTACCCATAGAAGGCAAGGACTTTTTGAAATAGCTGTTAACCCTTTCCACCTAATGGGTTAACCAGAGGTTGGTCTGCATAACCTTGCATGTCCCCTAGTTTACCAATCTACAGCATCACAATTGCGAGCATGAGTTTAAGTTTTACTGGACAACAATAGCCACATACCAATTTGTGATTGGTAGTAGGTAGCTTTACCATTTTAGAAGAGTAGGATGCTCGGTATCTACTCCACTACTTTACTGCTAGTATTAGGAATTATATATTGCTTGTCCTCTTATTTGTGGATACTATTTTGTTTGTTAAAACTTAGGTTTATCGAGAGCAATGTGTTCTTTTAACTCTTATTTAAAGAATAATAAATTATGTTTAAATCCGCTTCAGGTGGAGGGAACAAACTTACCTTAGCTATTATATTTCAGACAGGTGTTCTTGGTCCAGTATAGTGTATAGATTAGAGATTAAATTGGCCCCACAATACGCATTGATGCAGAATATTTACTTTAAATATTGTACATAGTCTGATTCCTTTAAGGAAATTTTATGCAGAAAACATCTTGCCCTCTATCTTGTAAGGGTTATAATTAGCCATTCTCGATTGGCATAAAATGTGTACCATTGAAGGTACATTTGGGAAGAAATTATAGGGCCTTCCGTTATCATTACCTTTTGTTTTCATTAGGTATGAGGTTTACATTGAATCATGGTGATCTTACATTGAGAGGCAAAAATATAAATTACTGAGACACATTTTAGATCCCCTTCCATACACTTTATTTGTTGATCTGAATTCTCTAGAGAAATCCGGAGACTGTGGTGTACTAAATAATTTTATAAAAGAATCGGACGCCATATTAATTAAAAAAGATCTAGCTTGTAATTTGTTGTTCAAAAATTCAGATGCTTTCAAAAAGGAAACACAAATGTTCAACTGCCTAGGGGCCAGGATCTAATCACAAATGTAAGTTGCATCATGATTATAGCAAGATTTATAAACCTTTTGACTTCCTTCTGCAATGTATAAAACTATTTCCGAGTACAATACAAAGACTGGTTTTCGTGAGGCTTAGGTTCAACTTGAAGAGGGAAAATGGGACAATCCCTTTCCCCGATCCCCATGCAAACTATGGCCTATGACATCATGACCTAAGCACCCACCGCGGGATGAGTTAACCACCTTGACCGCTGCCCCGGACATCAAGATCCACCATGGCCAGGGGATGCCCTGCAGACCCAGGCAAGCTCTGCGTCATCCAAACTACATGGTGGGACCTCGGGTAAGCTGACACCGACCATATGGACCAACTCGATTAGGCATCACCCACAAATATCGCCATCGTTAGAGATGACATGACGACATAGCCAGTGGACAAGAACACACATGCCACCAAGCACCTGGATCAGACACACACCAACCCACATGAAGAACATACTCAGTGCTATGACGTAGAGGACCACTCACACTCTCATATGCATCCTTGTTATTTTTCACATAGGCTAACTACAGCACCGCAGAAACGCAAGACGCCAGAAGAGCTTGTGTATATGCTTGCAGACGCTTCCTTGCTACTAAAACCATGAAGATGTAGCCCTGTAGATGGACTAATGCATAAGAACCCATGTCGCTCTTCGCGACCCCTGTGCTATGGACTGTATGCCACCACCCATAGACTAGGGCAAGGTAGGCCGCAAACCAGAGTCCCCAGGCCGGAGCAGCTCAGACAGAGCTGCAAGATGCTAATCATGCAGACAGACCCTGACGAGAGCCCCACAGCCAAGGCCACGAAGTTGCAAATCTACACGCCGCGCTCCCCGCGCCATGGGTACACCTGCCACTGCTAAACACTCCTCAGAGCCGAAATACAAATCAAATACCCATAATTCTGCTCCAGCCACGGTCTTCCAACACGTGACCAGGCCGACCTGATACAATGCCAGGCCCCAAGGCCAGAGAAGCTCTGGGTTCCCATGTCTGGGACCCAGACTGCAACAACGAAGCTACAAGTTGATCACCGGCAGCGATGGGAACGGGACACCCAACTGCCAGTAGTCAGACCTGTCCATTGTCTGCCACTGACACATAGTCATACATTGTTGCCAGCACCAGGTACATCGCAAGCTGGGAACAGCCATGGTCCCAAGCTTGGGAGCCTACAGATGAACCAATCAGAATACAAGGGGCTAACCACTGACGACACTATAGTCAACCAATCACTACCTTTCCCCTTGTAACCATTTTCATGTAGGTTTAGGGGCTAGTTTTTCCAGGTGACGCACGTAGTAGCATCATCCGGCTAGAAAAAGGGCCTGCGAGCCCATCTCAGCTGAGAGATGTTCTTTGGGTACCTGTGCTCTGAGAACCTGTCCTTGTCTGTTTTGTGCAATAAACAGCAGTAACTCTTTGCTCTTGTTTGTGCCTCATACTCCTTTGGGACGCGGGAGGAGATGGGGCCTCCCCAACACCGGAGGTCCGTGAACGGTCCTGCCGACCCCCAGGAAATTGCCCTGATAAGTTGGAGACACTGATGAGATGGTGTGATAGACCACAGTGAGATTGGTTGCGTCAAGATGGCCCGGCAACGCAGCCCCCTCTGCCATTGCCCCCTTTGGAGGTCTACAGGACCATCGCGGAACTGCGAGATGACCCGACAGCGCAATCCAGAGATTGGCCATCGGGAGCCGCGGTTGGCGAGTGTCCAGACGTGGTCCAGGCGAGGGGAGGCGGCCAGCTGATTGGGAGGGGTGCCCGCAGCCAAGCGGCACCGGCAAGCGAGAGCCCGATGTGAGTATGGCACACGCAACCAGCAGTGTAATGTTGTGCGGGTGGTGGGAGGAATTGTGAACAGGGTGGCAGGTGGTTTTTGGAGTCTGTTCAGAAAAGATGTTGGTCATTGAGCGGCGATCGATGTGTAAGGTATATTGGGGATCGGAACGAAGGCAGACCCCTCTAGTGTTACAGAGCAAGCTGGGTGGGGCTTCGAGCTCCCACGTGTCATTGGCGGATCGTGCTGATTGGTCTAGATCGCGGACACCTGTACAAGGGGGTGTGGCATTCCTATGAGTTGGTGTTGTAGATCAATGAATAGATGTGGATTCCTATTAATTGAGTGTTTTAGCTCGGTGAATAGATGAAGTATTCCCAAGAGGTAGCTAGATTGTTTCTCAGTGCGTAAGATATTTGTCTGGTTAAGCTCCCCTGGAGAGGGGGCGTTTCACACACAAGGCGACGCAGCGGGTGCAGCTTAACTATAATAATGAAGTGATTAATGAATACTCCACTCCAGGCGCTGTGGGAAAACAGCTGTGGGGATTGTGGGGAATAAGTTTGTCAGAATTGGCGCGCATTTTTATGTTCCAACTGTACATACCAGTAACACATTGTACTAGATGGTGACATCACCCATAGGGCTTGCATAGGACACTGCGGTCTTCTTCAGCATAATCGGAGCCGAGGCACGCGATAAAGGAGGAGTGAAGGGGGACAGGTGGCCGTGCACGGAGAACGCCGGCACGTCCTCGAACAAAGGGGTTACACTGAGAGGTGGTGCGACCATTGGGAGGGGGAAGAGACAGGCATACACTGCCCAGGCAGTGAGGACAGAGAGGAAGGAGGAGGGGTTAGAAGTACGTTGCAGGTACGCCGAGTAGCGGCAGTGCAGGAAAGGCGGGGTGGCTCAAAAGCACACTGCGCGGGGCGTGAGGACGCAGGGGGCCTTGCGCGCCACGGGTCGAAGGGGGCCCTAGCTCCGAAAGGAGGGGTGTAAAGGGAGTTGATAGCATTGTACAGAACAAGAGGGCGGTGGTGCCCAGCATGAAAGTATTGCGATAACAACATTGCTTTTCCTTGCAGCATAAAGTCGGAAGTCCCCAAACTACGGGGCCAGGTAACGGCAGTGCTCAAAAGTATACATTTCAACATGTCTGTGTATTATGGGATAGGGGCAGAATATGGGGCCGGCACAATAACAACACCGCTCCAGCACATCTGCGCAACAACACTAATAACGCACAGAGATAAAATAGTCAAGTACCGTATTGAATGGACTCGAGGAACAGATGACAGGATTAGGATACTGGCCGCCCAACGGCAGTTTTGACCTGACCACTCAACATTCACTGTTAGCATACTTACATAACACTTATAAGGGGAAGAGGTTAGCAGGCCACCTAGAAGTTTTCGACCTCTGGAGAATGTTTCAGGGATGTTGAGTATGCAGGAGGTAAAGAAGGAGGAGGTGTGCGAGGGGGACGGGTGCAGCGCACCCCAAACACCTCCCAGTGCTGAGTAGAGCGAGGAGGAGGCAGCAGGATCATACCCCATTGCAGTAGTAAAAAATGACAATGGGGGAGGGACACCCCTAATTAAAGAGGTGAAGAAGGAGACAGAAGGGTTGTATCCGATGAGGGAGTTAAGAGAAGCAACACGGCAGCAATTACCAGCTGCCGAGGGATACTCAAACCCTACCTACCGCCCACCACCGTACGCACCAGAAGACAACTATCAAAAGGGGCTGCGTGCAGGGAGTGCAGTAGAAACCAGACAGGCACAGGTAAGCTCTAGTAACATAAAAAAGTCCCGAATGCACTCGGCGAGTGTAGAGCCAGACAAATGTATAGCAGCACAGGTGTTATTGAATCTCCAGGGATGGTAACAGGAGAAGAGGAGGAGGTGATAAAAAAGGTAGATAAGACAATGGTAGGACACACCCAGGAAGGGACGAGGTAAGTACAAGGGAAGAGGGAAACATGACAAAGGAGGAGGTGGCAGTATTGGACGCGAAACTAGCAGAGCTGAGGGAGGCGCGAAGCGTGTTGATTAGACAGCTCGAGCTAGAAGAGCGGGAGAGGAAGGAAAAGAGGAGAGAAGGTGAGGGGATGCGAGCAGGATTAAACCAGCAAGAGGAGGAGAGAAGGAAAAGGGAAGAGAACCGCATAAGGGGAATTGCAGAAAGAGTAGCACGCATGGAGCAGCGGGCGATCAGGAGGAAACAAGAGGAATGGGAGGAGAATGACAAGGAGATGTCACTATGCAAGAAGAAGATTATATCAGAGAGCGCACGGAAGAACGAGGAAGGGAAAATAATAGAGAGTATACTAGCGAAAGAGGGCGGGACGTGGAACGACAAGGATAGAGACGCAAGGGTGCTAGGGCAGGTAAGTGATGCAATAATGAACAAACTTCGCAGGGCGGGGGCGGCGTTAGAGAATGAAGGCGACCAACAAAGCAACCAAGGGCTAAGAGGGACAAGCCAAGTACCCAGGAGTAAAATCAGTGCATGTAGTAGTAGTGAGGTAGCGATACAGCAAATAAGGGGAGAAACGGAGGAGACAGGTGAGTACACAGATATAGATTTGGGCACTGTGACAGTGGGAAGAACACACCCACACACAAAATTGACATTGTCAGACAGCTTTTGTAGTGAGGAGGAGGAGGGATTGTGCGGAAGTCAGAGTGACGGGAGTGGAGAAGGGTTAAGTAAACTCTATATCACATGCACAGACTGCGGGTCGTCATGGGAATGCAAAACACAAGAAGAAGAAAGAACAAGGAGGCAGCACAAAAACTCATCAGGGGAAGGGGCACAATGACCAATGACACAACCTGCCCAACACACGCCATATGTTAATCAACTTAGAGACCTCCAAAGTCGCAGGATGGAGGGATTAGTAACAACACAGAACAAGACCCAGCAGAGCAAACAAAGAGATCATAAGGGTATAGGGGACACACGGCTTGTACAACACCTCACTGAATTTATCGAGGAATTTTCTGTCATGGAAGAGGAAAGTGAATACACACACACATCACCACGCCAGAGGAGGTAAAACAATACACACAAATGCCATTACTAGAGAGAGGGGGGCAAGGCCACAATATGTCCCATGGAAGCATGCAGACAAGGAAAACATTAAATGTAGACTACCATCCTTGAGCGGAGGGGTGGGAAAATGGATATGTGAAATGGAGAAGCTAACTGCAGGACGCAAGTTAGCCATTGGGAATGTCAAGGGATTATTCGTTTCCATACTAGGTGACACAGCAGATGACATTTGGAAGAGGGCGGGGGGATTCCCTGGGGTGATAATCAGTGACACCTCACATGATGGGGCACCCTTTGCAAATTGCAGGCACGCACTATGGCAAGCACTCAGGGTAAAATACCCAGACACATCAGATATAGGGGCAATAACGTCACGCAAAATGCGCGAGAAAGAGGACCCTGTTAATTACATTCAGGAAAAGTGGTGCCTGGAAACGCGAGAACCGTGGGACAAATCATTAGCAGTTTTTTACCACATGCTGATACAGGGGCTCCCAGAACCAGTACAGAGACAGTTGAAAAAACTGGTAGGAACGGAAGCAAAAGCATGGCCAGAAATACAATTAACAATAGTACACCATTGTAGGTTATGGCAAGAGAAGATGAAACAGAAAGAGGAAGATCGAAAGGCAGATGAGGCAAAACTGGTTCAAAAGAAACTGTCAAAATATGCCATGGAAGGTGCACTTATAACAAGCCCCGCACCTCAGACACCAGCCATTGAGCAACAGCCCCAACCAATAGCAACACCACCACAGCAAGCACAAACTACGACACAGCAATTGCTACCACCGCCTCCATACACAGCCCAACACGCATACGCTCCTCCAATGGGGGAGGATACATGCAAATGGGCAACGGCTACACAATCAACTACAGGGGGAGGGGTGGGTTAACAAGAGGGAGAGGATTTGGCCCAGCGGTGCACCAGCAAGGGGGAGGGTTTCGAGGGTATAACCAATATGGACAGCAGGGGTACTCAGACAACACTGGAGGATACATGTGGCAAGCCTGAGAGCCACCAACGTGCTGGACCTGTGGGCTAGTAGGACAGGTATCACGCACATGCAGGGCAATGCCAACACAAGCAGGATGGGGGAGCAAGGGCAACAGGGTTACAATGAGGGACAACACTACTGTCAACAACCACAGCCCCAACAAATGACAGAAACACACGCGCAACAACAAGCACCACCACAACCACAGCAACAATACGTGATGCCCACTGCACAACAAATAAAGAACCAACCAGCACAGCAACAAGCACAACAACAAATGACGACGGCACAACAACAGCACATCCAAATGGTACAACAGCTCACTCAGATACAGGACAACGCACAACTACTTACAGACACGCCAATAACACAGAAGTAAATGGGAAAGGTGCCAATACTAGGTCACAACCCATACACAGGGAAAGGACTGTCACTATACCCTCAATAGGACAGCCCACAGAAGTCCTTGTTGTGCCCCATCCTGTCAGTAACACCTAACCCTGCGGAGGAACCACGCATAAAGGTGGCAATAGGTGACAAAACATTTTCTTTCTTAATTGATACAGGGGCCACTAGATCCTGTATTAGGGAAGGGAAGTGCAACTTGTCAGGCGAGGCCATGCACACTCAAGGATTCTCTGGGGCTTGAGGGCTGGTTCCTTTTACAGATAACATCTCATTATCTTTCGGAGATCACGACATATCCCTGCCACTACTATACTCAAAACAATCGCCAGTAAATATACTAGGAAGGGACATCATGAGCAGACTGAACATGACTATATCCTTCACTGACAAGGGAATAGTGTGTTCCATGCCAGGCATACACATGTTCACCGCACCACACATACTTCAGGCTTATTGTGGCAAGAAAGTGGCAAGGGCAGAACCAATGGATGGGGACCTCTTCCAATATGGGACAGATATGGCAATAGCATGGCTACCGGGAATAGAGGGCAAGGTGTGGAGGAGACCGGCAGCATACATGTTCAGACCGGAAACACCCACTAGTGAGGAAGAAGGGGCAATAATATCAGTGGACATCGAGAGTATTGTAGCAACTAAAGACTACATTGCAGTCCACATTCAGGATGGAGAAGGGAAAGCATGGCGGGCAGTGGTAGCATTGACTGAAGGATGTCGGCTGACACAGGTATCAGATGAGGAACCGTTCTCAGACAAAGTAGGAGATCGGGAGATGGTGTTCCAGATGAGCGTCTATGTTTGGTTGAGAGTGACCTACAAGGATGTAGCACAGACAATGGCAATGGCACTAGAAGCAGCCGTCCCTACACAAGTACCCTTCTACGAGGAAGATTTAGCAGCTGTACCCACATCACTATGGACTACTAGTCCCTAGAATATGGGTTGCATAAAAAGCATCGTGGAGTACAAATAAAGCTAAAGAAAGGTGCAATGCTGCACTGTCTAAAGAAGCTGATGAAGGGATTTATGAGAAAATAAGTGCCCTAGTGGAAAGAGGAATATTAGTCCGACAAAATCCCTGTGCAACACTGCGGTTTACCCTGTGAGCAAGGCAAAGGGAGGGTCTTGGTGTTTCATACAAGATCTGACCACTTAACCACATTGTGGAGGCAGAGTACCCGATAGCAGCTAACCTAGCCACAATATTGTGCGGAATACCAGCAGAGGCGTCACGATTCACAGTGGTCGACATCAAAATGCTTTTTTCTCTCAATACCATTACACCCTGACTCGCAAGATTTAACAAGTTTCACATACCGCAATACAAAATGGAAACACACTAGACTACCCCAAGGGTACTGCGAGTCCCCATCCATCTTTAACAGAGTAATACAAATGGACCTAGGAAACATAGACATGAAAAGAACGGTGCTGCAGTATGTGGAGGATATCATCATCTGCAGCACCACTGAGGAAAAGTGCAGAAGGGACTCTGTAAAAATGCTCACAGTGTTGGCTGAGAAAGGATACAAGGTTGACAAGGGGAAACTGCAGTACTGTCAGGAGCAAGTACTTTATATCGGGCAGATCATTTCACAAAGGAAAGGAACATTGCACCACAAAGGGCACAAGCAATAAAGAATTCACCACAGCCACAGACGGTCAGGGAACTTCAGCAATCGCTTGGCCTATGTCACTACTGTACAGCATGGGTCTTTGATTACAGCTCACACATAGGACCCCTGTTAGAGGCCCTCAGTGAGGCACAGAGAGGGGCAAGGAAGTTGGGGTGGACAAGAAAAATGACAGATGCATTCAATGAGCTTAAACGCGCCATTTCTTTGGCACCAATACTAG
This sequence comes from Ambystoma mexicanum, assembly GCF_040938575.1. NCBI lineage: Eukaryota > Metazoa > Chordata > Amphibia > Caudata > Ambystomatidae > Ambystoma > Ambystoma mexicanum. Next base: position 900,754,762 of record NC_090926.1, read on the forward strand.
GTACTCCTAATTATGAAAATGAATTCTACATATTCTCACATTGCGATGGTGCAGTAATGAAGGCAGTACTAACTCAAAAGATGAGCATGGGACACAAACCAATAGCATTTTACAGCGGCCACTTAGACCCTGTGATGATGGGGCACTTCCCGTGGTAACAAAGCCCAGCTGCAGAGGCCTTTACAGTAGAAAAACCATCCTCAATCACCATGGGATGCTCCACCAACATGCCCTCTTCGCAATATTAATCAAGCCAAAATCCACGCTGACTACCCAAAGAGCAAAACGGTACGAGATTATTTTGTCTAGACCTGAGCTGAAAATAGTAAGGTGCAGTAATGTCAATCCAGCACGGTTTATAGCAGAGGAAGTGGAAAATGGAGAGCATGCACACGACTGTGCACATGCGTTTGAATTTTACTCATATACCAGAAAAGTAGAAGAGAATGCCCTAGAGGGTGGTGAGATAATGTATATCGATGGGTCATCAACAATCGATCAAAGTGACGGAATAAGAGGGACAGGAGCAGCAGTAGTGCGATTGAGGAAAGAATGAACTTACATACCAGTAAAATGTGACAAACTACCTCAGCACTATTCAGCGCAAGCAGCAGAACTAGTAGCGCTTATTCTGGCCTTAGAAGAAAGCAACGAGAAACAAGTAACTATATACTCTGACTGTGCATACGTTACCTCAACAGTATATTCAGGATTAATAAAGTGGCAAAGAAGAGGATTCAGAAGAGCAGATGGTACTCCAGTACAACATGCTCTCCTACTGGGTGAACTAATAGAAGTAATTGCTTACCCAGTAGAAGTAGCGCTGGTGAAGTGTCAGGCACACACAAACGGGGAAGACACCATATCAAGAGGTAATGAAACAGCAGACGCACACGCAAAATATGCTGCATACTTTGGCGAGGCATGGGACCTCCAAGAAAAACAAAAAGATAAGGGGTGGGGTAAGACAGATGATAATGAAGGATGGATACACACACATCCCAGAGACACAGATTATGGAATTACAGGCGGCAGCCCCAATGGCAGAAAAGGAATTGTGTGTCAAAAGAGGATGAACAATGTCACCCACAGATGCACTATGGCAACAGAATAATACAGGGAAAGTTGTGATACCCCTGGCCCAACTACATCATCCCGCGCACACAGGGAAAGAAGTAATTGCAACACGACTAAAAGAATCATGGTTCTGCCCCGAGCTAAACTCACATGTTGCGAACTTCATCAGTAACTGCCTCACATACCAACAGTTCACGGCCGGTCACACGCTGCAAGTGATCAAAGGTACAATAACCCGGCCGGAAGGACCCTTTTTACACCTACAGATTGACTACGTGGACATCATCAAAGTATGTCAAGGATACAGATACATGATTGTAGTAGCATGCCCATTTTCAAGGTGGATCAGGTTGGTCTGTGCTCTCATGCAGACACATTCAGAGCAGCTACATTTTTGGTAAGGGAGGACTTCCCGAGGTGGGGAGTTTGCGAAGTACTGAGGTCAGACAACGGTCCCCACTTTGCCAATGAATTATTCAAACAAGTAACTACCCTTCTAGGAATCGAGCATAGGTTTGCCTGTGTGTATCACCCACAAGCTAATGGCATCTGTGAACGCCTCAACAGTCTCCTAAAAGAAGAAATAGCAAAGATCCAGCAAACAACCAAAAAGAGTTGGCTGTACTGCCTCCCTCTGGCCCTGTTTGAGTTAAGAAATAGACCAGGTTCGGACCACCACCTCACACACCATGAGGTGGTGACCGGACACCAGATGCACCTCCCCCTCACACCACCATCAAGGGCAATGAGTGATTGCAAGTACTGTTTTTGGTGAGGAAATGCACGAGTATGTCTCTTCCTTGGTTACTAGTGCCGCTTTTATCTCTCAACAGATTCAATGGACACAGGGCGGGTCAGCAAACAACCAGCAGGGAAAAGCAACCGACAAGGAACAGGACCTGACTGCACAGTGGACAGTGAAAGAAGGAGATGAAGTTCTCTAAAAGAACTACCAGAGGAAGTGGAATGCCCCTAGATTCACAGGGCCCCATAAAGTGCAGAAAGTGGCCCCTAGAGCAGTAAAACTATCCGACAAGGACATTTGGACACACATTCACAACATCAAGCCCTACAAAGCACAGACCTGCCCTCAACTGACAACAATGACACAGCACAGGAGCCAGATACCCCAAAACACACAAATGATCAGCCACCCCTTGCCCACCCCATGATCACGAGATCCCAGACAAAATTCGCCACCACACCAGAACAATAAATTAAGAACTTCCGATAAAAGAACGGGAAAAAATAAGTTTAACTAAAATTAACAGCCACCAGCTAAAGAAGAACATTGTCAAAGAAATATGCAATATACACCACACTGTGAAAACACATGTATGCTCACTTCTCTTATTGTCTCGCACATGCAGGTATTGCACATTGTTATTGTATATGTAAGTGAATGACAAAGAACATACGCCACTGCCCAGGGCCAAATGCTACCCACAGACGATACCCCAGAAGCACTCTCACATCAATTTGTATACATTATAAAAAAGCCAAAATACTTAAGGCCAAGGAGAATACGTATATATTATAACGCGTTTCTCATGCTAATAGTATGATCATTCTCGCATCTCCATGCAGCATTACCCGCCTTGGGAGATAGGACGGTGAGGAAGGCGTGGGAAGAGCTTTTCGCCTGGGCATTGAATGACCACTTGATAGGCAGGGCTTGAATAACACGCACTAACAGTGATAACGCTACTTTTTAGTGATTTTCAGGCAGGCACCTATATCATCTAAAAGTAAAATATCTGCAGGACTGCAGCACAGGTAAGATACAAATGTCAGTGGTAATAGCAACTGTAATAAAGATGTTGGGGATATTTTTCACCACTGGTCTGATAACTGCCGCTGTCTGGCAGGCCTACTATGCTTTTCATGTGACTGCGACTCCCAGTACTAACATCTACCCCACCACAGCCGCAAGGAGAACTGTGTCAGGTGATACAAGTAGCACGGGGCATAACGATAAAAGAGGTTACCGTAGTGTTTCTATAGATGTACATAGGGTGGACACATATCTCAAAGAATCTGCACACGTCTCCAACAACATGTGGTACAAGCACATGTTCAAAATTGGTAAAGACACGACAAAGGACAACTGCTATGTGTGCTTGTTGATCCCATACGCTATAAGCGCCTCAAGAACATTCTTGGCAACTGAGGTACCAGCAACAACTGCAGAATGCCTGTTATACTTAACATTGTTTCAGACACGTGGAATGTTTCAAGGGAAAACAGCAACACTAAGGTAGAAGTCAAGATCAACATACCCCTACAAAGACAGCTTCATCAAAACACTACTGATGTTTGACAATTACTGGCAGTTGACCGAAGGACTCCAGTACATAACAGACGGAGCCGACAAAGGAGAAACAAAAGAGGTAACACTAAACTACCTACCCTGCCACTGGAGCGTAAGAGAAATTGGAGGTGAACCAGGGTGCTGGGAAAGACCACTAATAATAATGTATGGAAAGGTATACACAAAGAACAGCTGGGTGGACAGAGTTGTGGGAAGCAAACCACTGACGTTGGCGAAATCCACAGTAATGACAGTGCAAGAAGAAAACGATAAATGCTACAAGGAAAGGACAAAGAGTGCAGCATTAGTATCATGGTTAGATAAAGAGGAAGAACTCATAACAATAATTCCCCTTACAACACCCACACTATGATACCAGCATGGTGGAGAGATTGATGTTGGAGCGAATGAAGGGTGCAGAAGGACGGTCAAGCTTCCAGAGGGGGGTGCAGAAACAGCAGTATTGATGGACCACTATTGGGCCTACGGAGCAAAAGCATACAATAGCTTGCCACAATCATGGAACGGAGTGTGCACTATGGTACACATCAACGTTCCATCACTGGTAGTACCGCAAAAGCACGTCGACATGGAGAACTTCCCTAAGATGGGCAAAGGGAACAAAAGGAAGATAAGATCACTGAGTAAGGTAGGCAGAAAGTCACAGAGCGGCACTACACATGACAGCCACCTGTCCAGAGTAAAAAGACAAGGGGAACCACTGACAGGAAATTACCTGTGGGGACGGTCCGAAACAGCACTGAGCGAGATTCCACCAGCACATAGACTATTTATTTAGTAGAGTGGCAGTGTTCTTTTCCTCCATCGTACATCCAGGAGTGCAGGCGTATGCAAATGCAAAATGGCTACAGTTAACAAAATGGGAGCTAATGATGACGATTAACTCCACCGTTAACGGGTTCAACGCAATCAAGGAAGAACTGAGAGCGATTAGGATGGTGGCCCTACAGAACAGATATGTAGTGGACCTTCTGACAGCAATCGAAGGAGGCGTTTGTGCAAAAATTGGAAGTTCAGATTGCACGTTCATTCCTGCAAATGACGAGGACAATGGTACGTTATCTGCAGCGGTATCACAGCTGGCCAAGATGCACGCCAAGATGGAAGAGGAAGCTAAGGGGGTGAAGAAGGATGGTAACTGGTTTTCATACATCTGGTCTTGGATGCCATCATGGCTCTCGGATGGCCTCAAGGTTGTGGCAGGATACATGATACTGGGAATGGCTTCTCTGATGGGGATAAAGCTATGGAGGACAAGGTCCAAGTGCACTGCCAAGGAAATGATAGGAATGCACGTGCTAATGCCCGCTGAAGACAAACACGCAGATATAATAATCAAAGAACGCAAGCGATTGTGGCAACAGATAGTGGAAGCAGACTTGTATCCACCATCTATAAAAGTAGAAAATCCACAAAACCCGAGAAGCTATGTTGGAAAATGGGTTTACTGCAAGCACGGTGGTGGATGTGTATACATGTACTGGTCCTTTGAAGACCACGTGGACTGATACGGACACCTGGCAGGAATAACGAAGGTATAGCGAGTAAGAGGAGATAGAAGAGTGGATAATTTTGTGGTCGACAAGTCGACCAGAGGGGGGACTGAAGAGGGAAAATGGGACGATCCTTTTCCCAGATCCCCATACAAACTATAGCCTATGACATCACGACCTAAGCACCCACCACGGGATGAGTTCAGCCACTTGACCGCTGCCCCGGATGTCAAGATCCAACATGGCCATGCCCCGCACACCCAGGCACTCGATTAGGCATCACCCACAAATATCGCCATCATTAGAGATGACATTACGACATAGCCAGCGGACAAGAACACACGTGCCACCAAGCACCTGGATCAGACACACACCAACCCACATGAAGACAATACTCAGTGCTATGATGTAGAGGGCCACTCACACTCTCATATGCATCGTTGTTATTTTTCACATAGGCTAACTACAACACTGCAGAAACGCAAGAACAGCTCGTGTATATGCTTGCAGATGCTTCCTTGCTACTAAAACCATGAAGATGTAGCCCTGTAGATGGACTAATGCATAAGAACCCATGTCACCCCTCGCGACCCCCATTGTTATGGACTGTATGCCGCCACCCATAGACTAGGCCAAGGTAGGCTGCAAACCAGAGTCCCCAGGCCGAAGCAGATCAGACGGAGCTGCACGATGCTGATCATGCAGAACAGACCCTGACGAGACCCCCACAGACAAGGTCACGAAGTTGCAAATCTACATGCCGCATTCCCCGCGCCAAGGTTACACCTGCCACTGCTAAACACTCCTCAGAGCCGAAATACAAATCAAGTACCCGTAATTCAGCTCCAGCCACGGTCTTCCAACACGTGACCAGGCCGACCTGATACGATGCCAAGCCCCAAGGACCAGAGCAGCTCTGAGGTCTCACGTCTGGGACCCTGACTGCAACAACGAAGCTACAAGTTGGACACCAGCAGCGATGCGAACGTGACCCCCAACCACCAGTAGTCAGACCTGTCCATTGTCCGCCACTGACACATAGTCATACATTGTTGCCAGCACCAGGTACATCGCGAGCTGGGAACAGCGATGGTCCCATGCTTGGGGGCTCACAGATGAACCAATCAGGGGGCTAACCACTGATGACACTATAGTCAACCAATCACTAACTTTCCTTTCCCCTTGTAACCATTTTCATGTAGCAACTATTAGGGACGACCCAAGCGTACCACCTGACCCCTTCTCTACCAATAATCTTTTCTCCTATACTGGTCCATACTGACCCTACCACTCGGGGAGCCAACCCGAGATAGCGTTAGGTTTAGGGGCTTATTTTCCCAGGTGACACGTAGTAGCGCCATCGAGCTAGAAAAAGGTCCTGCAAGCCCATCACAGCTGAGAGATGTTCCTTGGGTACCCGTGCCCCCTGAGAACCTGTCCCTGTCTGTTTTGTGCAGTAAACAGCAGTAACTCTTTGCTCTTGTGTGTGCCTCATACTCCTTTTGGGACGCGGGAGGAGTTGGGACCTCCCCAACCCCGGAGGTCTGCGAACGGCCCTGCCGACCCCCGGGAAATTGCCCCGAAGAACTTATTGGGCACTTGTGATAGGTGGGGTCCCTTCAGAAATGTCACCCCATCTATGAGATTTAGTAAAGTTTGCAAAGCGGGAGACCCCCAAGAAAATCTAACACACTGTCTAAGTGACTGTGCCACCACTTTTAACATACAGAGGAAGTTGGGGTGTTATGTTCACTCGGATGACTCCCTTCATAGTGAAGATTTTTGGGGAAGATTATTCAATAGGACTCAAACTTTGCTGACTTTGGCACTAGCGCACTGCTCATTATTGATATTGAAATTTTATTTCTATCGCGCTCATACACAAGTGTTTCAGTGAGCGACAAGGCAGATTCACTCTCTTTTGGGTGAAAATGTTTATTGTACGTAAAAGATCTGGTGATGACATTTGAAGGCTTGATGAGGGTTATTAATGACCCATTGATTAGTTCTGTAGTATTTGGACATATATTTTAATGTTTACGCATTTTAATGTTTATGGCGGATTTGATTGTTATAATTTTTATATCTTCTTTTACTCTCTCCTCGGGATGAAATTATTCAATGTTAACTTATATATTTTTCTATCTGGTTTGTGATTGAATAGTTTTTATCATGTGTTAAGGATTTAAAAAACTATATACACAATAAAAAATATATAGGGCTTGCCAATTCTATTTTTAATAATCATATATTATCTCTACAAGAGATTGATGAGAGAAATAAACTAGAGAGGGATAGCATTATTGGTGTGTTTCTATGTATGAGTATAAAATAAACTATGCAGCAAGTGCAAACACTTGTTGGTTTAATGATAAAACCGTATAGGGAAGATATTGATAGCATGTAAGGTCTATCATACACACAAGGGTTGATTCATAGAAAAAACCCAAAAGGTGGACCCACAACAATATTGCTGTGCAATAGTAAGCCTGTCAGGTGCTCGGGGGTAGTAGTTTCTCTTGCAAAACCAACTTTCTGCCGAGCCTTGCTTTGCTACAACATTATTCTCTGCAATGACTGCCACAGACAGCCCCAGGTGTTCATTTAGACCGCCTTTGGAGTGGAGGTCAGACATGCATTGAATGTTGTAAATCATGACACTAGGAAACACTAACAAATGCCAACCCTTGTAAAGGAAGACAGGAAAATTCAGAACGTAATGCTGCAAACACACGGGATACTTCACAGGGAGTGAACGGCAATACATCACTATATTGTGCTCTTTGGGAAAAACGGTGCAAAAGGGGGCTTAACCAGTTTCTAGTGTCCCAACAAACAGACAAGGGGGGCTGGGGCCTTTCAACAGTACCTTAATCTGTTATTGGCGGTTAAACACTGCTGAATCAGGCTTCTTAACTTTGTATAAGTGGATCAAATCAGGTTCGGATGCAGCGTGTTGCGGTTGTCCCCACAGGTAGCAGGCATTGAATCAGGTGCGAGATTAAGATTGTTGTGATTCATTGCGGTGTTCGAAGCATTGGGGCGATGGGGCCACTGCAGTCCATTTGGCGATCGAGCTGCAGGTCGATTACAACAGTGCTGTAGTTTAAGGTGCTGTTGAGACATGGTGGTTGGAAGGTTTCCGCTGGGGCCAGCTTCTTGTTCTAGCCAAAGGCAATCAGTGCAGTCAGCTGGCATGGTGCAGTGGCAAACTGGTTCGAGAAGCAACACAGCCATTCGAAGAAGGCTAAGAATAAGGAGTAATAACTGAGTTTTCTTCCTCGTCGTCTTAAACCAAGAGTATATGCCAAAAAACAAACCATAAGGTATAGGCATGTCCAGAACTAGAGGTAAGTACCATGCTGCCTCATCTTACCCATTCCTACCCCTCCCCCCTCTTGGACCCCCTACCAACCGCCCCACCCACTCGGCCTGTAATCTTATTAAGACCCAGAAACAAAATTCCTAGAAACCACAAAGACAACAGAACCAGAAAGGTGGAATGGAGAAAGAAGGAGTTGAAAGCAACCGTAGCTGCTCCCTCAGATCAATCCACCTGAGACTGCAACTGAATTCCTATTCCTAGTCTTATCAGACTGCTAACCTGCTTCTTCTTAAGAAACTGCCAGAAACATCCACCTGAACCTAGCTGCTATGACCAAGCATTGAAGAAAGCAATAGCACAGATCATTATACCAACACCCTCGACCATACCTAACTCAACAACCATTCAATCTACAACACGACAACCGTTGGAAGAAACGCCCCTTACATCTCCTTTCCCTAGGCACCCTTCATCACCCAACCACACAGGGAGAACATTCGAAAGTGCCAGACCCCAAAAAGAACCTCCTCAGTGTCCTCCAATCAGAAAGCCTCAATGCAGGATTGTGGGCAATGAACACAAGCAGCCGCGAATAACCAAACAACAGTCCCTCAATGATCATATCCACCCCACCATGATGTGAACCAATTGCCTCCTATTCAACGCATGTGCAATCTCCAAACATTGCACCAACATTTTCAAACTTCTTTCATATGTCAAACTGTTCTTCATCATGGAAACCTTGCTTTGCAATGCCCAAGCCCTGATAAACCTGGCTATAGGATTATTTGTGAGAATCGCTCCAATAGAAGGGGAGGGGTATATCACTAGTTCACATACACTCATCATCTTAACACCTTTTATTGACAATATTTTGGACTGTAATTCACTCAAACTGACCTGCTCCACCTCTCAAATCACATAGCTAAGCTTCCTAATTGGTTTACAGATCTCCCTACTACAGTTCACTTTTCACAGACAAACTCACTAAAGAAGACGCCAAACTTTCAGTGGATCGCAAATTCCTAACTATACTTGGAGATTTCAACATCTGGCTCAAGAAAGAATACAACACCGCCACTAAATCCCTCAACGAAAACTTAGCCACACTCCACCTAAAACAAGTGGTTAAGAGCCCACCAACATTGCCGGTCAAAAAGCTGGATGCAACAAAATACAGTCCAAATTTGTTGCCCAGTAGATCTCCCCTGGGGAGACCACTTATGCATACCTTTCACAATATTAACAGACAGACTCGCCAATTGGACCCCAGACAATGCCGAAACATGGAAAGATATACAAATCAACACTCTGATAACAAGTCTAGAGACAAACACATCAAATGAACATAAAACTACTCCAGATGTGAAACTCCATAAGATTAACAACTGGACCACTTCAACTTTAGACAGCCTCTCTCCAATGACACCTTTGAAGAGCTCCCAAGAGAAGAAACTGATTGGATGGTTCACATCCTAGCTGGAGGGTCTGAAAAAGAAAATTCATAAACTGGAGAAACTTTGAAAGAAAAACAATCCCCAAACAAGAAAAATAGGCTAACATCAGCAGTTTCAATCCTACAGGACAAAGGGTATCAGAGACAAGAAAGCCCACTACTCCAAACGGATTGAATCTGAACAACAAAGCTAAAAGGACATTTCCAAAATCATCCAAATATTCAAAAAAACAGACACCCTGCAGCACATCTTCTACTGCACCCCAACCCAACAACTCTTCAACCTCATTACTACATATTTTAAAAACAAGATTCACCATATCCAAGAACACCTGGACAATAAAGGGCTTCTGCACCCACACATTAGTAACAACATCTTTCTGATGCCTCCCACCACAGCCTCCTGTGAGGAACCTGAGGGCACCCTGGCTTCTTCTCCCTCTTGGTGCTCCTCTCTGGTGGCCAAGGAAAGACCACCGCTTTTGGATATTGACCCCGGGGGTGGATATGCAAGGGAGGGGGAGAGGATGTGTTAAGGTGAGACATGGTATCCCCCTTTCCCTTGTCAAAGTGCACCCTCTATTCCCCATGCCTTAGTAGGTTAATATCAGTCTTTGTCCCTTTCTTCCACCCAAAATGTGTCACAGACATTTCACCTTAATACTGGGACAAGGAGGAAACAACCGGGAGTTATGCACACTTGCATTCATTCAAACCTCGCTAAACACCACTTTGGTACTGAGATGAGGATAAGGGCTCTGGAGGAGTTCAGTTGTAATAGCCAGGCATGTCCAGTTAATAGGTTTTACTATGGTCAGGCAATGAAAGTCAAGGACTCGCACCTGTGGTCATTTACCAAGTTCCAGGTGTATAAAAAAGGTGACCACCCAGCACAGCGAGAGAGGCGGCCTGGAGAATCGGAGCAGCCTGGAGAGGAACGGGCTTGAGAGAAGCTGTGCAGAGTAAGAGTAAGAGAGACACGCCGGGGCCAAAGCTGGCCATGAGAGGGTCTGAGATCATGCTGTCCTCCCTGCCCAGTTCCCACAGCAGGAGCTGTGGGGCATCAAAGTCTCCCGATCGCCGCAGGCCTTAGAGAGAGTGAGTGGTTCTCTCAGTAGCTCCCGCTGGGGAAGAGCGGGGGTAGGGGGGCTACACGCTGCAGAATTACAGGACAGTGAGCCCTGCTCGCTGTGGCTCCAACGAAAGGACGGCAGAGCGACCCGAGGCCGAGAAACAAAGCAGAGAAACCTGAAGGAGCTGCCGCATATCACTGGTGAGTGAAAAGAAGGGAACACTCGTTCCAGGCGCTCCGGGGTAATGGAACCAAGCATGTATGAATGCAGAGCAAACTGAGAACTGCTATAAGTACTATGGAAGGCCAAAGCAAGAATATTTCAATATCGAAGAGGCTGCAAGCTATTACCGGCACTTTTGAAAGTTGAAACAAGTAATATTGAATAACAAAGTGTCTGAGAGACATTAAGAGTATATTTGAATATCGTATGGAATAAAAACAAGTGACAAGCACATTAGGAATGAAATAAAAGCAAGGTGGTACTAATGTGAATTACCACGGAATGAGAGTGTGAGCCACTAGAGGTGGCAAAGCCAAACGATTTCCATGGAAGATATGAAACAAGAAATTAAGCATAGCTCAAATATAGAGGAACCTAAGGAACTACAGGTTAAGAGAGAAAACCTGTGTTGGCAAAAGCCAGTAGAATTCAGAAAGCATAAATAAAGTGCACAGGGTTATCGGTTGCGTGACCTGTAATGGGTGGACTGTGTGGTCTGACAACTGCGCCTAGACTGAGTGACCCATACTTGTGAATAAGTTTCTGTTTGTTCAACAGTTGCTGAAGTGAGCCATAAATAAAGAATCTATATGAACTATTGAAAAGTTTGGATGACCAAAGACTTGATCTGGTAATGTTTTGAAATATGCAAGAGTTGAACTGACATTGTTTTGAAAGCTGGAAGATTTTGAACTCTTGGGGAAGGGAACCCTGAGACTTTGTGAACTGTGTTGAACCCATAGGTAAGGGAACACCCAGGCCTTTTTGGAACTGTTATGAACTTGGAGAAGGGGAAGCTGTGTATTAGCCAAGAGCTGGAAGAAACTCGTAACTTTATTTTGACCACTATTTCTTTTTCTGTTGACATACCTGCACATTGTATACATTTAGTTGTGAGGGCAAATATAGGTTTTGGACACAAACAGACCTTTGATTTGAACTTACTGACCCAGACTATCCTTAATTTTCTTCAGGTAGGGAACATCTGCCTTAGTATAGGGCAAGTTAGGCCTTACTCCATTCTGACCTTTAAATAAAATAAAGCTTTTGATTAGAAAGTTGAATCTGTTGTCTGTGTCTTATTTCATGATGCCTTCACACTCCTTATCACCATTCCACCTTTTGTCTACAGAGGACCTATTCACAGCCATCACCTCCTGCAACCCAACGGGATACCCAAAGGACCTGTGCCCCTCATATTTACAAATTGATCATGAAACACTGATATTCGTATCCTTCCTTAGCGGCTCCATCAGCTCCAGAGGTTTCCCAACTCTGCATACATCAAACCCTTGCTCAAAAAGCACACAGCCAACCCAACTGACATAGGCAGCTATGACCCAATCTCAAACACACCTTTCATCATGAAGATACTGGAAAAAAAGTGTATATTGACAACCCCGGGACTTCTTGAAACAAACAACCTTCTGAATGTGACACAGCATGGTTTTGAACCTCCCAAAAGGTACAGATTCAGTTCTATACTCAACCTTGGACACACTCAAAAACAATGCAGATGACAATAACAAGAGTGCACCGATCCTACTGGACATCTCAGCTGGTTTTGACAACATCAGTCACAAGATCCTTTTAAAAAGACTGGAAGACATTTGTATTAAAGGTACAGCTCTTTGATGAATCAGGTCATTTCTCATTGGCAGAACAGAAACCATAAACAATTCAGAATATTCCGTCAACTAACAAATTATATATTAAAATATACATCACAATCACAGACAGATGAATGACAACAAACAAAAATCACAGAACAGATGCTCTGCAACTCATCCACTGTCCAACATGGTAAGGAATATGGGAACGGCAATTGACAACACACTCACACTCGAACCACAGGTCAAAGCCATTCTCAAAAAATCCCTCTTCCATACGCTGGATTTTACCTTACTTAACCTTCATCCACTGGACCATAGCGGCGTTACCATTAGTCCTAACCAGTGTCAAACTGGATATTAATTTATGCCTCCTATTGTAAACGATTGTATGTATATTGACCTACGCCAAGTTGCTTACAACTGTACGCGAATAACTCTCTACGGCAAGGTCTTGACCTTAGAAATTGATGCAGGCTGCCATCTTGAATCAAACCGCCATTTTAGGTTCTCTTGTTGCGTAAAAGTCACCCTGTACATCAAAATGGTGGACGATGCCATTCCGAATAGAATCTAGGTCGTTTTGACCTCTGTACAGTTAATGTATAACTTGCCTACAGGCCACTTGTTAGGGTCGTGAACTGAGACCTTGTCCTTCTGTTGACCTGCATGTATATGGATTACCTTTATCAACGTAACTGATCTATGCACATACTGATGAATATATTAGAGTTGACTTGGCAGAGACCCTAGACCAGTAATACATTCATGGAATGGTTAACCCGCGAAGGGGTTGGACAACAGGCTGGAGAAATGTATAAAAGCCTGAATGTCCCAATGTACAGTCTCTCACTGAATACATCGAACCCCGTTGAATTTCGTTGTGTTGTACTGAGGGCCGATAGCTATCCGATCTGTCATTTGACTTTGTCATTGATTGACCTTAAAATAAAGCACTTTGTATGTTCCTTTGTAACCGGTGTTTGGTGTGTTTTCCTTTGGGTTTCCCGGCCTCATATTATTTTTCTCTTTTCACACCAGCCTCTATCTTGGACTCCCTGATGAGAAAACTACAAAGGGTTCAAAATGCAGCAGCCAGACTACTCCTCAGTACGAGAAGATCATATCAAACCAGCATTACGCAATCTCCACTGGCTACCCATAAAGAAAAGGATTCAATTCAAAACTTCAAAACCTGATGCATCGGCCATCGCTCCTACCATAGACAGGGTCTGGAGAACACCAAGGTCTAGCAGCACTGTACTAGTCTTAATCATGAACAGAAATAAAAAAGTAGAAGGAGGGTCCTACCTTTCTGTACTGGCAACAAACCTCTAGAACACACTACCCACACACTTTGAGATAAACCACCTGATGGTCAACAACTGAAGACATGGCCCCTAAACTAACCACACTGAATCAAGCCATAAACAAACAAGAGCTCGGCAACTGGTAGCCTCATGAGTCCAGGCCAACACCACAGACACCATAATACTGGCCTTCTGCCAGCAATCAGGCTATACTCTCAGGTCAATCTACTTTAACCCCTTTAGTGAAATCCATCCTCATCATTCTCCTCACTCTTACCCTGAATAGTGGCCTTTGTTCATATATACACCCCACCATAACATACCCATTAGCACAGGAATCAAGATCCAACTTAATATTGTGTTTACTTTACGTCTAGCAATAGAAATCTCTGGAAGTTGCACTTCAAGGATCCTCATTGGTTCATAAACATCTGCCTTGTGACTTTGGATCACTCCTCATTGCTATGATCTCCACAACTGAATCCCAAGATATGAAAAACGGTACCCCCCCACCACTTCCCACCTTTCATTTGAGCCCCCATAGGGCTTAATGGGAATGGGGAAGGCGCTAATAACGGTACTGCAAATTGCGGTACCTTTTATTAGCTCCAGAGTCCCGTTGCGGGTCCTGTCCTTAACGCCTGGAAATACCAGGCGTTAAGGTAGGACCCGTAAAGGGAACTCGTAGTAGGGCGGTAAGGGATTACCGGCACCGGTGCCCTTACCGTTGCTGGTAATCTCTTACCGCCCGCCTCGTAATGAGACCCAGAATGTTTTCTCATTGGCACACAGGTAAAGGGTATATCCGACCTGCACTCATCAACACCACAGGTTTTTCTCAGATTCTGCTTTTACCGCTATCTAAGTAACACCCTCCAACGCCACATTTTTAGGTAGAGAGACATGAGCAGCGAGGCCAACATCGTGTGTAGATGGCTGATATATATATATATATATATATATATACATACACACACCGTACCTTACCATGCTGCTTTTCTCTTTTGGACAGTAGCGGACCACTCCCTTTTTTCTGGGTGTGCATGTAAAGAAACCAGCTGTTTCCTGGCCACCTTTCTTGGTACCAGTGGGCGGGTTGCTTCTGCGTGTGGCTGTGAGATGGTTGCCTCTGTAGTCACCCCAGGGATCATTGGAACAAGAGGCGCCTTATCTCTACTTGTCCCCAATTAAAGATTCTTAATGCTGCTTCCCACTGGCTATGCCCCCTATTAGGTACTGAACACCTCCTCCTCAGCACCTATTCGGAGGGAGACATAAGCGGACAATGGGGTAGCTCCATTAATTTGGGCAACCTTTCAGGTTCTAACTACACCTGCGCAATTGTTGCCGGCTATCACTCATGTGAGGGTGGCTCAAAATTCCATGTCAGTCTCTGTGTTTTGAGGCATTGACCTCCCTCACACGTGATGTTTTCCAGTGCTTTCCATGCTGTACAATCTGTTTCTCATATCCCAGTGTGGTGCAAATTGAGGACGTGAGCCCCAGCCCCGGCCCTCCATCTACTTTATGCACAGTGAGGGGACTGACATGCTTTCGACTCTCAGTTTAGGTAAAATCTGCAATACAAACAGATTCTGAATCTAGGGACGTCATGTTCCCATTCCTGCTTCTAAGATGGAAAAGCGTCTGGCCTGAAAACATTACGGCCTGGGGGGGCATTTACTTCCTCTGGCGTCTTGGCAGGGCTTACGCATCTTAAATGGCATAGCCTGTATGAAAAATATCGCAATCATTAGAGCGAGGAAGAGGATGAGTCAGCCCCGCCTGAACAAGGCGCACTATCGCTTCTGTGGCTGCCTGACACACATTTAGAGGAAACGCACCTTGCGCCAATACGCCTATTGCTTTTTCAGTTTCAAAGCACAACTAAATGACGTTCATTTAATGCAGCTTGTTTTCAAGGAAAAATAACAAACGTTTCCTCATTCTTATCACCTAGTAACACACTGTCCTAGTCCCAACGGAAAGCCACAAAAATGATGGCCAGCGCTGGCTCTAGGCATGGGCAGTCTGTGTCATCGCCCAGGTCCCGCGCTCATGGGGACCCCACAGGCACAGCTTCCGCCGGTATACCTGTAATACCAAGTAATGCAAAATTAATTTTAGAGGGGCTGGACTGGTTTTTCTGCCTGTGCCAGCGATGCAGTGCTTTCACCTCTTAACCCCGTGTGATGCTATAATGACAAATTCCCACTCGCAAATCCTAGGGCTGGTCTGGATGATGGCTCCCAGAAACACATTTCATCCTGATAAAAATAAAAATATTCAAATGGGGAATTCACTTCTATTTTTAGTTTTGGCCATTAGGTGGCACTTCCATAAGCAGAAACTATTGCATGGAGAACAAGTAAGAGGGAGGTGACGTGGGAGGAAGGACACAAAGCTTGTGGTAAAGGAACCAGAATGGAAATAATGAATTATTACTAATTATTCTCACCTGGCACGGTACCACTTGAAGTCTTTGCAACAGGAATGTTTACATTTTTCACAGGTTTCTTGACACCACCCCAGATCGAGGCTTCCTAATGTGGAAGGCGGAAGGACATGGTAATGCAGCTAAGGAGTCCACACGTTCAGTGTTCTTCTGGGTAAACTGGTGCTTTGCCTCTAAAGGAATGGTGAAGGGAGAACATTTCGATTGGCCAATGTTCATACTTTAGCCTTGCCATTGTCTATGGTGTAAATATTTTCACAGGCTCAGGAAAATTACCGAAGTGGTGCTGTATGTAGCACGGCCACTTGACTATTTTAAGGCAGCCGTGTATGCAGCACATCCAATCCACTGCCTGCACCAAATTTAACAAAATAATGAACACACATTTGGAATCGGTGTAAGGAATGCCCCGCCCCCACCCATTACGAAAGATCATGTTGATGGATCTCCGTCCCTGCACCCTGTCCACGGCACGTCCTTCCCCCAAGAAACCCTGCCTCTTCACATGCTCGCCACACCATCAGGGTCCTTTTCCATCCTCAGGTGTTGCATTAGTCTAAAGACACAGTAAAATAGAATAGGGGCCAGAGGTTAACATTTTGACTGGTGGGATAAATATTAGACTCATGCTCCAGAAAGCAAGCCTGGCCATATCCAGCCGGGTTTGGAAGAGTGCCGGGAATAGTCTTATTTAATTTGTTTTATAGTGGCACCATATTGTGTATTTGAACGCAGATGTCTGCCAATAACTTTCCTAAAAAGCAATTGGCAGGCAGTTCTGAAGGCAACTCATGAAAGAGTGCAAAGCTTCTTATTTCTCATTCTATATCACCAACCTCCAACTGATGGAAGACTGCTTTCTTACTCGAATTGGAACGTGACCTCCAGTTTAAGCTCTCTCTCTTCAGTGAGACGAAACGCACTGAGCTATCTCAGTATGAGTGCACGTAGTTTTAGGGGGTGCGCAATCCACTGAACTCTCTTGGAGGATGGAACCCTATGACCAGCAGCTAAAACAAACCCCTTGAGCTATTGTACTGTGATTGGAACCTTTGGCATGGTGTGACGTTTACAGATAGATTTCTAAAGTTACCATCAACCAAGTGATCTCCCTGCTTGCTGGATTGCTACTTGTGACCTGTATTTGAGACACACGCAGAGCTCTTTTTAACGAGAAGCACCAAATCCAATAAGCCAATAAGCCGTTTTACAAGATATTATGCCTACAGCCTTGCAATATCTTTGCATGAACGCAATTAACCAACTGAACTATCTTAGTAACACCGAAACCTGATAGTTGCATCTGAACAATCCTAGTTAATATTAGGGACACTAAGAGGTGTTGGGGGGGGAGCGGTCCGTGGGCACACAGGCCGTCCCCATCAGTGCTGGGGGCACGCAGCATACGTTGCAGTTACTGTTGTTGCGGGCTGGATCACGGCCACATTGGGCAGTCCGAGCCCAGATCAGCAGTGGCCACAGTACAGTGGTCACACAGCATCAGACTGCAGGGCCGTGATCACACAGCATCAGACTGCAGGCCAGGGTAGCAGGGCCGTGATCACACAGCATCAGCGTGCAGGCCAGGGTAGCAGGGCCGTGATCACACAGCATCAGACTGCAGGCCAGGGTAGCAGGGCCGTGATCACACAGCATCAGCGTGCAGGCCAGGGTAGCAGGGCCGTGATCGCACAGCATCAGACTGCAGGCCAGGGTAGCAGGGCCGTGATCATACAGCATCAGACTGCAGGCCAGGGTAGCAGGGCCGTGATCACACAGCATCAGACTGCAGGCCAGGGTAGCAGGGCCGTGATCACACAGCATCAGCGTGCAGGCCAGGGTAGCAGGGCCGTGATCACACAGCATCAGACTGCAGGCCAGGGTAGCAGGGCCGTGATCATACAGCATCAGACTGCAGGCCAGGGTAGCAGGGCCGTGATCACACAGCATCAGACTGCAGGCCAGGGTAGCAGGGCCGTGATCACACAGCATCAGCGTGCAGGCCAGGGTAGCAGGGGCGTGATCACACAGCATCAGACTGCAGGCCAGGGTAGCAGGGCCGTGATCACACAGCATCAGACTGCAGGCCAGGGTAGCAGGGCCGTGATCACACAGCATCAGCGGGCAAGCCCAATATTGAAATAGAACAGAACATGGAGTCTGCTGCCGTTCTCAGGTACGTGCTGGCTGAGGCTCCTTTTATTGACAGTCAGTCATGAAGAAGTCATGAAACATATGGGACAACACCACACTCTTTTTTCATAAGAGACAAAACAAAGACTTTAATGGACATCGAATGAATCAGCCTTCATGAACAGCAATGCTTGCTCCACTTGGGAACCGTGGGATAAAACAATAATCACATACATTGGGACTCAGTCAATTACAAACATTAAAACACACTCCGACCAATCTTTACATATTTTGCGGGTGACGGCCGGAGTTGGTGGACTGCGGGTGGCATGTTGGCAGCTCTACCACTTGATGAGGGAAACTTTATTCAGTGGGGGGGCGGTGGGAGGAGGGGAACTTCAACCAGCGGATGATACCATTGTCAGGTACTTGAACCACATTGATCATGTCGATACTCTGCGGGATCACAGCTTCACACACACACAATTACTGGGACCAATTTCAGCACATCAATGACATGCAGGCTCACAGCATCCAAAGTACATATTTACTGACTCCTCTTTGAGCTTTAGCAGGACTGCAGGAAACCAGTTCGACTGCACACACATCGTCCAGGATAGTTGAGAGCACAGTTCATGAGCCAGCAAAGCCGCACCCGGGGACACCGGGGGCCACAATGGCTGTAGTCCTTTGAAGGTGGGGACTGGTGGTAGGGTGTCTGGGCTGCACCACTTATGCGCTCCCCCAGGCGGGAGTGACGTTACTTAATGCAGCAGGACAGCGCTTCCATTCTCCCCCAGGCAGGAGGCCTTTCAGTACTTCCCCTTTCGATCAGCTTTTATCCCAGAGCACACAGAACACAGCATGGCACCATTTTTCCTTTTTATTTATTTTTCCTCACTGCTCCCGGAGCACACACCCTTTCCCTCGCAATTAATGGTGATGCAGATTATGAGATGAGGCGAAGCCAATGGCAATCAGTCACCCAGAGCTGAAGTTAGATGGCTCCTGACAGCAGCATATCATGTTTTGGAGTGACACAGCAGGCTGGGAGGGGAGCGAGCTCTTCGTCCGTGAGAGTGTGAAACAGCAAACAGGTGAATGTCATTTTACACTGCATTCTGAGCTGTGTGACTTTGCCTGCCCGTTGTTGCTGCTTTGACCACTCGTCATCAGCCCACAGGACAAACAATAAGATACAACAACAGACGGGCCATTCATGGAGTCTGCCGCCACTCTCAGGCACGTGTCGGCTGAGGCTCCTTTCAGTGAGAAACACCACAAGAGGTACCTTCCTAGCAGAACTGATGGCCTGTGACATCCCCACCTCGCACTACAGATTGACATTTTTTTTAGCTTCAGTGCTCCAGAGCTCAAGTCAGTAGTGCTGTAAGGATGACAAAGTGGACTTTGCTCAAGACGCTTATAAGCCCTCCCACCGCTCCCCTGCCAACTAAGCCGATTCCTGAGAGGGCACGCTGCCCTCTGTCTTTTCATGCACCCTGAGCTCCTTTCACTCTCCATGTGCCCAATACCCTGCATACGACCAGACATTGTGCCTCAAGCTGCTCACATACGAAGCCCCGCCACACTCCTCCCACAGAGGTAGACCTTAGGGACTCTCATAAACACTCACATACATATAGACCAACCACTAAGCCCACACACACACATTTATGCCTACACACACTGCCACCACGCACACACCAGCTATGCTCCAGTTCAGATTGGGTGCTCTGTGACTTGGCAGGACCATGCAGCAGATGTGCTATGTGTGCTCTGCCAGGACGCATTGGGTACCGGATATTGTGGCTTAGAAAGGAAGCAGGGCACATGTTGCTGAGGGAGCGATGGGGACGATGAGAGCTCAGAATATGAAGGGCCAAGGGCATGTTCCTAGAGTTCAATACACTCATCGACCTGAGGGCAAGGAGTGAGATGGGGCATTTTGGCTTAATCGCCCTTTGGGTCTTGGCAGACTGCTGTGGTGGATCTAGCCTGGGTGTCTTGTTAGCACAGCGGGTCAGTGAAATAGAGGTGCAACCATAATAGGCCACCACACTCAGAACCAAGGAGGGCACCGTAGAGTCGTATATCACCCGTCAGCCAATCAGAGCCAGCGTAACATTTTCACATCTTACAGGAGCCATCCTGATTAGAGTTCTCACTCATGCAGACCCATATACAGAACATCGGAAAGTTAAACCTTTCCAAATCAAATATGGCAGCCCTGCTATTTCATATCATCTCCCTCCTGGTGTGGCAAAGAAGAGAACTGAGCCATAGAGAGAAGTGATTGTTTGGCTTAAATGATTTTTGGTCAAGTGTGGGAGCTGGGCTTAGACCAGGAGACCACGGGTCGAGTGGTCGAAGTGTATGAAAACTATGTTCCCTGCTGGTCTGACACCACTACCCACAAACCCCATCACCACGCCCCCTCCCATGCGCAATCCATGCCCCCTAACACACCTGCTGTTTAAGGGAAGTTCAGTTCAGTGTAGCGCACTGAAGTGCAAGTTTCAACTTATTCCTTCACTTTTATGTTAATAGTAAACCATTCCGGAAAAGTACAGGAACAGTCAAAAAAAAATTTGAAAGTGGAGGAGCACTGCTCCCAACCGATCCCATCCACTTCGACCACTGCACAGGCCTCCCTTAGCCAGGAGACCGCTACAGTTAGTGCGTCAGTCAAGCAAGTCCCCAGATTGATCGTTTCTAGGATACCAAATAGGCTGAAATTAATCCAAAGTAGCAAATATATTTATGGAACATACAATAATTAACAGTGAGAGGTATCCAGCTTAAATGACCTATCCTGGAAAAAAATAAGTGCCAATTTAATTAACCAATATCCGAGCTGTCTAGAAGTGTTACAGAGAGATCATGCAAACTGGCCTCATTTACCCTGGCCTGCTCATTAACTGGATTGCTCTACTGCTTGTACTTTATGTAATGACACCAATATTAACTATTGGCAAAGCCAATAGGGCTTGGCTGTCCTATGTCCGAGTGCAGCCTTAAATGGCCAAATACTGCCATCATATGCATGCTGCCATCATCTTCCACGTGCAGCCTCAAATGCCCCAATAAGGCACTATATAAACTTCCATAAAGATAAGTAAATACAAATCTATGTGAATCGGTTGCACTATATGCTGGTGTCATTTCTCCGGTAGAGCCATACAGCCTTTTCCCTACTGCCTCTAAGCCTTCATTCTAATGCCAGCAGGACAGTTTGTTGGTGGCATCTTCACCTTGTTTCGCTTTCGAAGAGGTGTGTGTGTGTGGGGGGGGGGGGTTTGTCCCAAACTTTCCATTCTTCTCCCACTCTGCCACCCATTCTTCCCTCCCCACCCAGAGACCCCGTTTCCTTGCAGCTTGGGTCTTCGCTTCTTTCTCGGGTGCCAATCCGATGCTGTGCCTCCTACCCAGCATGCACAGCAACAACACCAGTTTCATATTCATGTCACAAGGAGGGAGGAACAGAACCCTAGTACACAGCATAAATGAGATGCAGCCAGTTTTATTCTGTAGCCATCAGTAGAGGTTTATGATTATAGGGAAGATGAAATTCCACAAAAATAGAAGGGCATACTTGGCAATGGTGAACATAGTGAGGTTACACACCATAGTGACTACTCTACTCCTAGTCCATAGTCCACCCTGTTGAAAACGAGAAGCAAACCGTTTTCAGATACTTTCACCCTGACACAGGAAACTACTGATGGGGTTGAATATTCTTTGCCCAATTTTTCCCAAATTCTGCTTTTTTGATTGTTACGATATTCTGAGGGCTGAAAAAAGAGATTTTTACCCATTTTTACGACTTATTTTTTTAAATTATTCGTGGGTACACCATTAAGAGACACCATGATGTCTTTTTGTTAGGTGGGTCTTTCAACTAAACCCCAGATACCCCAGGGTTAGGCGCTCTTTATAAATGTCAAAATAAATAAATAAATAAATACATAAATAAATAAACCCTGTACTCGTTAGACATTGAATTTAGCTCTGTAGTGAATTTTGGCACAGCTCCTAAAGATAGCCTGTGCTGCACCTCACACTTCCTTCCTTTGACAGCATAAGTGGATCCATCAAAGCACAGAGGAAGGATGAGAAGAAGCTTTGCGGTGGGAATTAAATGCTTTACCTGCAATGTTTTACCCTTTGCTCTAGATGGCTCTTAGGTAACTGGCCATAGAAGCCTAGGTACTCTAGACCCACAGCAATACTGCTGTTCAATAGTAAGCCTGTCGGGTGCACATGTGTAGTAGTTTCTCTTGCGCTATGTTCAGGGATCCAACTAACGCCAGAGCTTTGTGATAGGTACGAAATAATAAATAGGGTACTGCAAAACCTGCCAGGGCCACTGGTGAGCATGTGGGCTGCAGCGAAGTCTCTGGCATTCAGCCTTTGATGAAAGTTAGGCTTAGGGCTCGGGGGATATTCCCACGTCTGACCTGAGACCATGGGATAAAGTCTTCCCACCATACTCAATCAACAAAAGTCCAAACCAAAGAAATCAGTAAAATAAAGAAAGACATTTCACCCAGTAACAGTCAGTGATGAGAGAGATCCAGCGAGCCTGGAAGGGCAACTGTGAGAGCCATTTTGCTGCATTCCATTCAGAATTGCTAATTTGAGATCTTTGACCTTTTCCTTTCACTAACCTTGGAAATGGCCCCTAATACACCCTGTTTTGCAGCCATGTTTGCGTTTGTCTTTTGTAGCATCCACTTAACTTTCCAACGGATGGAGGTAGGAGCGGGATCCACAAAGGCCAGAATACAAACCTTCCCTATACATCCAGATGCCACCTTAAAGGTGGCGATAGCCTCAAGGTCCACAATCACAATGCACCATCTAAACTGCATCCTACTCAGCTGGGTTTGATCCCTATAGTGTTGAGGATACAGACACACTGTCACGAAGCAGAGGCATGCTTTCCACCACCCTGAAAATACAGCTGCCTCGGGGCACTGAGAATACCAGCAAAATAAAGGCTGGCAGTGAAGGATATAATTGAGATGGGAGAGCGAGTGATGGGGAATGGAGTGTTTTAGTAAAGGTTTTGTTGCTGAATCAAACACAAATATTCAGTGAGCTATACCTACCCCCAAACCCAGAGGAATTTACCAATTACCACCTCAGTGAGAGTGGAAAGTGGGTCCTCCCAGAAGTAACAGACGCGGTCACGCCCCAGGTGTGCCCTTCCAAGTAGAGGGGCAGATTCCTGAGATATCCCGGGAGGATTGATCAGGTGCAACGTGCTCGCCTTGGAAGCAAAACAACATGGAGCAACACAGGTTCGATCCCCAGGTCTGCGCTTACAAACCTCTGGGTAATAAGCGCGTTATAAATAACTAATTACAATTACAATTACTAGGCCCCACAACAGGATTAAAACCCAGAATCGACAGAATCCTGCCTCCCTTCCCTGTTGCCTTGAACCTGCTGCCATTAGACACAGTGATCCATCCCTTAGGTCTGCCTTTGGAAGAGTCAATTTCCCTCGAGATATGGCAGGCAGAGAATATCTCTTATTTTGTGGCAATGTGAAGGCTTGTAATAAAAGCCGGGGGAATGGAAAACCTTTGTATCAGAACATCGTTTTAGACATGGCATATGTAGGTCTGTGTACAGCTCATGCAGACATGACAAAACACAGACTCATGTTCCAAGTAGAAGCCTTCACCAGCAATATAAAGAACTATTTTGTCTCTTGTATTATTTGCCAGAAGACATCCCACCACTTTACCACCATGTATGTTGCGGCTTTGAGAAGCAGCACCACAAAACAATGAATCAGGTATTCAGTCCCCTCTTTCACTATCAATTTCAACAGGATGACAACCAAAGGACCTCCTAGATCTGATAAATGTACTTGCTTAATGCGCGCTCAGACCCCAACAAACCTCAGATGACGGCCAGTACCAACATCTACCACATGTAGGAGCTTACTACCAGCCAAAGAAAGATGGCTCTGGAGAAACTGGGGTCACTTAAGGCTGCTCATCTGTGACATTAACAAGAACATTTCAACAAGGTCTTTTTGGAAAACCCTGGGAGAGTCGCTGCAACTATGTACAGAATAGAAACTCAGAAACCCAAGTAATTCACATCATTCCTAGCAACTTTTCAAAAGCCAGACAAAGCAGTACAGAGGTGATGATATTGGAGCTGGGTGTCATTTGGGCCCCCTCCCCACAGACCCATTGGTCTTTACTCATTGTTCTTGTTGAAAAGACGTGTGGTTCATGATAGCTTTGAATCAGTTTAAGAAAGCTGAACAACATTTCAAGATTAGATGCCTATCTGATGTCCAGAACAGATGAGATGATCGATAGAATAGCACCAGCCATGTTAATCGCTACCCTTTTCTTAATTAAGGCAGGGCATTGCAACAACATTCCGATATTTTGGACCACAACTAAGATCATTCCTAGACAGCGCAGTAAATGGTGAGAGATCAGGGGAGTCATAATACAAAACATCTGGAAATCCACAGGTTCCAGACAAGTGAGACAACGGATACTGGCACATAGCTCTGACTACTGAGGACCATGAGACGTCTACTTTTGTGACACAAATGAGGCTCTTCCAGTTCATGGTGTTACCTTTTGTATGAGTAAATGTGGCTGGTGGGCAGTAGAGCTAAGACCATGGCACAATGCAAGAAACATTTTGTTTTAAGTGTTGAGACAGTCAAGCCATCCTGAATTGCTAATTTGAGTTCTTTGAACTGTTCCTTTCAACAAGCTTATAAATAACCCCTAATAAGCCCTCTAACTACAATGCTTATGTTTTTATTTATTAAATATGTTTATAAATTGCGAACAAGGTGCTGATGCATCTGAGCGTTGAACTGTCCAACATATATAAAGAAGTACGAAACAATCAACCAACAAAAAATGACTAAAACAAGTATAAAAGCAGAAAAATAAAATCAATGACGCAAATCTACCTAAAATAAAAGAGCAGCATTGACTAGGTAATAGCAGCTATATGTAGCCCCAGTTAGGACTGGAAAAAGATAATATAGATTGAAAAATGCCATAACCATGCTTTCAAAGGTTTTCTAAATTAGAAGTAGTCTGAGGTCTTGCGTAGGCTGGGAGGTAAATTGTTCCAGTAAAAAATAGCATCACATGAAAATGTTTATATGAAAAAATACATCTGAATTGGGGGATTTCAAGGCATGATAAGTCTCAGCTGCGAAGACCTCTTGACAGCCAAATAAGGTGGAGTTTTAAAGGAAATCACTTTGAAAGTATATTTGATGAATCCAGGGTATTCATCCATTCTTCCCTAGGGGGAGCCACCCCCTTTGAGGCTAGGGAGATGCACCTGCAAAGTTAAACTATTCCTAGGGTTTTGGAAGTGTCTCCAGGCGATAAGGACTCCCCTCCAGGGGATAAGGACTCAATTCCCACAGGGAACTCCCTGTGCACAAGATATCTGCCTACATGGGAGTCAGTAATGCTGACAATATATCTATGTGTGTGGCTCAAGATAATACATACAATACCTCTGTGTGTTTGGCTCAACTAAATGATTCACTTTACACCCGTTTGACAACCTGTGGTGAACAATGCCTGCTCTATCTTTACAGGAGCAGGAATAAAGGACCATTGACCCCTTGAGTGGAGGAGGAGAATCCATAAGCAGATGTGAGCCTCTGACGTGAGTACGTCAGCGTGGGACGAGCAGCATTGCACAGCAGAGCTGTATGTGGCGCGGAGAGAGGGAGATGTCATTGCAAACGCTGATAGGGAGATGTGACCATCTGGATACTAAGGTATACTGAGCCGGAGGAGCCAAGACAAACCAAAGGGAAGCGTACCTAGGGGCGCAATCATGCCAAGAACATGGTGGTCCAGTGCCCACGAACGATCACTGAAATCCGGAACTGAGGGAGGAGTGAATCCTCCACTCCCAACGAGAGAGCAGAAGAGTGAGAGAACGACATGATGAGCAGAGTCCGAAAATCGCTCGTATCCAGTACAGAAGATCAGCAAGCTGTGAAGAATGCCACATCTGCTGAAAAGAGACACCCTCACTGGAACAGACACAGCAACACAAAAAGGTGTGCGGGTTCCCAGGCTGAAGTGGGGCAGAGAGAGGAAAGAGTGAGTGGGGAACAGGGAAGGAGTGTCCTCTGCCCACAGAAGTGTCACAGAGGCTCAGAGAGAAAGACTGAATGAGGGAAAGGGGATGGTTATGGGAGCCTCAGAAACCCGCAGAGGATAAACCTCCAGAAGGGTCACAAAAACCCATACAATCTGAGAGAACCAAAAGAAGAGAGGGGTTACCGACATCCCAGAGAGCTAAGGGAAGCATTGAGACAGAAAAACCCAAGGATGCCAGAGGGTCCCACTAACCAAGAGAAGAACCAATATGAAGGGAATACAGAGACTCCCAATATCTGAACCAAGAGTTAAAAGAACCAAATAGAAAAGGGGATCACCAATACCCCAAAAGAATTAGTAAAAGAACAGGGTTGTGGAGACCCAAGAAACCTGAACAGTATAATCCTTCCAACAAGTCATAGGGGTCTCCAAACTAAGAGAACCAGATGGAAAGAGGGACCACCCGTATTCCAGAGAGATAACACTGGAGCTATTGGGCCAGAGAAACCCACCAGAGCCACAGGGATCAATACGCAAAGTAGAGTGCCAAGATGTTGATTGTGGGCCACATGGAGACACCCCACCCCAGATCAGAAAGGATAGAGATATGAGAGAGCAACACAAGTGGTGGAAAGTGTGAGGCGGGCATGGCATCAAGAGCGAGACAGATTCAAATGGGTTTGTTTGAAAACCTTTATCTACTAAGATTCCTTGGTTGGTGTAATGCCTAACTGGCCCGGACTCTAAAGGGGCAATTCCCTTGACTGATGTTTCTAATAGCTGTTGTTGTCTAAGAGTAAAAAAAAAAAGTCTGTCTGTGTCTAAACCTATGCTTGCCCTCACTCTGTACAAAAATGTGATAGGAAGTCTTTTCAAAATAGGAAAAATAGTGGTTATAAAAAAGTGGAAACCCGAGTTGGTTTCGGGTGGTCTTCTAATCAGGTGTTGCTTGGTCAATGTCACACAAATGAGTTCAATCAACAGGGCTATTTGTAAGACCTTCTCCACAGGCCCCTTGTAGTTATTCTAACTACCAACACTTTGAGTTCCTTTGAGTTCCCCAAGCTTCAGCTGAATCAAGTTCCAAAACACCATGGAAAATGTGTTACAGTTCCTTTGGTAAGCTTCTCGGAGTTCCCTTCCCCACGCTTCAATCCTTTCAACAGTACAACATAACCTAACAAGTCTCCAATTTGGCTAGGCCTCTTGAGGTTCTCTTCCCCAAGCTTAGGCCCCTTTTAACCCTTTAAATACAAAGTCACTGATATCAGGATGCTCTCTTTGATAAGCCTCTCAGGGTTCAATTCCCCCCAAGCTTTAGGCTTTTTTCAGCGTTCAAACACAAAACCTAATTTAGCACAGTTCTTTCTTGAGGTCCCAGGGTGCCCCTCCCAAGGATTAGGCCACTTTAATTCACAACACAAATTCCGCTGGTTAGGATACCTTTTTCTGATTAACAATCTTTTTCCCAGACCATCCTTTCATGGGGTAGAATCAGAGGCTTTTGAAAATGCCCGACTCTTTGCTCTTACTACGTGCAACCACTCTGACTCTTTTCCCCCTCTATTTGTTTTCTTGCTCTCACTTTTCCTGATACCTTTTGTTTCCCTTCAGATGCTTCCTGCACCCCTTTTCTTCTTTCCTTTCTGTGCACACTTGCACTGTTTACTCTTGCTCCTCTTATCGTACCCCTGGCACTTGTCCTTTAATCTTTCTGTACTACTTTGCACCCTCTCTTCTGCTTTCCTCCTTAGTGTGCCCTTGTCACCTTTCTTTGCCTTTTAGCATGCCCCTCTCTCATTACGGGCCACTCACAAACTTGTGCTTCATTCCACTTTCTCTCTCACAGTCTTTTGCTTTACTTTTGCCTTCAGCTATGCTTTTAGCCTGTTTGCCGTCTGCTTCGCTTTTGCTGTCAGCCGTGCTTTTAGCCTTTCTGCTTTGCTCTGGCCTTCTGCTGCGCTTTCAGCCTTTACGCTTTCTGCTTCGCCCATAGTTTCAACTTTTACACTTTCCTTTCTTTGCAATTAGGTGCTGCATTTTTCTGTCTGTACCTTTCTCCTGCTCCGCTCTCATCCAAACGCACGTTCCCGAGTTTCTCTACAATTCTTTACGAAACTCACTGGGCCGCGTCGCGTTGAGAGGTGGTTCCTCCAGGAAATGCAGGGTTGAGGTCAGGGTCTCACCACCTGCCCCTCAGCCTCCCTTGGGGTCAATACTGGCACCAAGGGAGCGAGCGCTCTACTGGACATGGCCTGCAGAATGCAGGCTGAGCTTCTCTGGCTCCCTGGAGGCACAGCTCCCTCACCACGCTGCAGCCCCTATTCCACACTATGCCAGCATTTGCGCACGCCATCTTCCTCCTGCCTTTCGGTCCTTACTGCAGCCCCAGCTCGCTCCTTTCTGTGTGCATGACCACACCTTTTATAGTGAACAAACCTGTCAAAAGGAGTCAGGTTACTATTGAGTGCCTGACCATCTATGCTATGGTAAGTTTCCCTTACTTTCCCCATGGTATTTCTATGGGCAATCTCTACTGATCTTAGTGACCTCCTCCTCGTCTCAGTATTTGTTGGAAACGGTGAGGAGGAGATGAACTGAGATTGTAAACACCCCACAAAAGCTGAGGGAGAGTAGGTTAAGGTGTATTCAGGATTGGGAAAATGCCATTTCTCGCCCTCGGTTATCCTCCTCCCAATCCCCTTTGACCCTCCACTCAGGTGACCCTGATGGCCCTTCCCTGGCCACCTGAATGGAAGACCCAGAGGGAGTGGGTGGGAGAATACCATCAGGTTTCTCACAAAAGGGATCAGAGAAATATCCCTCCTTCTAAAGAACTTCGGGCATTTTGTTTTTTCTGGAACTTAAGACTTGTTTTTGTTGAACTTGGGAAACTTGAGTGGTGTGGATAAACTGCCCAGAACTGTGAAACAAGAACTGTTCAATTGCTGAATCCAGAACCAGGAGAAATTCTTGAAACACTGGGTAAATATTCTAGTATCCAACACTAAGTGCAGGGCCCTCCAACTAATTTTGCGGATTTTGTCTAAGTGGTAGGGCCAGTTTATCAGATTGGTTTGGACAGAAGACTACTTTCTTTTGACTACCAACGAGCACCTTAGATTAGTATGATATGAAGGGAACACCCATTTATCAATAGGATAAGTGAGCAATTTTTCTTTTAGGTTAAATACAGCTACTTGAAAAGTATGTCCTCTGGTCCAAATCCTTGTTCTGGCTTGCCACTTAAGTCATAATAGTTTGAATATAATTTTAGCATTTAAAGGAAGCCAGTGCAAAGAGGTCAAAGTTGGAGTAATGCAATCTCATTTCCCCCCGCCAAACATTATTAAAGAGGCAGCATTGAAAATAACTTTCTGTTGCGCCAACATAGATTATCTATCCTAGCTCCCACCATCTGGAACTCTTTTCCGCTGCACATCTGCCACACCGAAAATGACCTCTCCTTTAAAAAAGTACTTAAAACCTAGCTATTTACTGCATTATCCTGAAACCCCCCAAAAACCTGAAGACCCCAAGACCCTTTCAGAAACATTTAGCACCAGGCGGTGCAGGCTGCATTCGTGGCAACCTCAATGGGCCTCATTCTGAGATTGGAGGTACTCATGGCGCTATTTGCGCCATGACTGCCTCCAATAACGGTACCGGCACCGGTCTCGTTTAATGAGGACTTACTGGTGTAGTCCGACCTTTGCGGGACCAGTAAGTCCCCATTGAAAAAAACATTCCCCATTGAGCCCAGATAGGGCTCAATGGGAATAGGGAAGCAGCTAATAACGGTACCACAATTTGCGGTACCGCTATTAGCTCTGAAGTCCTTTAACGGGTCCCGTCCTTAACACCTGGTCAGACTAGGCGTTAAGGAAGGGACCCGCTAAGGGACCTCGTAGTAGGGTGTTAAGGGATTACTGGCACCGGTCTCCTTACTGGTGCCCGTTATCCCTTAACGCCCCACTCGGAATGTGGCCCAATATCTCAGCACCTCCCGGTGCATGCTGCTTTCATGGAAGCTCTGACCACACCCCCCCACACCCACACACACACACACACACACACACACACACAAAAAACCAATCATGACCCTGGTTTCCCTGCAGCACCACTAACTGAATCACAGCACTTCATATATGAAATATCACAGGATTGACGAATCAGTGCACCTGAGATGTATGGTAAAAGAGGCACAGTGCACTCACAGTAAGCTATGAAAGAATAACCATCAATGCAATCAGACAGTTTGGGATGCACTGCGGGGAGGAATTGTCAGGGAGGACGTGTACCCTGGCCATATCCCGCCAAGTAGTCCAGGTGGAGTTTCCCCATGCATTACTCCAGGAGGGCAACCATGAACATGCTCTGGAGCCTCTGAAAGGAAGGCGGGATGGTCAGGTATGGCGCATATATAAACTACAGGATGTGCTGCCCACGGTGAAGATAACAACTGAAAAGGTAACGTAATTTGCTTGATAGCATGGTAGACTTGCTAAGTTATCCATCAGGAGAACCTGGAAATACAGCCTTTGCCCTTCTCAATTTAAATAGTTTGAGCATAGACTGTTGCAAAACCGCTTTTTCCCAGCCACAAGAATCGACAGAAGAAGCCAATTACCCGAGTGGGTACACAAGCAAAAAATCACCACTGAACTCCAGCAGGTACGTATAATGCACCACTCTGGTGGACACTGACCGCAGGCCTGGCTAACCACACACAACGGAATACAGCAAGGACTATGCTGACATGCAGTCGTGCTGTTCACATAACTCTACGCCTCAACATCTCCGATACCAGAATGCAACGCAGACCTATGAAAAATTTGGGAATGCAGGACACACAGCAAGTCTACAGCACTCAAGCCATCTCCTGACTTCCCTCAGCACCCGCTCACATGCTTGTTCCACATGCGTTGCACTCTATCACAGCCTCGACAGCCCTACTAAGCCCTATTTGTCCAAGTGCACACACGCATCCTAATTTTACTACTTGACCCCCAACATTCTGGACTTCGGTAATCCAAGGGCATTCCCACTAACAGTGCATCGAGACTATGATAATGGAAAAAGGCGCTATATAAATGAAAAATACGATACAAGACCAGTACGAGGCGAATTCCCAAAATCAATTCTTGATAAAAGAAAGGATTGGATTAAAGTCTATAAGACTCATTTGATTAAAAAAATTCACAAATCTCATGGCCAATAAATGAAAACGAGCAGATTTCACAATCATGGTAACATGAGGAATAAAAGACATCCAAACATCTAGCATACAACCTAATGATTTAGCAGTGGGAGAGAAATTTGCGAGGCTTTCGAAAACCTTGGCATCAGACAGCCATTTTGAAAAATGGGTTGGATGAGTGAAAAAACGATAACAATTCTGTTTAATGAGAGTTTAATTTTAAAACGTGGGAGGTCATCCAGGCTGCCAAGTCCTGTGAACAATTCCATAGCTACCAGACAACACTTTCGACAGATATTCAAAGATACACTCGAGTATCATCTGCAAACTGATGTATGAAGACATGGCTCTCATAAACATGGATGTGTGGGTTCCACTCAGCTTTGTAACGCCACATAAGACGTTAACAACCTCCCCCCATCAATGGAACAGTTCATCGACACTGCTAAAGGAAACAACCCCCCCAACATTATGATGACAGTATAGATAACAATATCGACTCTAGCAAATATGTCACTGATACACAGCTCAAGTAACCCACAGTCTGCACAATATTAAGGGATGTTATATGGTTAGTTAAAAACAAACCTGGGAACCCTGCAACTTGCTTAGTACTCGCCTAAACCTTTTACAGGAAGAGACAACCTGTCGACCAACGGATGTCTTGCTCTACAACTCCCATGATTCTTGACCACCAATATTGCAGGCTGGGGTGAACTGAAGTTGTAACCAATACGATCAAGAGGGTCCCAGGTGGGCTACCACTGCCCTATAAATTCACTTATTGAGAGAGGCAATATTTTAGCTGCAGTTCCTACAAGACTAACCATTTTAAAATGCCCGACTAACGGATGCAGGCCAGACCTCTTACTGGACAAACATTTCATCCAGGAGCTCAAGGTGATCTCAAGGAGCAGATCATGAAGAAGGCTGTTTCATAGCAGAGGGCATGCACCCAGAAACCATGAAAGCCAATATGCCACGCCTCATGGACTGAAAGGAGCACCAGGAAACATTTAATATTTTCGATCTGGTAAATATGTGCACTTCAAGGGAAGAAATTGTGTACCAGGCGACCAAACTCAGAGTCCATTTGTGCTTTGACAGGAGCCCGGTTTAGATATCTCCTGAGTGCCGACACTTGATCCCTTGCCAGATGGTTACATGCTTAGCAGCATTACATTAATGTAGCTCTCCCTCCATGGAAACCTACCTCATTTCATGTCATCACTTTATTCAGCCTAGTTTGCTCCTTTGGCACCTTCCTGAGCCATTCCCTCTCATGTGACGGCCCATGCTGTCGCGCACGATTAGAATGCTTTAAATTCCTTCCCTGTGGATTATTCATGCATTTGATTCTACACTTATATTATGAAATTCTGCTCTTGTTCCACATTTTGTTATCATTTAGCCTCAGATCTTTTCCATCAATACTCATACCGTAACTGTTTTTGTAACATGGTGGCTTTACCTTTAAGTGCATCCAAATCTGTACTTCAAATTATGTAAGTACTGTATATTATGTATTTTGCTCTCCTCCTTGATCCTCAAATCTGTTATGCTCCAATGATACTTATGCTGGCACCCAGAACTTGGACTGCCCTGGTACCCAACTGTAGTATGTTCCATTTATTTGATGTATCCAACTTCCAATAAACACCAAACAAAAGGATCTGAACTAATTTTCCTAGATTATCTATCATCATGGTACTTCTTGGACACCTTCTGATACTATGAGTTTAGGTTTGACCTATTTGATTCTACTGGTCCCTTTGCACAGATAGCTACCTACCTATATTAAGACATGCTGGAGAATTGTACCCTCACTCTGGATAGTCTCCCACCGGGACATGTGGTGCGGTGCTTTTACTGACTCTTCCTGCAATGCAGTTTCTGACAGCCAGCTGTATCCCCTGACAGCTGACTATGTTCATTCACTCCATCTGCCTATAGCATTAAGGGTGGTACACAGAGGTGAAGTTCCATTAAATAGATGTAGTATTCTTGTACTTCACTGCCACAGATGGAGGTGCATTATTACCTACGTTTTTTGGGAGAATACTATCCGGACCACAAATTCGATCACTCGATATCAACATAATGACATTTCTTATTTCCGCGAGGGGGGTTCCTTGAAATACCCTGATCTAATATCTTTTGTTTAGTTACTGAGCACATTCCCACAACATTCCCTCCATACTCTAGTGCTAAGTTTAGTGCAGAGCAACCTTGAATCTATCATTCACTTTTTTAATGTCAATTCTTACCATGCATTCAGGAGCATATCTATTCTCCTCCCTCATACCTTCAACTTTTGTTCATCCTCAGACTGCTCGATGGAGACTTCAGTTCTTGTTAGAATAGCATTCCTCACGTGCTTAGCAAAATCGTCCTGCTGAGCCACACAATATATATATTTTAATTTTACACAGATCTTCAATTTTTTCACATGTTTATGTTCCCATGGCTGAATCTACCCATGCTTTCCATGTGGCTTTCCTCGTTATACTGGTACTACTACTCTTTCCTTCATCTTTAAGAGAGTCACAATAATCAAGCAACTTCTATTTTTGTTCCATTACATCTTTTCGACATTACATAACTCTGTATGGTTAACTTCATGGGTAGGAATTTCAAATTGCCGGCTACCAGCCAGGTAGTAAAGGGCTTTTTTTTCTGTTGGTCAAGGACGGTACCAACTTCCTGCTCCAAAGGAGCAATTTTTCTCCTTTAATATTATCCTGCATTTCTGCGATATAAGCTATTGGACATTTTTCTATCCAGATATCATCATTGATATCGCTCACTATCATGTGTTACCCCTTCTGTTTCAGTTTTCACCAGCCCAGCACGCGTCGGTAGCCATAGATGGCCCAACGACAGACGGACTAACCATCCCTCAGGTCTGCATAACCGTTATCAAATCCACTGATCATCACTCAGTCATCACACCTCTTCTGGACCAGCAATATGATACTTCTAATCTAACCCCATTCTGTGGTTCTACATGGTTCTAAATGCTGCCGACATCATAGAGTGAATCACCTTCCATAAACTGGACCACATTTTTATTAGAGTTCTAGCTCACTCCTTCAGCATAACACATACTCAAAGTAATTACCCCATCAGGCAACAGCTTTTAACAAGCTGAAAAATAGGAAAGGTTGTTGATGGCCTCAAGGTGATGTAGATGACATGGCCAAGCACTCTACATGAAGCCACCAGACTCACATTTATGGAGCTCCTTACACTTTCCCCTCCTCCATGCCCAAATAACAACACTTCTTTTATCTTCCTCGGTCTCTACAACAGGTCTTGGAAGACATTACTCACCTGATATTTTCAATATCAGTCTTCAAGTCGAAAAAATGTCTTCCTCAGTGATTGTAGCCTCCCTGGAACCCCAGCTACTAAAACCACCAAAAAGGACCTATTGGGCTTCATTGATACTGACATTATACAGCACATTGCAGACCTCACATTGCAGACCTCACCTGCCTGAGGGGCAACACACTTGTGCTAGTCCTGCCCTTATACCCATTAATGGAGTGTAGCACCCCTACCTAGCTTGACTAGACTGAGCAGGCTGCAATCCCACTCCTCTTAAACTGCATGATGGCTATCACACAGCCACCAACCAGCCAGATCTATTGCTCGAAGATTTTTCAAGAAATCCCCTACAGATGCTCTGGAGGCTTATCTCTGTTCATGGTCAACCACTTATCACCCTACAATGGATGTGGAATCTCTCATCTGACCTTTTAAACACAGAATGTTGTGAGACAGGCATAGTATCAAGGGATGCACAAACTTGAATATGTTAGTTTCAAAACCTTTATTTACTAAGGTTCCTGGGTTGGTGTAATGCCTAACTGGCCCTTAACTGATGCTTCTAAGGGTCGTCGATGGCTGAAGGTCAAAAATAATAATCTGTCTGCGTCTAAGCCTATGCTTGCCCTCACTCTTTACAAAAATGTATAAGGAAGTCTTTACAAAGGAAAAATAGTGGTCAAAGAAAATGAAATGTAGCCCACAGCTGGTTTCAGATACTCTTACCAATGGGTGTAGTTCGGCCAGTGGAAGATAGTTCAATTAAAAAAGGGGAGCCCTTAGAACATTCCATGCAGGGCTCTTACAGAAAATCAACAAGTTTACACTATCCCTGGGTCTCTTTGAGTTCTATTCCCCATGCTTGGACTCTTCCAGTTTCGAAAACAAAACATAAAAGAATACACAGTTCTGGTAAGGCCTCTCAGGCTATCCTTCCCCAAGTGTAGGCCTCTCTTTACACAGTTCAACAATGTCTCTTGCACAACTCTTGTTAGGCCTTTAAGGATTCCCTTCCCCAAGTTTAGGCCCGTTCCGTCTTTTAAGAAACAAACAAAGTTCTTCTGGTCAGGATGTAGCTTTTGGTTCCCACATAATTCTTTTTAGGCGTCTCAGGTTTCCATTCCCCAAGTGTAGGCCCCTTCCATCTTTTAACAAACAAATAAACAAAGTTCTTCTGTTCTCTTTACACAATTCTTCTTAGACCTCTCAGGGTTCCCTGCCAATGTTTAGTCCCCTTTCATCCCTAAACAAACAAATTTCTCCTATTCAGGATGTACCCTTCACTGTACAGTTCTTACAAGGGGTAGCATCCGAGACTTTCGAGAAAGCTGGGCTCTTTGCTCCTCCCAAGTGTGACCACTCTGACCTTTAACCCCTCTCCTTATTCCTTGCCCTTCCTTTTTAATGTTTCTCCTTCCGGTGCTTCCTGCAACCCTTTTTGCTCTCCTTTGTTTCCTTAGCTTT
Organism: Ambystoma mexicanum; assembly: GCF_040938575.1. Taxonomy (NCBI): domain Eukaryota; kingdom Metazoa; phylum Chordata; class Amphibia; order Caudata; family Ambystomatidae; genus Ambystoma; species Ambystoma mexicanum. Next base: position 900,791,371 of record NC_090926.1, read on the forward strand.
ATCGTGCACCCTTGAACCCATCCGTTTCTTTCTTTCCATTCACTTTCCGGTGTTTCCTGCACCCCTTCTTGCTTTCTTTTGTTTCCTTTATTTCACTGTGCACACTTGCACCCCTTTCTTCACTGTGCACACTTTTACCATCCTCTTGATCCCTTATCCTTGGATCATGCCTCTCGCACACTTTCTTTTCTTTATCTTAAACACTTCACATGCCATTACCCTGCTTTACTTCCCTTCAGCACTGCTAGTGCCTTTTCCTCCTGTTTCCCTATTTCTGTTATTTCTTACACTTTCTGTACTTCTTATGCTTTCTCTCTCTTTCCGTCCCATACCGTATCTCCCTCTGGATACATGGGGTTGAGGTCAGAGTCTCACCACCTGCCCCTCAGACATCCTTGCGCCGGCACAGGTCCCAAGGGAATGTGCACATTGCCGAACGCCAAGTGAGGTGAGTGTGCACAACTGTATTTCTTTGTAAACATAAAAGTAGTAGCTAACTTCTTATGAAATTTGGGGTGCAAACCCACTGCAAAAAATGCCTCCGTGGAATGGCATTAACTGAAAATTATAAAGAAGACCTTGGCTGTGAAGCCAGCGGTGTGGGCTGCACTCCCGTGACCACTATGATGTGGTATGACCTCTCTTTTGTCTTTATCAATTCATATGAATAATCAGTTCAAGTCATCAGTTATAAAGTAATTCCACATTTTTCTTTGCTTTATTTCTTCATTAAATCATTACTCATGCAGATGCATCCAATTAGATATTTAATTTGGCCAATGCATTTCGGATCAACAGATCCTTCACCAGAGCCTGTTACATCTAGTTAAGCTTCAGGTACAACGTAGATATTTCATCACCAAATGAACTATCACCATTTATGTTAATATTAATGTCACACGTATTGCAATAGTTCGACAGATATCACAAATGCAATCAAAATATTGTTCCATTAACCCAACATTACCCATCCGGTACCAAAAGTTTCACAATTTCAAATACATTTTATAAATCATATTAGTTTGTGTATTAAAATGTACATACATTTTAATGTTGCTCATCAGCATTACCAGTAACATAAAGAAAAAAGAAAAAACACACAACAAAGAAAAATCCTGTTAGCGCCTTAATTGTATGTTAAACTGTCAATAGCGTGTTGGCAAGATGTAACACAATCTAATTAGACTGAAATTGACTGACCTTTCCACGTACGCATTGAAACTGCGCTCCTTCGAGTATTCTTGTGCTGAGTTGTCTACAGTGTCAGTAAAAGACACATAGCTCATACGACCTCGCCACTCTGTAATCGTTTAGAACTATTTTTAAAAATCAGGCTAAGTCAATGTTCAAATATACCTCCCCTCCGTAATCCTTGTACCTTCAATCTTACCTTCTAGCGTCTGCCGTCTGGAGCCAGAGAAACGCGCGTTCGAGCACCAAGAGATTGTTTGTGCTGTTGTAGCCATGGAAACCGCAAGTAGCAGCTTCCCATGGTGGCCATCTTGGCGTGGTGTAACCTATCGTTTGTGTAAGCGGCAATACTTACTCATAATGATCATATCCGTGTTATGCATATCAACTTAAAAATGCAGAATCTGTAATAATGTGCCCCCTCTAATAAGCATCTATCAATCCAAAGATAAATAATGAAACGTAAAAAATAGACATGATGTATTGTCGAAATGATGATACCTTATTGTTCGTTACGTGATGGGTATTGATGGGTATATTCAATGTTATGTTAGACGTGGACTTTGCCTATCTTTTCCAATGGATGTACAACTCCAATGTTAATCGAAACAAAAATCTTTCTCATATATCCACAATACAACATATAAAGCTTCATACTTCTAGTGACCATTCTTAGTAAAAAAAAAAGCAGTTCAATCTATACATCGATCATAAAAAGCAGCTCAAATCCAACTCCTCATTAATTCCATAGGGAGTCTATGAGTGCAGTTTGTTAATCCAAAATGCTTCTTGTTGTGCCCTCCATTTTTTCATGTCATTATTATGTCCTTTGGTAGATAGTACTTCAAGTACCAAAAATCGCAGTTGTGTGATAGAATGTGCATTTTCTTTAAAGTGTCTAGCTACTGCTGATGCTTGGTTAGCATTTCGTATGAACGATTTATGCTCATTAATCCTTACCGTACCTTCCGGGACGTTTCTCCCACATAATACTTACCACAAGGAAATTTTATGGCATAAATAACATTTTCTGACATACATGTGGCATGATGCTTCAATTTGATTTTAGCACCTTGAAGTGGGAGAATGGAAAACCAGACTCCCGTCCTTCACCTCTCGCGCTTGGCCTAGAGGGTCGCGGCCCAGACACCCGCCACGAGAAGAGTTTGCCCATTTACCAGATGACCAAATACCCTGGTACAGAAACATACGGATGTGTCCATCTGCCTGCCCAACAGCCCGCACTGGCCATGCCGACACCTGCGGCACGGACCAACTAGACTGAAATCTACACATCGTTAGAGATGCCATGACGACCTAGATAACGGGAAGCACCGCTGAACTATTATACACGCTGAACATTTCCACACCAATCTACACGAAGAACATACTCAGTGCTCTGACGTAGGCGACAGGCTTATTCACGGACGTGCATCTTTATTATTTTTACATAGGCTTTCAGAATGCAGAAACGCAAGACGCACCATGAGCTCATTTATAACGCTTGCTCACGCTTCTCTTGAAACCCGTTACCATCATGAGAGATATAATGGAAACACGATACTGGCCATGAAACTGTATGCCACTATAACCTAAAGCATCCATGCACTAAATGGATTACTCGTGCACCAGGCCCAAGTAGGCCTCAAGCAAGAGTTCCCGTGGACATTAACAAAGCAAAAGTCAGGTTGCTGAGCCTGCAGAAAGAACCCAGTGGAGCAACCAGCCAAGGTCGTAATGTTGCAAACCCACAGTCAAGAAACAAATCTTCAAAGGCACGATGTTGCAACCTCGCACTCCACGTACCAATGTTAAAATCATATCTGCAAATTAAACCAGACATACAGTGGAAAAACAATATTAATTGTGCAGAATTATGCCTCAAACACGGTCCCTCCCCACGTGACCAAGCCGAACCTGACGAGATGCCAAAACCCAGGAGAGAAAAGGCGTCTGGGTACCTCGCTACGAGACGCAGGCCGACACACTTGAAAGGCTCAATGGACACCTGCTACAGTGGGAACGGTCAGTCTCCCACCTATGAATAAATCCTCACATTGCCTGCACGTACCCATACTGAAACACTGTTGCAACCACAGGTGCACCGTGTGCTGGGAACAACGGTGGTCCCAGGCTGGGGAGCTCACGGATGCACCAATCAGAACATGAGGTTCTTATCTCAGACGTCAGTAACGTTAGCCAATCCTCAGGGGTCTTCATGTAACAATTCTTATGTATCTAATTGTAGGGACAACCCAGATATACCACCTGACTACACCTTAACCACTAATATCATTCTCTATAGGCGTACTATACTAACCCCACCACTCGAGCAACCAATCAAGAGTGGCGATAGGTTCTTTTGGTAACTTTTTGGAATGACGCAAGTAGCGCGTCATAATGTAGTAAAAAGGGCCTGCGAGCCCCACTATTGTGTGTGTGTCAGGACGAACGCGTGCGCTCCTTGACCCATCCCTGCCGTTTGCATAATAAACGACAGAAGTTGCCTTGCTCCTTGTGTGTGCCTCATACTCTGTCTCGATCCGAGATATACACGGGAGGAGTTGGGGCCTCCCTGCCCGGAGGTCTGCGGACGGCCCGGCCGACCCCGGCAGAATCCCCCCCGACAAGTTGGAGGCACTGCTGAGATCTGTTTAAGATCGACTTTTATTTTTTATTTTTCCAGGCACTCCCGTTGCGGGGAGGCCCGGCGGCGCGGCCCCCTCTGCCGTTGCCCCCTTCTGAGGACTACAGGACCATCGCGGAGCTGCGAGAGGACCGGACAGCGCAATCCGGATATTGGCCCTCGGGAGCCGGTTGAGAAGTATCCCGCCCGCGGTCGGCGAGTGTCCAGACGTGGTCCAGACGAGGGGAGGTGGCGAGCCGCTTGGAGGGGTGCACGCAGTCGAGCGGCCCTGCATCGAGGGAACTTGGTGAGCATGACACGCACAACAAGCAATGCGAAATTGTGAGGGAGGGGGCGGAAGTAAATAAGGGAGGAGGGAGGTATTGTAAAAAGGTGGGGTGAAGGTTTAATTGAGTGATGATAATGGAATGAATGGTAGTGAATTGAGTGCGAGAGAAGGCGGCTAACGTTACGCGAAAGAGGGGGGCAGGGCACGAGAACAACACGTGCAGACGCTCGCAACAAAAAGCTAACGTTACGCGAAAGAGGGGGGCGGGGCACGAAAACATCACGTGCAGCCGCTCGAAAGACACTGATTGGCCTAAATCGCGACTACGTGTGAGGGTGGGTGTGTGTGGTTTCCTACGATTTGACATTTATCATTCAATGAGTAGATGAGGTTCCCTATTGTTCGAGCAAGAAACTCGATAGGTAGATGAGGTTCCCTATTGTTCGAGCAAGAAACTCGATAGGTAGATGACGTTTCCCTGTGGGCGGTGGCTAGTTACGTAGTTGCCCAAAACGGAAGATAATTGGCTGGTTAAGCCCTCCTGTTGAGGGGCGTATCACACGCGAGGCGACGCAGCGTGCGCAGTCCGGTTATAGTATTGATGAGATTACCTTGTTCCAGGAGAGACAGGAAGACAGCTGTAGGGTTAGCGGGGTAGATTGCAAGTGTATTTTGAATTTAAAGAACATAACACGAATATACCAGTAGCTCGAAGAAATAGGTGACGTCACCAGTAGGGATTTAGTAAGATATCGTGAACACAAGAAGCTTTGGGTTTGACATTGGTGGGGAAGAGAAACATGATAAAGGAGCGGACACGGAGATAAACGATAAACGAGTGGATCAAAGAGGAGAAGGGGAAGGGGGCGTGGCTGCGCACGGAGAACGCCGGCCACGGCAAGTGTAAAGGTGGGAGGAGAACGGGGAAAAAGGACGACTGTGTAAGATCGTCGTAAGGGGTACGCAGCTGCAGGGGGCTGCGTGCGCTTCGGCCGCAGGGGGCCGTAGGGGAAGGAATATAATATAACATCATAAATATATTTGTTTTATAATTTTTTTTTTTTTGTGATTATTATCATTGCATAATTTGTCAAAGGATTGTCGTAAGTCCCCACACTTGCGGGGCAAGGTAAGCAATAAAAGGTTGTATGTTGCAAACTGGTAGCAAGGGGAAGGGTAAGAAAGGGTGCGCTAGTATGTCAGACGGGAGAGGGTTGGGAGGGTGGGGGAATACCCTCACTACCCCACTACAACATATATGCACCACACTGCCACCACATAGGGAGAAGTTAATTAAGTACAGCATAGAGTGGACCCAGGGGACGGACAACAAAATGTTGACACCATGGCCGCCTAATGGTAGCTTTGACCCATATGCCCAACATTCACTATTAAACCATCTGCACAATACATACAAGGGGAAGAAGTTGGCAAACCATGTGGAGGTGTTTAACTTATGGAGGATGTTCCAGGGGTCTAGACCAGGACCAAATGGAATGTTCACTATGGGGGAAACACCGGAAGAAAAGGAGATTAAGAAAGAAGGAACGGATGGGGAAAAGGAGAGTGAAGGAACAAAGAATATGGGGAATGAAAAAGTGGGTGGAGGAAAGGTTGATAAATTAGCTGACATAAAACAGGAACCGAGCAATGAGATACCCTTAACACCGGGAGTGAAAACAGAGGGGGGAGGGTTGTACCCTTTAAGAGAATTAGGAGAAATAAAAGGACAGTTAAGGGCGGCTGAAGGATACTCAAACCCGGCATACAGCCCTCCACCATATGTGGCTCATGGAAAGATACCAATGGGGGACGGGAGGAGAGAAGAGCAGACTGTAGAGATAGGAAACGATGAGTGGGTAGCTGCACAGATATTGTTGAAATTACGAGGATCACTAACTGGAGAGGAAAGGGAGGCGGTAAAGAGAACAAACGAGGATAGTGAAAGAGAGAGTGAAATGAGGGGAGAGGAGCTGCTACGGCAGAAGGAAGAGATTTTGGAGGAAAGATTAGCTAAACTAAGGGATGAGCAGAATGAACTGATAAAACAACTTGAGGGGGAGGAAAGAGAGAGAGTGAGGAAAAGGAAAGAAGATAAGGACGAATTGGAAAAATTAAGGGAGCAAAGTGAGGAGAGAAAGAGGGAAGCTGTAAGGGTAAAAGCAGCAGCAGAAAGGGTATCAAGAGTAGTGATGAGGGAGAAGAAGAAGGAAGAAGAAGAAAATGAAAAGGAAATGGAAATATGGAGGAGGAGGATAATATCAGAGACAGCTAAAAAATATGAAGAGGGGAAGGTAATAGAGAGTATAGTAGAAAGAGAAAGGGTGAAATGGGAAAGGAGGAGAGAGGATGAAAGGATATTGGAAGAGATGAGCAACGAAGTAATGGAGGAATTAAAAAGGAAAAGAGAGGAAAATAGTAGGGAGATGGAGGAGAGGAGTGAAGGGGAGAGAGAGGAGAGTAAGAGGGAGAGTGAAAGATGGGGAGAAGTATATAAAAATAGAGAGGTAGCAACAACGTCAGCACTAAGGGGAACAGGTGGTAACAACGGAAAGGAAGAGGGAGACCTAATAGACTTAAAAACTGTAACAATAAAAGGAAAAAAGGCAGAGTGGGGGGCGCAATTTATGAATGATTTTTGTAGTGAGGATGGAAGGAAGAGTGAAAGGGAAAGCTTAGATAAGCTATACCTCACTAGAACAAACATAGATTCGCCATGGGTGAGTAGAAGATGGGAGGAGCTGGAGAGAAGTAAGGAGGAAGTGAAAAGAATGGGAGAAACACAAACTAACGAACACACGCCACCGACGCTCACCAACCAACACACGCCGCCCACATCACCATCACGCTCTCTAACGCCACACCCCACATGTTCAACAACTGCACGCTCTCTGCACAGAATAAAGCTCGCACCCTTCATGGACGAAGTTACACCTTATGCATGTCGGCTTAGGGACCTCCCTAGTCGCAGGCAAGACAGGCAAACAGACGTGACAATATTGAACACAGGAAAGGATGAAAAAAGGGGAAAGGAAGAAGAGGGAGGTAGGAGAAGAGGTAGTAAGGAAGGATTTGAAGTAGTAAAAGGAATGGGGGAAGAGGAGGGGTGTGAAGAGTTAACATCATGGAGCATAAAGGATGACACAAGACAGAATGTAATGCCACTGCTGGAGAGAGGAGGGGTTAGACCACAATATGTACCTTGGAAACATACGGATAAGGAAAACATAAAATGTAGGCTCCCATCATTAAGTGGAGGTGCGGGTAAATGGATATATGAAATGGAAAAACACACCGCAGGACAGAAACTAGCAGTGGGAGATGTTAAGGGCCTGTTAATATCAATATTAGGGGATAGAGCGGATGACATTTGGAAAAGAGCGGGATTCCATGGGGTAACAATAACAAACACATCGCATGATGGGGCACCATTTGCAAACTGCAGACATGCGCTATGGCAGGCACTAAGAGTGCAGTACCCAGACACATCAGACATAGGAGCCATTACTTCCCGTAAGATGGGTGAGAACGAGGATCCTGTTGATTATATCCAGGATATTCAAGAGAAGTGGCGCATGGAAACTAGAGAACAATGGGACAAAACACCAGCCATATTTTATCATATACTAGTACAAGGGCTCCCAGAAGGAGTTCAGAGACAATTAAAGAAAGTAGTGGGGATGGAAGCAAAACCATGGCCGGAAATACAACTGACTATAGTACATCACTGTAGAACATGGCAAGGAAAAATGAAACAAAAGGAAGAGGACAGGAAAACAGAAGAGGCCAAATTAGTACAGAAAAAACTTACTAAATATACCATGGAAGGGGCACTAATAACTGCGCCAACACCAATGGCCCAAAGCCCAACGCAAGTAGTGGCTGCACAAAATCCAGCTCAAATAGCGCCTCCACAAGAGGTAATAGAGCAAGTGCTGCCTCTGCAATCACACGCACAGAACATGGGAGGAGGGTACCCAATGCAAGGAGCTGGGTATTATAATTATAATAGAGGGAGAGGAGGGTTTATGAGGGGAAGAGGATACGGATATAATACCCAACAACAGGCTGGGGGACTCAGAAATAACTACCAGACAGGGCAACCAGTATACCAGGACAACACAGGGAACTTCCCATGGCAAAACAGGGAACCACCCGTGTGTTGGAGCTGCGGACTATTAGGACACATGTCACGTACATGCAGGGTCAGGCCAGGAACACCAGCATGGAACGAACAAGCACAACATAGGACATCACAAGAACAGCAGGGCATACAACCACAGCAGATGTCACCACAAGGGAGTGACCAACACTATTCCCTACCACAACAACAAATAAAACAATACCTGCCACAAGTAACTGGTGCAGCGTTAATACAACCACCACCACAACCTGAACGAACGCAATTGGGTGGGGTGACGGTGTTGGGGCACAACCCTTACACAGGGAATGGCCAGTCATTGTACCCCCAATAGGACAGCCCACAGACGGCCTTGGTGTGTCCCATCCTGTCAGTAACACCTAATAGTGCGGAGGAGCCACGCATAGAGGTAACGATAGGTGACAAAAAATTATCATTCCTTGTTGACACCGGGGCAACCCGGTCTTGCATAAGGGAAGGTAAGTTTAAGATGTCAGGCGAAGCCATGAACACACAAGGGTTTTCTGGGGCTAAAGGGTTGGTTCCATTTACTGATAACGTTCCGCTATCTATTGGAGATTACGATCTGTCAGTACCACTTTTGTATTATAGTGCCTCACCAGTAAACATACTGGGGAGGGACATAATGAACAGATTAAATATGACGATCTCCTTTACAGAGGATGGCATAATTTGCTCTACTCCAGGGATTAACATGCTTGCAGCACGACAGATTTTGCAAGCATACTGTGGACAGATAGCGATCAGGGCGGAGCCGGTAGACGGCGAGCTATTCCAGTACGGAACAGACATGGCATTTGCATGGATGCCAGGGATAGGAGGGAAAATATGGAGGAGACCAGCAGCCTATCTATTCCGACCAGAAACACCAGCTAATGAACTGGAAGGGAAGGTCATTGCAGTGGACATTGAGAGCATTATTGCAACAGCTGATTATGTTGCTGTGCACGCCCAAGATAAAGAAGGGAGAGCATGGAGGGCGGTGATAGCACTAGCAGAAGGATGTAGGCTGACCCAGGTGTCAGATGAAGAGTTGTTTTCAGAAGAAAAGGAGGAAAATGAAATGGTGTTCATGATGAGTGTAGAAATGTGGCTAACAGTGGCTCACAAACAAGTGGCACAGAAAATTGCAATGGCACTTGAGGCACCCGCTGGCACACCAGTCCCATTTTTTAAAGAAGATATGTCAAAGGTGCCAAAATCATTATGGACTATTAGCCCTTATGATGTAGGATGCATTAAAAGCATAGGGGGTGTAAAGATAAAATTAAAAAAGGGTGCCATACTACCAAGAGTGAAACAATACCCATTGTCAAGAGAGGCAGATGAGGGCATATACGAAACCATAACAGCCCTTATAAACAATGGCATATTGGTCCCCTCAGAATCCCCATGCAACACAGCTGTGTACCCGGTGCGCAAGGCTAAAGGAGGGTCTTGGCGGTTCATACAGGACCTCAGACCGTTGAACAACATAGTAGAAGCAGAGTATCCAGTAACAGCAAACCCGGCCACAATTTTGTGTGGCATTCCAGCAGAAGCATCACGGTTTACAGTGATTGACCTTAAAAATGCTTTTTTCTCAATACCATTACACCCAGACTCACAAGACTTGACAAGCTTCACTTACCGAAATAGGAAGTGGAAACATACCAGATTACCACAGGGATATTGTGAATCACCTTCAATTTTCAATAGGGTAATACAGATGGATTTGGGTAACGTTGAGTTGGAAAGCACAGTGTTACAGTATGTGGATGACATAATAATTTGCAGTACAAATGAAGATAAATGTAGAGAGGACTCATTAAAAATGTTGACGATATTGGCTGAAAAGGGGTACAAGGTAGACATGGAAAAGATACAATACTGTCAGGAACAGGTACTTTACATTGGCCAACTGATATCACAATATGGAAGAAGGATTGCACCACAAAGAGCACAGGCAATATCAGGCACTCCCGTGCCACAGACTGTAAGAGAACTACAGCAATTTCTGGGACTGTGCAACTACTGTAGAGCATGGGTATTTGATTACAGCTCTTACATAGGACCCCTGCTTGAGGGTTTGAAGGAAGCAAATAAAGGGGAGAAAAAGTTGGGATGGACTATGGAAATGAAGGAGGCATTTGATGAATTAAAAGAAGCAATATCAACTGCTCCAGTACTAGCATCCCCAGACTATGAGCGACGATTTTTTATATTTTCACATTGCGACTCAGCAGTAATGAAAGCAGTATTGGCCCAAAAGACTAGCATGGGCTATAAACCAGTAGCATTTTACAGCGGTCACTTAGATCCAATAATGTTAGGACAATTCTCTTGCGAACAAGGTCTTGCTGCAGCTGCATTTGCAGTAGAAAAAGCATCATCAATAACTATGGGGTGTCCAACTACACTATTTGTAGAACATGCACTATTTGCGATATTGAATAAACCTAAGTCCACACTGACGACACAGAGGGCAACAGGTTATGAGATTATTTTGTCCAAAGCTGAACTGGCAATTGTTAGATGTAGCACGGTTAACCCTGCAAGGTTCATAGCAGAAGTAATTGAAGAGGGAGATTACGCCCACGACTGCACCCAAGTAACTGAGATGTACTCATGTACTAGGAAAGTTGAAGAAAACGCACTAGAGGGAGGTGAGCTTTTGTTTATTGATGGGTCATCAACTATTGATCAAGGAGACGGGATAAGGAGGACTGGGGCAGCAGTAGTACAAATGATGGAAGCGCCAGTGTGTGTGGCTATTAAGTGTGTACAATTACCACAGCATTACTCTGCTCAAGCGGCGGAACTGGTTGCACTAATATTGGCACTAAAGGAAAGTTTTGATAAAAAAGTTACTATATATTCCGACAGTGCATATGTTACATCCACTGTCCATTCAGGGCTATCAAAGTGGAGAAGAAGAGGGTTTAGGAGAGCTGACGGCACTCCAGTACAACATGCCCTCTTGTTGGCTGAACTAATTGAAGTAATAAACGATCCCCAAGAACTAGCCCTAGTAAAATGCACAGCACACACCAATGGAGAAGACTATATATCAAAAGGAAATGCAGCAGCAGACGCACATGCAAAATATGCTGCATATTTTGGTGAGATATGGAACCCCACAGACTCACAGAGAGGGAGAGGGAGGGGAATAGCGAGGGAGATGTTAATAAAAGAAGGGTACACCCATCTCCCAGCCACCCAGATTATGGAGTTACAAGCGGCTGCACCAATGGCCGAAAAAGAAGTATGGGTGAAAAGAGGATGCACAATGTCACCAACCGACGCACTATGGCGCCAGGGTGGCACTGGGAAAGTTGTAATACCATTGGCATTGTTAAATACCGCCTTGAACCAATTACATCACCCTGCCCATACAGGCAAAGAAATAATAGCAGCACGAATTAGAGAAGATTGGTTCTGTCCCGAGTTAACATCCCATGTGTCAAATTTTATCAGCAATTGCCTTACATGTCAACAGTTCACGGCCGGTCATACTTTAAAGGTGATAAGAGGTACCATACCCCGACCAGAAGGACCTTTTCGGCACCTCCACATTGACTATGTTGATATGATCAACATTTGTCAAGGCAATAGATACATGATAGTAGTAGTATGCCCATTTTCTAGGTGGATCGAAGCAGGGCCCTGTTCACACCCTGATGCGTTTAGAGCAGCCAAATTTATAGTAAGGGAGGTATTCCCCAGGTGGGGAGTGTGCGAGGTGTTAAGATCAGACAACGGACCCCATTTCGCAAATGAAATGTTCCAGCATATCACATCCCTACTGAACATTAAACACAAATTTGCATGTGCGTACCACCCACAGGCCAATGGTGTATGTGAACGCCTGAATGGCCTATTGAAGGAGGCAATTGCTAAAATACAGCAAACAACAAAGAAAAGTTGGTTGTATTGCCTTCCGTTAGCACTGTTCGAACTTAGAAACAGGCCAGGGTCCGACCACCACCTCACCCCACACGAGGTGGTTACTGGACGCCAAATGCGCCTTCCCCTAACACCAACGTCAAGGGCATTCACCGACCAAGAAAGTTCTGCGAATGTGTTAGGTGATGAAATGTATCAATATGTGTCTTCTTTGATTACTAGCGTTGTGTTTGTGTCTCAACAGCTCGAGCGCACACGGGGCGGGTCCACCAGCAACCAAGAAATAGACGAAAATACAGAATTGGGAAAGGAGAACTTGTGCCAACTTGCCAAAGGTGACCACGTACTACTTCGAAATTTTAATAGAAGGTGGAACCAGCAGAGGTTCACTGGCCCCCATTTAGTAGAGGACGTATCAACAAGAGCAGTAAAACTAAAGGATAAGCGTGCGTGGAACCACCTGCATGATGTAAAAATCTACAAACTGCAGACCCGCCCCAGCGCCAACGACAGGTCCATTGAAAAAACGCCAACAACATCCCCGGCAGCGGAAGAAAACACAACCACAGACAACGACCCAATTGTTCCCTCGGAGAGAATAACGGACGAAGAAGGGGGCGATCCCCACACTGCCCACCCCATGGTCACACGTTCAAAGAGTAAAACTGCTCCCGCCATCTGAGCAAACCCCCCCCCATTGACTACTAAATACAATTGTAATAAAAACTAAGGACTTCGCTTGCACCAATACACATGTAAACACGTGAATGTTCTCTTTTTCTCTCGCACATACAGGAGCTGCGTAATATTGTATTGTTAAGAAAAGTTATCTAACAAATTCAGTGTGCAGGCGTAGATGGTGCTGCCAGACGATAGTTACCCAGAAGAATTGTCACACCAATTTGTATACGAAATAAAAAGGCCAACATACTTAAAAAAGAAAAGGGTACGTGTATACTACACGGCCTTCCTCCTGGCCATAGAAAATTACATGCCCCACCTCCGCCCATACTTGCCGGTCTTGAGAGACCGATCACTTAGAGTAGCGTGGGAGCAACTCTTCACCTGGGCACTGAATGACTATTTGATAGGGAGAGCTTAATGAAACAAAACTAACATTTAATAACAAGCACTTTTTGAGAATTTTTAGGCGGGCAACTTTAACGTCGCAAGAATACGCTGCCAGGACTGCAGCAAGGTAAGAGCAAAAATGTCGGTGAGGTTAGCATATGTAATAAAAATAATAGGGATTTTTATGATCACCGGAGTTTTGGCTGCCTCTGTATGGCAGTACAGCTATGCTATGAGTTTTTTTGCTGCACCCAAACCTAATGTACCCCACCTCCCTGCTGCAACAGGTGTTACGTCAGGTGGTAACAGTAACAATGAACAAAAGCGAAATAAAGTTAAACGCAGCACATACTCAGACAATAAAGGTATTGATAATTATGTACAAGATTCAGCACACGTCACAAACAACATATGGTACCAGCACATGACCCGCATTGGTAAGCAGACAACTGAGGATAGCTGTTACGTTTGCTCATTAATACCATACGCCATGAGCGCTTCACGAACATTTGTTGCCACAGAAATAGATGAAAAAACAGCACAGTGCATAATATATTTGGCCCTGTTCCAAACGAAAGGAAGATTCCAAGGAACAGTAGTGCACATGACATGGAAAACACGAGACTCATACCCATATGAAAACAACTTCCTCAAGACCTATCTGAGTTATCACAAGACCAGTTTACATGCTGAAGCATTCAGATACATAACAAGTGGCCCTGAAAAAGGAGAAACAAAGAAGGTAACACTGCAGTATCTACCATGTGATTGGTACGCCACGGAAGTTCCGGGTAAACAAGGATGCTGGGAGAGGCCATTACTGACGATAACAGGAAAGGTGTTCCTGGGTACCAGCTGGGAGATAGGAGTGGTTGGCAGCAACATGGTAACAAAAGAAACTATCTCAACCATCGAGACACACAATCATCGATGTTGGACGACATGGATCAAGTACGTACCAATGCTCACGTGGGTAGAAGAAGATGAAGACCCGATAACTATATTACCATTGACTGCGCCCAAAGTATGTTACCAGCATAAAGGAGAGGTGGACGTGGGATATAACACCAATTGTGCAAGTGTGATGGAGTTACCTGAGGGGGGAGCGGGAACAGCAGTAATAATGGACCATTATTGGGCCTGCGGAGAAAAGGCATATCATACACTGCCTCCCCTGTGGAGTGGTGTGTGCACAATGGTACACGTCAATGTACCATCACTAGTGGTACCTAAGAAGCATGTCGATGTGGCGAAATTTCCGAAAATGGATGAAGGAGACAGGAGAAGAAAGAGATCTGCACCACTCCAGAAGGAGCAAGAAAACAGGACCAACAGCAATAATACTGTCCTAAACAGGAGAAAAAGACAAGGAGAGCCATTAACAGGAAATTATCTGTGGGGAAGGTCGGAAACGGAACTAACATCAATACCGCCAGAACACAGACTATTCAGCAGAGCAGCAATGTTCTTCTCCTCAATAATACATCCGGGACTGCAGGCATACGCAAACGCAAAATGGCTGCAAATAACCAGATGGGAACTAATGATGACCATAAATTCGACAGTAAATGGGTTTAACGCAATTAAAGAGGAGCTGCGAGCTGTAAGGATGGTAGCACTACAGAACAGATATGTATTGGACCTTCTCACAGCAATGGAAGGAGGAGTTTGTGCAAAGATAGGACAATCATGCTGCACGTTCATACCTGCCAACGATGCCGACAATGGTACACTAACAGAAGCAGTTTCACAATTGGCCCAGATGCACTCCAAAATGATGGACGAAAGTAACGGCGTAAACAAGGATAAAAGCTGGTTTTCACTATTATGGTCATGGATGCCATCTTGGCTGTCAGATGGACTGAAAATAATAGTGGGATGTGCTATTTTGGCTGGAGCTGCACTGATAATAATTAGATTTTGGAAAGCCCGGAAGGCGCGCTCAACTGATGAGTTGCTGGAAATGGTGGGAATGCACCCCTTGATGCCAGCGGATGACGGCCAGCACACAGGTGTGATAATACACGAAAGGGAGAAGTTGCACACCCAAATCATCGCCAATCATCTAGACCCACCATCAGTGAAGATCGAGAACCCAAGGAACCCTAGGAGCTACATAGGAAGATGGGTGTACTGTACTCCTGGAGGAACATGCGAATACATGTATTGGTCATTTGAAGATCACGTAAACCATTATGGACATCTCGGAGGGATAACCAAGATATGGAGGGTAAGAGGAGATAACGAGAAGGATATGTTTGTGGTCGACAAGTCGACCAGAGGGGGGACTGAAGTGGGAGAATGGAAAACCAGACTCCCGTCCTTCACCTCTCGCGCTTGGCCTAGAGGGTCGCGGCCCAGACACCCGCCACGAGAAGAGTTTGCCCATTTACCAGATGACCAAATACCCTGGTACAGAAACATACGGATGTGTCCATCTGCCTGCCCAACAGCCCGCACTGGCCATGCCGACACCTGCGGCACGGACCAACTAGACTGAAATCTACACATCGTTAGAGATGCCATGACGACCTAGATAACGGGAAGCACCGCTGAACTATTATACACGCTGAACATTTCCACACCAATCTACACGAAGAACATACTCAGTGCTCTGACGTAGGCGACAGGCTTATTCACGGACGTGCATCTTTATTATTTTTACATAGGCTTTCAGAATGCAGAAACGCAAGACGCACCATGAGCTCATTTATAACGCTTGCTCACGCTTCTCTTGAAACCCGTTACCATCATGAGAGATATAATGGAAACACGATACTGGCCATGAAACTGTATGCCACTATAACCTAAAGCATCCATGCACTAAATGGATTACTCGTGCACCAGGCCCAAGTAGGCCTCAAGCAAGAGTTCCCGTGGACATTAACAAAGCAAAAGTCAGGTTGCTGAGCCTGCAGAAAGAACCCAGTGGAGCAACCAGCCAAGGTCGTAATGTTGCAAACCCACAGTCAAGAAACAAATCTTCAAAGGCACGATGTTGCAACCTCGCACTCCACGTACCAATGTTAAAATCATATCTGCAAATTAAACCAGACATACAGTGGAAAAACAATATTAATTGTGCAGAATTATGCCTCAAACACGGTCCCTCCCCACGTGACCAAGCCGAACCTGACGAGATGCCAAAACCCAGGAGAGAAAAGGCGTCTGGGTACCTCGCTACGAGACGCAGGCCGACACACTTGAAAGGCTCAATGGACACCTGCTACAGTGGGAACGGTCAGTCTCCCACCTATGAATAAATCCTCACATTGCCTGCACGTACCCATACTGAAACACTGTTGCAACCACAGGTGCACCGTGTGCTGGGAACAACGGTGGTCCCAGGCTGGGGAGCTCACGGATGCACCAATCAGAACATGAGGTTCTTATCTCAGACGTCAGTAACGTTAGCCAATCCTCAGGGGTCTTCATGTAACAATTCTTATGTATCTAATTGTAGGGACAACCCAGATATACCACCTGACTACACCTTAACCACTAATATCATTCTCTATAGGCGTACTATACTAACCCCACCACTCGAGCAACCAATCAAGAGTGGCGATAGGTTCTTTTGGTAACTTTTTGGAATGACGCAAGTAGCGCGTCATAATGTAGTAAAAAGGGCCTGCGAGCCCCACTATTGTGTGTGTGTCAGGACGAACGCGTGCGCTCCTTGACCCATCCCTGCCGTTTGCATAATAAACGACAGAAGTTGCCTTGCTCCTTGTGTGTGCCTCATACTCTGTCTCGATCCGAGATATACACGGGAGGAGTTGGGGCCTCCCTGCCCGGAGGTCTGCGGACGGCCCGGCCGACCCCGGCAGAATCCCCCCCGACAACCTGTCCTGGGGTGTGTTACAGAATCTCCTCTCATTACATTGTTACCGTTACTGCAACTCATACAAGGGTACGTTCCTGGATGTTTGTCTGGTTCCTTGCCAATGGTTTTACCTCTTGTGTTCACCAGCATATTATTTTTTTATATGCAAATAGAGGAAGTTGTGGAAAAAGGTCTTTAGTTCTTGTGTCACTTGTGAGTATTTTCCACCTATCTCTGATGATTTATTCGATCCTTCTGCTTTGGATGGAATACTTAGTTACAAACACTAATTCTGGATTAGCTCGATCAGTTCTTTTAGTGAATAATTGATCACGTTCCCTTGTCCCTATCTTGACACGTGCTGCTTGCAAATCAGATTGTGGATAAGCCCTTTCTGCTAGTCGATCTTGAAGTTGAAGTCTAATTTCACAATCTTCTGGATCCCTTACTATTCTTTTTATTCTCAACATCTGTCCAAAGGGAAGATTGCGCAAAATACTTGGTGGATGAAAACTCAACGGTGAAGGAGGTTATTCCGATCTGTTGTCTTTGTGTATAGTGTGGTGTTTATTCTATTACCACTGATCACTGTCTGTACATCAAGATAATGTATATTAGGATCTCCAATTTCCAAAGTAAACTGTAGTCATGCATCTATATTGTTCAAATAGACTAGAAAAGCTTCCAAATCTGTCCTACTCCCTGTCCATACACTGAAAATGTCATCGATATAACGAACCCAGGTCGTCAGATGCTGCTTCCAACGAGGATTTGAGCTGCTTTTTATGATCGATGTATAGATTGAACTGCTTTTTTTACTTAGAATGGTCACTAGAAGTATGAAAGTTTATATTTTGTATTGTGGATATATGAGAAAGATTTTTGTTTCGATTAACATTGGAATTGTACATCCATTGGAAAAGATAAGCAAAGTCCACGTCTAACATAACATTGAATATACCCATCAATACCCATCACGTAACGAACAATTAGGTATCATCATTTCGACAATACATCATGTCTATTTTGTACGTTTCTTTATGTATCTTTGGATTGGTAGATGCTTATTAGAGGGGGCACATTATTAAAGATTATGCATTTTTAAGTTGATATGCATAACACGGATATGATCAGTATGAGTAAGCATTGCCGCTTTTACACCACACCAAGATGGCCGCCATGGGAAGCCGCTACATGCGGTTTCCATGGCTGCAACAGCACAAATATAATCTCTTGGTGCTCGAACGTGCATTCGCGCGATTCTCTGGCTCCAGAAGGCAGACGCTAGAAGGTAAGATTGGAGGTACAAGGATTACGGAGGGGAGGTATATTTGAAAACTGACTTAGCCTGATTTTTTAAAATAGTTCTATAGGATTACAGAGTGGCATGGTCGTATGAGCTATGTGTCTTTTACTGACACTGTAGACAACTCAGCACAAGTATACTCGAAGGAGCGCAGTACCAATGCGTATGCGGAAAGGTCAGTCAATTTCAGTCTAATTAGATTGTGTTACATCTTGCCAACATGCTATTGACAGTATAACATACAATTAAGGCGCCAACGGGATTTTTCTTTGTTTTGTGTTTTTTCTTTTTTATTTATGTTACTGGTAATGCTGATGCGCAACATCAAAACGTATGTACATTTTAATACACAAACTAATATGATTTATGAAATGTACTTGAAATTATGAAACTTTTGGTACCGGACGTGTAGTGTTGGGTTAATGGAACAATATTTTGATTGCATTTGTGATATCTGTTGAACTACTGCAATAGGTGTGACATTAATATTAACATAAATGGTGATGGTTCATTTGGTGATTGGCCTCGATGCCCATGGGCTGCAAGTGCGCTATACAAATGCGAATAAATAAATAAATATCTATGTTGTACCTGAAGCTTAACTAGATGTAACAGGCTCTGATGAAGGATCTGTTGATCCGAAATGCATTGGCCAAATTAAATATCTAGTTGGATGCATCTGCATGAGTAATGATTTAATGAAGAAATAAAGCAAAGAAAAATGTGGAATTACTTTATAACTGATGACTTGAACTGATTATTCATATGAATTTATAAAGACAAAAGAGAGTTCATACCACATCATAGTGGTCACGGGACTGCAGCCCACACCGCTGGCTTCACAGCCAAGGTCTTCTTTATCACTTTGCTGAACGCCGCCAGCAGGATTCTGGATGCCTCACTCTTGCTCCTTGGAGGCACAGCTTCGTAGCCACGTCAGAGCTCCAAACAAACACCATGCCAGTGTCTTGGCACATTGCTCTCCTCCAGGCTTCAGCTCTTGCTGCTCTCTGCTCCTTGGCTTCTCTGGTCCGGACAGCATCCCCAGCTCGCTCCCTATTCTGGCAGAACTCCATCTTTTATAGTATAGGGCAGAGTCAAGTAGAGTCAGGTGTGCACAGTTGGGATAAAGTGTCTGACCTTACCTGACTCTTATTAGTGGGAAAGCCTAGTGGTAGGTTGTAAGTGGTAGGTTGTTGTAGCAGTAGGCCCTGTCCTGCTCCCCAATGCTTTTCCTATGGGTAATTCTCATTGATCTTAGTTGCATCTTCCTTGTCTCAGTGTTTGCTGGAAATGGGGAGGGGGAGATAGAACAAGACCACTGAGGGTTATTTCAGGGTGAACGGTAATACAATGGTTGATATTTGGGGCAAGGGGAACACCCAGCTTGATTTTGATATGTCCAGGACAATTTCCTTTTCCCCCATTTTATCTTTCCTTATTGGCGATTTGTAATAGTTGGACTGTTCTTTGACTTGAGTTGGGGAAGGACCCGTTGATGTTATAGCCAACCAGATTCTGGTCCCTCTGGTTCCCGTATTTCCCCACCCTTATCATTCTATTATGATTGGACTTTTTTCCTTATACAAGAGCGAAAGACCCGACTATCCTATAAAGGCGCTGGGGAGGATACCGCGTCTCACCTGAGTGTCTCCTGGATTGATTACCCCGGACTCCCATGTGATCCTCCCTCGCTTTTCCACCCCCAGGGTTGGGATCCAAAACCGATGGCCCTCCCCAGGCCACCTGAATAGAGGAACCTCGGGGCCTACCCGGGAAAACGCCCTCAGGTTTCTCACAATTGTCGTAGACCACCAAGCACCAATGAAACTGTGCCGCATCATGGCATGCCAAGATGTGAGGATAGTAAACATGCCAACCTCCAAGTAGACTGACACATAGCTTCAAAACAATAATATAACTGGACCTGAACACGCTTAAATAAGTGTGCAGCACTCAGTGCCTCCTCATTAAATCAGCAAAAGCCTCAAATTACAGAGCAACAATAGTGGTGGTTGCATAGCGTATAAACCAGGCTGAACAGCACTGCTTCAAACTCATCCCAGAAAACGAATCTATGGAAATAGGGTAGAAATGCAACATCATCAACAACTTTTTCATTGTTAAGTTCTTGAAAGCTAGAAAACACGCTGGCAGAACTGTCCCCACTAACCCAGGTCCTCTGCCTGCCATCTTGGACTGTACTTGAATGGTCTTTTGGTGCATCGCTACTGATGAACACACCAACATCCTTGCATCCTTCAAACTCGCCACATACTAAATCAAAACAGATCGATTGAAGGGGAAGCACTCTTGCCAGTCCTTCAAATCATCATTGTGGCTTCATACGCCCACTTCTAACAAAAGAAAAAACAAAACATAAACTGCACCCACAGGACCTTACAAATGACCACACAATTAATCGTTCCTGGGGAAGGACATTGACACTTCTACAGCCAATCAACTGTCTTGGTCCAGTTCAGACTTTCATCAGTCACTGACAAAGGAAACCAAACTACTGATCCCGCTGTTAGCCTCACTGATGGGGCTTCGTGCTCAACTGGTGCGACTCCTACCAATTGGTCAGACATTAGGCATTCAGAGGGGGGAGTAATACATTTCCCTCAAGTTCCAGCCTATCAGCGGTCATCTTTATTCAATGATTAGAGCATTTACAAGCCCTAATCAGTGGCCTTGATGTTGAGCAATGCCCTAAAGGTCGACTCCATAAAAATAGAATGTGTGCTCCTTTGCAACTCAGGCAACAAAACACTCATCCAATGCGGGATAGCCGAAATGAATCACTCTGCAATATCTGATAAACTGCTGACAAATAATGTTCTCTTTCAATTCTCGCCACTGGATGCGTGGTTCACTCCGAGCTGCCAAAAAATACTGGGGAGGAACCACTGCGGTACTTTGCATGCTGATGTGTGGAAATAATAAGAGGTAAAGGGAAATGTCAGAAAGTGACTACTGACCTAACTATACAATATTTAATTCCCTACACTGGGTAATGCAGGTGTAGTCATATGGGCAGGGTAGATAAATATGTTGAATGCATAAGGTTAATGCACACACTGCACGGTTTAAGTGTCTCCTCCCGTAGAGCTCAAAATAAGATATTGTGTGTTTATATCCACACTTGAAAGCAATGATGTGTGTGAGGTCTCACATGCCAGCTGTGACATGTGGTTGTCCAGGGCCAGGTTTGCCTTCTGCCTATTGCCATCTTGGCTATCTGCCCTCCCCGTGAGCTTTGGTGCCCTACACAGGTAACTGGTTTACCTGAGGTCTGTTCCTAGATTTCCACAGCTGAAGAATCATTAGTACCGGTGTCAGTGATTCAGGCATTTATCTGCCAGTAGGGGCCTGATCTACGAGCAGGTCAGGCCTACCAGTAGATCAGAGCACCTACCGGCAGACTTGTAGTTTGCCGGTACGAAAAGGTACGCTTTTACTGGCACTTTATTTCCGGCCCGGCCATCTTGCAATGAGACTCTTAGACTGTAGGCCACTTATTTTTAGTTTAGTCTCGTTTAGTCATTGAGCACCAAGAAAAATCATAAACTCTGATTATTGCATCTGTAACACACATTTTAAAAAAAAGGTCTGACCCACCATTGCAAGTCAAAGCCTTTCCATTTTGGTGTCAAGCTCACTGTACGTGACCCATAAACTGACCCTTAGCAGGATAATCGAAGGAAGTTCTGCCAAAAAGAGTCTGCCATCCTCCTCCTAGGTATCCTGGTAAATGGCAGGACGCTGGAGTCCAGTCAAGGTGCCCTGGATATAAAATTGTATCCAGTCTTTTTCTGAACCCAGGAATTTCTCCATACATTAGCCATCTCCTTTTGAAAGGACTCGACATGCACTTTGCTTCCTCATCCATGTCATAGCCACACCCAGCATCAAGCACTCCCTCGTATAATTCTAGAGCTGGATTAAGAATCACTTGGTACAGGAGACCTAGAATGAGTGGAAAATGCGACTGGTGCATTGTGTTGACATGGTCTATGATAGGAAGAGTCACAGGCTAGGACGCAGCTTTGACAGACAGAGAAGATTGCTGTGGTGTTTGTTTTTATCCACTGGGCGGCTGAGCCAATTAGTAACTCATCCTCCAGATCCAGTTCAGATGGTCCCGTTTCTGTGGCTGCTGCTAGAACGGGAGCCAACATTGACAGACCCTAGAGGTTTTCATAAAATACATTACAACTGGTCAGTCCTTTCCCAGCCCTAAAGACCCCCACCATTTGTCACTATAGATGTAGACTTGGACCTGGTAGTTTCTTATGCCCATGTTCACTGATTGCTTTCTAATGTTACAGCGCCCACTGCTGGCTTCCGCTGCAGCTACTGCTGCGTATACTTGCATGCCTTCTCAAGATCTTCTGTAAGTGAATGCCAAAACAGTCAAATTCTTTAATCGTCCATCAAACGCAAACCTAGAAGACACACGTGTTCTTATCTTGAGGTTGGCGTCAACAGCAAGCATAGCAGACCATTTCAACTGCTTTTTTAAGTCAAACCTAGTGATACAATTAGGATTTGGTTTCCATAAATTCTAATCTAATCTGCAACAAAGCGAGTTATGCAGGAAGGAGCCATATATCAACAGTGGAGCAGTTGGGACTTCCGACTCTAGTCCTGTTTAGGAAATGGTAACAGGGCATGGTTGATGAGGAGAAGAAGAGAGCCCTAGAATCCTGACACACATCAAGTAATAGCCGCACTAACCCTTAAGGTCTGATGTGCACCCCTGGAAAGAAACCAAAGACATTTTGGAAACCTAATCCCAATATATTTCATGCCCAACCTAAGTGAATGGCGGCCATCAGATTTTAAAAGAAACACAACTCCGGTTTAGCAAGGTGCAGTGAAGTGAAGCTCGGAGTCTCCAGGTAAGATACTACAGGTTTATTGTCCAGGTCCTGTACCTTCACAGATACACGGGGACGGTGGGGGACACGATAACAGGAGAAGAAGGAGGAACACTGGGCTTGCCCCACACCCCGCTGACACACTCTATCTCCTATAGCCCAACAGTCACCGGCAGAACCCACAGCCCCACACATTCCACCAGCGACGTCACCATCACATTCCACAGCTATGGAGCATGGAGCTCTGGAGCAGAATCTCACATTACAACACAAGGCCCTCTTGAACACTGTAGCATTTTCATGTGGAAAAGGTTTTAACAGATCCCAGTGGATCCATCAGCTGTCATAATGCCTTCCAATTAAGCATTAGTGCCATTGTGTCTGTGCTGTAAAGAGCGATAATTACACAGAAATACAGCTAGGGTGCCCGCGGCGAAAGAGACATGTCACAATGGTGCTCATCAGTGTTGGGGCAGTGGTTGGAGTGCATTTACGTTGCAAGAACCATTGTGGCCACCCGAGGGGACATACGCATGAAGCATGCATAAACCAAAGACATCACTGCAAAGGTGTTGGAACTAGAAAGTGATTGCTGCGCAGCAGTATGCGCTACTTACACTGCTTGAGGTTCCTTGAACTTTCCGACTTGCTGGATATGATACATGAGGTCACCGCCATTCACGTACTCCATAACAAAATACAGACGATCCTAGGGAAGAGAAGTCAATTGGCCATAGTGAGAAACATTCGTACATCTCCCTATAAAAGGTGAAATGTGTTAGCACAGAGTTTGATCAACCAAGGGTGTAGGCTGCCACCCTCGAAGCACCAGACATCGCGTGCCAATCTGCTTAAGTATTCTAGCCAATCAGACCCGATTCTCATAAGTACACACCACATACGAGAAGACTAAAATGTCACAACTTTTGTACAAAATCAAAGAATACATCATGTGCTTTGTTATATTCTTGTAACCAGACAAAACAATAGCCTCAATAAGAGTTCTCTTGAACAACATCCATGTTGGCTATACATGGACATTGAAGGATAAGAGAACACAATAGGATATTGCCACACCTAGAGAACGCTGCCCAGCTGTTAAAACTAATAATGTTATCAATACCAAGGAGGCTATTTGAGGGAGACACTGTGCCTTCTTAAAGTGAAATACAGACTGATACTTTTGGTTGTTTGCATACAAGTTAACACATTATTGTATTAGGTTATGTCTATACCTAGACATTAGGCCGTCATTCCTAAATGCAACTATTGTTGTTCGGAAAATCCTTGATCAAGTCAGGCACTTTCAATTTTCACTGAGTTTCAGTTGGATGTTTTAAGTTACAGAACACAAAGAAACTTTCCTAGCGGGTACTATTGGACAGCAATAGTCGCAGCCAGCAACAGAGATATGCTAGTTGCCACCACCACACATCTTGTTTGGGGTCAGTTAAAATGGATTCCCCAACCCCGGGTCCAGCGGCTGGCACTGACTCCTAAATCGATGCAAACAGATTATCCTCAAGCTTTCATTGACCCACCTGCTGGTAAGTGCCGTTGGACGATCACGGCTAGCTCTAAGGAGGGGAGCAGAGTAAGCAAGAATGCAGGTAAACATAGTATCACTTTGAATACACAGAATGTCCAAATAGAGGTATTTGAAAATATAGTTTGTGTCTTATAAAAGGTTTGTAAGAATTTGGTACAGGCTACACCTAAAGGATTCTGGTTTGGAAAGGCTCTTGCGTTTGAGGGCAGCATTCGTACGTCTTTACCCTGGTAGTTAGAGTCAACCACAAGGTCCCAGCTAAGGGTCTTAGGTCAACAAGGTTACCATAAGGGGTAAATTAGGATCTGTATTCACAGAATCAGGGCTAAGCTTCTCATAGGAAATATGGAAAGGACAGGTGTGGTTATAATCAGCTGGGCAGACTACTGGTCCTGTAGAACAAGGGTCTACACTAATAAGGGTAGAGCCAATGTTATAGTTTGGAACAAGGTAAAAGATAGGGCTTGGCTTCCAGACCACTCATCTTTCTGAAAGTGAGCTGAGTGGTGGGACCTTTACAGATGGAATTCATCTGCAATTAATTCGGACCACAGGCCGTCCACGCTTGAGTTCTGTGAAGCGCAGGCATATATATCAGTGGTTCATGTGCTCCAGTGGTCCAACGAGATATCTAGTGAAGCTTAATAACATCTTTAAGTAAGAATGATAGTTGTGAAGACACAAGAGATGCTGGCATGCAGACGGGGAGAATTGCTAAAGGTGGGGTACGGAGCATACGTCTGGTCCATTCATCACTCTGGATGCAGAAGGTGCAGACAGAGTGCAGTAATGACAGATCAGTTTGGAACGTTCACTTTGAGTTGACTCTGAGTTGTAGCTTAGCTTGCAGGTTGTAGCAGCAATGTCTTGGATTCGGGTGCACTCAAAGTGCAGTGCTCTTGCCTTTTCATGTTGGACCCAAGCAGCTAGATGCACCAAGTCTTCCAGAATGCAGGCGTTATCTAGGGGTTGCAATTTGGCTAGTGCTGCTGGGTGAAGGTTAGGAAGC
The DNA here is from genome assembly GCF_040938575.1 of Ambystoma mexicanum. NCBI lineage: Eukaryota > Metazoa > Chordata > Amphibia > Caudata > Ambystomatidae > Ambystoma > Ambystoma mexicanum. The sequence goes on from NC_090926.1 coordinate 900,817,168, forward strand.
ACCATGCCTTGGTCTTTCCCTTTCTGGTAATGGGATGCCCTGTGCAGTTGGTGCAAGGGCAGCACTTTGCTATTAAGAAGGATCTTAGCAGATCGCTGATATCTCCTCATGACCGGATATATACAAAGTGTCCTTAAGTGTTGGACACTCCGGTCCCCTGCACATCTTCCGTACTGTACTAATCAGTCAATAGTTATAAGTCTACAATATTCAGGTATGTTGTCTGGATGATATCACATCATATTCTTATTACATTAATAATTCATAATCACAATTTTCACAATTTCAACTCTATCAATATCTGAATTCGAATCAGAATTGTAATGAATGAACAACAATCATCAAGATAAAAATATAGCGCTCTATGCGTTTTGGGCTAAGCCCTGCCTCAGGAGCCTAGAACCTTTGATGATTTATATTTCGTCTCACTTCGTGTTTAATCTGCAGACTAAGTAAAATGTACAGACTGTCAACATCTCACTCGGGTATACATATTCTCTGTCTACATGATCGTATCATTGAGGACTAATTGATTAATTGCCTGGTTGACAATCCAACACTAGGTAAGGTGAGTAGTATTCTCTCTTCACTTTAAGTCTGTTAATTTAGCGGTGTATAAAGGGAGGTGGATCAACTATACATTGTATTTCATTTGTTAAGTATCTAGGACAATACGCATACCTTTGGGAGACTTGGATGAGTACACGTGTATCTGGAATTATGGGGTCAACGTTCAAGTTGAACTAGATACTGGTATTTGCTTCTATAGCACATCTCTGGAAGCAATGCATTTGCGTAATTAGGTAATGTTCATGTGAGCTAACTGAGAAGTAGTCAAACCCGTCATAAGGGCACTAATTAGTTGGAGTGCATAGCTTCGATGCATATACTATGTTGTGCGCATGTCTTGAATAGAAGAGGAGCTATAAAACTCTACATTCTGCATATTAAACAGAGATACAAATATGAAAGACAATAATCACTCTAACGAGTTTCTTTTTTTTTTTTTTTTTTTTTAAATTTTATTTTTGGCAGCAGAAGGTTACATGGTACAAACAGCAAGGCCTCAAGCATGGGCACACGTTACAAGGTGGAGCAATACATAAAGCATAGTACAATGGTAACAGTAATGTCAGGCATAGGTCACATGAGATTTATACAAGTATATGTTCATATAGTAGGGGTAGTTACGGAAGGAGTGGGGGAGAAGCCGGAGCTGGAGGCGTTCGTGCTTCTACTGTTAAGGTATGAGTTGAATTCCATCCATATGTTCTTGGGGCGAGAGGTGGCAGGGAGCATGGATATGAATTCTTCCTCACAATTACGTGACCAAGTAAGCATATGGAGCCACTTCCGGTGGGCTGGAGGGAAGAGACTTTTCCAATTCTGAAGAATGCATTTTTTGGCTATCATACAACCAATATTAAGGAATCTAGCTGAACTTCTAGTGTCATCGGTCCTCCAGGCACCAAGCAGGACGGCCAGCGGATCCGGGTCTACCACCGTTTCAGTGATAGCAGAGAGTGTTTCTAGGATACCCTTCCAAAATCCAAGCAGTTTGTTACACGACCAGAACATGTGTAGGTGATCAGCCTCTGTCGCCCCGCAGCGGGGGCAGGGGTGCGCCGCAGTACGGGCGAACCTCGAGGTTCTATACGGAGTATAATAAAGTCTATTTAGAAGTTTGTACTGCATGGCGCGAAAATGGAAATTGAGGGAGACTCTTTGGGTGTGTAGGCACATACCCTCCCAGGCCCCAATCCGATATTTCCAGGCCCAGGTCACTGGCCTATTCATCTCGTGCCCTGAGAGTGGGAGTAGGGGAAGCAGCCTGAAATATCTTGTAAAGTGAGGAGACCACTCCACGGGCACCACCCGAATTGGCAATGTATGCGATGGCCGAGTTGTCTGGGGGATCGTCCGGGAATGTGGGCCATTTGGAGCGAAACGCGGCCCGTAATCTATAGTATTGGAGGGTTTCCAAGGCTGTCCCGGTGTGTCCCGGTTTCCAAGATCGGGGGTCAATGAACCTGCCTTCGGGATAGAAGTCCGTCAGTGCTTGGTATCCCAGCTTCCCCCAGTGTCGGGCCAGCGCTGCATTGTGGGTTGGTTCCAGGCCGGGAAAGGCCCACACAGGAAGCCACTTGTAGTACGGGGAGGCTCCAGGCGTCTGGAATAGTAGGCGTGCCCAGGCTAAAAGAGTCGTCTTGAGAGGGTCAATGGGAGAGTCGGGTGTGTATTGACGATGCAGTATGATGGACATTAGATCGGTACCAGCAGTTGCCAGTTTTTCCAGTTTGACATGGGGACGCACCGGTGTACCAGGATACCAGTGAGTAGCATGTTGGGCCTGAGCTGCGTGCCAATAAAGTGATAGATCCGGAGCCGTGAGTCCCCCTAGTTTATATGGAAGTGTCATGTCCATCCACTTTTTGCGTACTGCGCCCGAGTGCCAAAGGAACTGCGCAAATAATGTGTGTAGCCTGGCAAAATAGACCTTCCCAGGCCACACGGGTACGTTGCAAAACGTGTAAAGAAGTTTGGGGAGCAGGATCATTTTAATGAGGGAGAGCCGTCCAGCAATGGATAGTGGGAGGGTACGCCACCGGAGGACTTTGGTCTCAACTATTCGTGCTACCGCAAAGTAATTGTCAGCAAGGAGGGTGGATTTAGCTAAGGATATGTGTACGCCCAGATATCTAACACCATTCGGTGACCAGCGGAGGGGGTATTCAGAGGCGGGTTGCTGGGTGGATTTAGTGAGCGGGAAGATCTCTGATTTGGAATAATTAATAGTGAAGCCGGAGTGAGTGCCAATGCGGGTAATATCCCTCAGTATTGAGTCCAGGTGTGTCGCAGGGTCTCTGATATATAACAAAACATCGTCCGCGTATAGAGATATGATTTCGGGGCTGTCTTTCAATCTTATTCCCTTGCGGGCGTGATGAGCACGGACATAATCTGCCATTGGTTCTATTGCTAAGGCGAACAGTATTGGAGAAAAGGGGCATCCCTGTCGGGTACCTCTGAAGAGTGTAAAAAGGTCAGATGTTAGTGTATTGGTTCTAACCCGCGCCACGGGAGAGGTGTATAGCAATTTGATGAACCTAATCATGTTTGGGCCAATGCCCATAGTCTCCAGCACCAGCCAAGTGTATCTCCAGGAGACCATATCAAAGGCCTTTTGGGTGTCTAGTGTGACCGCCACCGCCTGTACATCCTGATCAATGCGGGACATTACGTTAAATAGTCTTCTGATGTTGTGGGAGGTGGACCTTCCGGGTACAAAGCCGGCCTGGTCCTCATGGACCAAGTACGTCATAATGGGCAGAAATCGGTTCGCTATAATTTTTGCGAAGATCTTTGTGTCGAGGTTCATAAGGGAGAGGGGTCTATAGGACCCACATTCATCATCCGGTTTGTCAGGCTTGAGCAGCACTGTAATGGCTGCCTCGCGCATGGAAAGGGGGAGGATAGAGACTCGGAGCGATTCATCCCAGACCTCAAGTAGCTTGGGGGCGAGTATGGAAACGTGTTCTTGGTAGAAATCGGCGGTTAGGCCGTCAGGCCCCGGGGCTTTGCCTTTGGGTAGGTCGGAGATGGCTGTTACTATCTCATCAAGTGTAATTGAGGAGTCTAGTTCGTCTCGAGTGGTGGAGGAGATCTCTGTGGTGGGGATCCGGTCGAGGAGTTCTCGCATATGTTGTTCAGTGTGCTCAGCAGGCTGAGAGTAGAGGGACCTGTAGAACTCGGTGAATGTGTCTAGGATTTGTTGGTCAGCCCATTGAACATTGCCCTGTTCATCTTTAAGAGAGGTGATTTGCGTTCGACCAGATTCCCATTTGATTAGTGTCGCTAACGTTTTCCCGGGCCTATCTCCCTCACCATATTTCCTGGCCGCTTGAGGGCGGCCAAGGAATTGTATCTCGCTGACGGCGAGTTTGTTGAATGCCTGGAGTTCATCGGAGATCTAGGCAAGTGTGGCATGGTCGGCACCCGAGGCACCTTGCAGTTCCAGTTGCTTCAGTTTGCTTTCAGAGCGGCCCAATGCTGTTCTAATTGATTTCAACACCCCAGCTTCCCGGGAGATGGACATTCCCCCGATATATACCTTGAAGGCGTCCCATCTTACTGCACCAGAAGTGTCCCGGAGAGTGTTGAGTTCGAAGAAAGACAGAATGTCAGCAAGTATTTCAGCCTTAAATACAACATCTCGCAGAGCATCGGATTTGAAACGCCAGGTGCTAAACGTCGGAACAGGTATCCCCAGTCTAGCCGAGAGTGTAATCGGGGCATGATCAGACAGCGTGCGAGGCAGGATCTGGGAGTCGACAACCCCTCCCATGACTCCTTTTGAGACAAAAAATAGGTCTATCCTAGAAGAGCTATCATGCACTGATGAGTAATAAGTGTAATCCCTAAGATGGGGATGTAGCATTCTCCAGGCATCGCAGATGTCGAGGGTCTTAATGTGAGAGTGCAGTCTGCATGCAGCGCTGGACAAAGGCCGGGGAGTAGTACCAGTTCTATCTAGGGCTGTATCAAGGATAAGATTTAAATCTCCCCCCCAAAGGATCGGTGTGCCCACATATCCCAGCAGTATGGTGGTGATTTTATCAAAAAAATCGGGAGCGTCCACATTGGGGCAATAGGTATTGACAAGTAGATATTCTTTGTTGGCCAAGGTACAGTGTAGTACTACATAACGTCACTCGGGGTCAGTGTAATTTTTGTGCAATGTAAACTTAATGGATTTATGAATCATGGTTAGAACCCCCCTGGATTGAGTGGAGTAGGAGGTAAAAAATCTAGTAGGTCCCCATGCCGGGGCCATGGTTCTAGGAATGTGGCCATTGGAGTGTGTCTCCTGTAGGAGCAGTATTTTGCAGCTATGTCTGTTGGCATAAGCCATGATTTTATGTGCCTTGGTGTGATTGCTTACCCCACGGACATTCCATGACATTATGACGGTAGCCATCGCAGTGGCTGATACCCCATTATGTAACACGTATTCTCAATGAACATCTAGGATCCAACAATAGTGTATGCCCCGAAGCTTGAAGATAAACTCGCGATCGCGGTCCATTAGTGCTCGCCACATGCAACCTCGTGTGCCTTTATAGATAACTCCCAGTTTTCCCCCCCCCCACCCTCACCACCAACCCAAGATTAGCAGTGTACACCCCACCCGTCCCAAACAGCGCACAGTCGGATCGGCCCCAACATGATCCATCCTGTGCAAGAGCCCAACAGGGGCAAAACCAAAACAAAGGTATAAGATGCAGTGCAATCGCAGTGGGGTGCGCTATTGCCGTGTGCTAGCACGCTTGGGACCCAAAGGTGTCCGTGAGAAATTAAACAGTGTTCGCGGTTTAGTAATGCATGTCGCAGCATCTGTATGCAGCCGTGTCGGGCCTAAGTATGAAACAGAGAAACGTGACATTCAACGAAGACAGGAAGTCAGCATGGTCACGATGAGTAGTTCAACAACATGAAAAATTGACAGTGCGTATCTGAGGGTTTAGGTACAGTGAGTACAGCCCGGAGGGCATGGGAAATATAACAGCAAGGTAGTTGTGGGGGAGGCCGATGGATAGTGGAGCCGTCAGACCGCATGAGCAAACGACGATCAAGGAGCACAAGTTACGGACCAAGTTCAGTCATTCTCCCCCACAACTTCAGCAGGTGGATGAGGGGGAATGTGTGCCTCTATGAATTTCACCGCTTCCGAGGGCACCGTAAAGAAGTAAAGTTTGTTGTTAAATGTGAACTTTAGACGGGCAGGGAATAGGATGGCGTATGGAATGCTTCTCTCCCTGAGCAGTTTCTTGACTCCAAGAAATTGGCGACGCTCCTGCTGAACTGCGATTGAGAAGTCAGGGAAGATTCGGATCACCTGCGAGTCCAATCTGAGCTCACCCTTCTCACGCGCGAGGCGGAGGATTTGATCCCGATCTCTAAAACTCAGAATTTTAGCAACAATGGGCCTCGGAAAGTCTCCCGGTTTGGGACGTGGGGCCAGTGCCCTATGGGCCCTTTCGATGGTGAAGAAGGGGGACATATCCGGGTTGCCCAACAGGTCTTTCAAAAGGTTCTCGACAGCCAGTTCAAGTCGACCCTTCAGCGCATTTTCCGGGACCCCAATAATGCATATATTGTTCCTCCGTGATCTAGATTCGAGGTCATCACATTTGGCCCTCACCAGTTTCATGTCCGTGACAAGGGTGGATACCGTGCTCTGCAGTGTGGTTATATTGTCCTCATTGGAACTGATCCTGTTTTCAGTTTCGGTGATTCGCGTCCCTTGTTGGTCTAGTTTGGTCCTGAGAGAGGCCACATTTGCATTGATGTCGTCTAGCTTCTCATGGAAAGCTGCAAAGTTTCTAGCCATTGACTCCATGATGACCGTCAGGTCCGTGGGGGGGCCTTCTGCAGGGAGTGGTACTTCGATCTGGTCGCATGATGTATGGGCCGAATCGGGCCTCGGGGTGGCCTTCGCAAATTTGTCCATGGCCCCTGTCTTACCAGTGTTCCTGGACCTATTGGACATCGTGTGTGGCGTGTGGTACAGAGTATTCAAAGTGGTTAGACTCGTGTGGGTATCGTGTACCCTGAAGCGGGGCGGTGCAGTGACAAGATGGAAAAGGCTGCTCTCTTGTTGGTGGCGTAGCAACGGCCCGCAGAACCGGTAGGCAAGGATAATAAATGTCCCTGAGCCAGAAATCCAAGCGCCGGGGGTGGTGGCTAAAGAGGTTCACCCTAATGGGGAACAGCACGGATTTTAGGGCGGCAATCAGATTGAACCAGGGGGGTTTGCAGAAAAATACTGCATACAATGGCCACCCCAACCCCTCACCTCAGGCTCGGTTCACATCCGTGAGCAGGATCAGGATAGTGGCGTCTTCAGCTGAGTCGTAAGCGGCATCACACACAGCCGATGGTCCAGTCCCCAGAGGTGGCCAGAGAGGCCTCCGGGCCGTTAGGCGCGGAGGGAGTGTTGTCTCCGGGGCGTGCTGCGATATCGCAGAGGCAGCAGGGGTAGAGCCAGGCAAAGGCGGCGCACAAGCCGCGGTGGGCCGCCAGGAGTACCAGATGTCAGGCGCCGGATTTCCGCGCTGGATCCGTCCACGCGCGTCGGCGTAGGCAGCACAGGCGGCCCCCGCGCACCGAACCCGGTCCCAGCCACAAGGCAGCCGGGCGCGGGGGCCAGAAAGAGAGCCGGACGGGGGGTGAACCGCTGGGCCGTCAGCTGCCACGGGTGTCAATCAGCGCCGCCGCCCGCATCGTTCACCGGGAGTGCGAGGGCGCAGCTCGGCCCCACGCGGGGGCAGTGCCGGCGGCCGAATACAGGGTTAAAAGGTCCGATTCGGGGCCAGATTTCACAGGCAGGTGGCCCCGAGTGTCAGCAATGTGGGAGCCAAATCTGGAGACGGGGTAGAGTAGCAACCCACAGATGGAAGCAGATGCAAAGCGGCAGCACACGGAGCTGAAAAGCTAGGCAGCCATTTTGTCGGCTGCTCAACAGCGCCCCCACGAGTTTCTTTTAAAGTAATCTCTTATGTTCATTCGACCTTCTGTGTAATGATCTGTGTGAATAACTCACCAATCACAGAGAAGTTCATCAGGAGCACATGGTTGTAGGTTACTTAAGTAGAAGGTAGAATTCAGACGTCTCCATGATGTTCAGGAAGTAAAGTAGAAAACTAAAGGGGATTGAGAAAAGGTTCTCTAATGTGTCTGTTCTCAGGGTCTCTTGGTAAACCCAATGTTGCTTCTCTAGCAAGCAGCATTTGTAACTTTATATACCCGTGTCCTCTCCACACTGTTTTGGCAAGCTGGGCGTGCCACAAAATGCCCACTATTTGAATCACGTTTATACGGATACCCCCATTTTGCCTTCAGGGTGTTGCTGTGCACTACTTTGGCAGCCCTAGTCTTCAGTAATAAATTCTTGTCGCCAATGTCGGAGAACTATAGTAACTTAAGTCACTTGCGGCACAGTCAGATACACAGCAGTCTGACATGCATTTGGACTCGAGCCGGCACTATACAAGAAAGCCTGACAAGTGCCAGATTATATTCGAGGCCTTTCAAACTTTTACAGTGACGTACATCAACTGGTGAATGAATACTGCAAAGTCCCATCAGCATTTCTGGGACCCTGGTAACTTGAAACTCTACAAACTTTCAGTGCATTCAGTACAGTAAAAAGTGATTGATTGACATGACACGTCAAACACAGAAGACCTACTTAAGTAAACACATGGAAAACGTGAATAACAAATGTGATCATTGACTCTAGTGTGTGTTGCAGGCAGTCGACAAACCCGATTATTTCCTTAAACAGGTAAACAAAGCACACACTAGAGCGATCACATTTAAGGCACAGCAACAACACGCTCTTCAGATCCAATTAAGCAAATAATTAAACAAATAATGACATTCTTGTGCAAGTTTAGGAAAGATTCCACTGATTTCAGACTCGCATTGGCAGTGGGTGCTTAGACTGTGAGGCCTAAAGTCTTATTCATGAAAGGAGGAGAGATGGAGTTACGCTCAAATCTTGTTCATGTTAGGAGGAGGAGAGACGGCGTCACTCTCAAATCTTGTTCATGTTAGGAGGAGGGGAGACCGTGTCACTCTCAAATCTTGTTCATGTAAGGAGGAGGAGAGATGGCGTCACTCTCAAATCTTGTTCATGTTAGGAGGAGGAGAGATGGAGTCACTCTCAAATCTTGTTCATGTTAGGAGGAGGGGAGACAGCATCACTCTCAAATCTTGTTCATGTAAGGAGGAGGAGAGATGGAGTCACTCTGAAATCTTGTTCATGCTAGAAGGAGGAGAGATGGAGTCACTCTCAAATCTTGTTCATGTTAGGAGGAGGAGAGATGGAGTCACTCTGAAATCTTGTTCATGCTAGAAGGAGGAGAGATGGAGTCACTCTCAAATCTTGTTCATGTTAGGAGGAGGGGAGACAGCATCACTCTCAAATCTTGTTCATGTAAGGAGGAGGAGAGATGGAGTCACTCTGAAATCTTGTTCATGCTAGAAGGAGGAGAGATGGAGTCACTCTCAAATCTTGTTCATGTTAGGAGGAGGGGAGACAGCATCACTCTCAAATCTTGTTCACGTAAGGAGGAGAAGAGATGGAGTCACTCTCCAATTTCATGTTAGGGGGAGGGATGAAGTCACTGTCAAAACCAGCTCATGTTAGGAGTAGAGATGGAGCTACTCTCAAATCGTATTCATGGTAGGAGGAGGAGATATATATTGACCCTTCCCTTCAATATCTGAATTATGTAGCATGGGGCTTTTAAAAAAGTTTCCTCAGCATCTGAATATTTTGGCTTCTAATACAGATTTTCTTTTCAGGTTTGGCAGAAAAGACTCCCCAAAAATCTCAGGAGAAGGTTGTGATCTTACAACTGCTATATATACACTATAACTCAATGAAATATAGGGGCACAACATAAAAGCACTACATTAACTTAAGGGGCAATACGAGTTTTGGATATGGGGAAGATACCTTTCATGAAAATTAAAATTAAACTATTTAGTTACTACTTAACATATAAAGTGCAAAAGATAAAATGTTCCGAATGTAGAATGAAAAATACATAACACACACATATGGCAATGCCCAAAAAAATAAGTTAAAAAAACACCATTGAATTATTAGAAAAACATCTATAGGCTGCATGACGTGGTACTGGGGGCGAGGCAGTCAGAAACAGTATTGTTGGTTAGGGGCTAGATGCGAACAAGAGGGTACACGTTTGAAGGAGTTGGTATAAATACATTAAAAAAGGATAGAGCTAAGCATTTCTTTCAGTTAAGGTGAACCATTATCTTATAAAATATTTTATTTTATTTAGGATGCAATAGACAGCAATTCTATTTATGTATGTATTAATGCGCTTGGTTCATTACAAACCTTTTATGTTTTAACATATCAATACAAAATGTCATCCAGCACAATATCATTACTATCATTCATATACAAATTCTATAATTTCATTCACTTTTCTAATCCCATTTGATAAACATTTCTAAAATCTCTTCTAATAATCTAATTGTTGCATTAATCAATAGGGCAGAATTACATCAATCAAGTGTAAAGCCAATGTAAGTGTTATTGTGTGGCTAGACTGGCCTACATTTAATGATGTCTACCTGAAATGCTGAAGTGTGCCTGAATCCTCTTTCATGGAATTGCCTGCCTCTGGGGCTGCTGCCTATTCCATTGGATCGGATGCCCACTCCCTCCAAGAACTGCTGCTTAACCCTGTATGGCACTCTTGTAATTAGCATCTGCTGTCCTTTGGAATTGTTCCCACCCCTGTGGTTGCCACCCCTTGGGAAAATTCACTGAAGAAACAGTGCAATCACCTTCTGTTAGATGTAACCTGCCTGCCCTGTACTCCACTTCCCCATTGTTTATAAGTATTCTACTTGTTTAGCTTTAGATTGGATAATGAAAAGGTGGAGACAGTGACTTTATATAAATATCTGGGGGTGAATAGGCAAGGTGTTTTGAACAGGGAGGATCTAATGTAAAGTATGCAATTGCAGGCTAGGGTTGCTTCAACCCAATGAAGGCTTTTAGATAATCGATTTGGGAGATTTTCGATTCTTCCGCCTTTGCAGTGTTACCATCAGAAAAGTCTTCCAAGGCTTATTTATGGGGCCCAATCCCACGGGTGCGATCTGGACTGAGCCAATATTAAGGGCATTATATGGAGAAGCACCCTGGCACTCCCGCAGGGGGTTCCGATAAGTCTGATCCAATATGAACTAGACTTCTATTCAAGCAAGCATAAACTGGCAATCGCTGCGGTTATATGCGAAACTACTATTTCCACCTACTTGTTCGCTATTTGAAAATCTTAAAGGTTAATTGGAATCCGAAAATTGCAAAGTATTGAGGTGTTGGGCAAATAAATGCAAGAATATTCTGGATGGTACAGGCCATTCTGCAGTGGATCTGATGTTCTCTCTTCTAAGGATAAACAAAATTGTTTGAATTAGATTTGATTAACAACAGAGGCAGGTCCTCTGAATAGCACCTGTTTTATTGCCCAATGTATGATATTAGACCCTTCAATGTATTACCATTCTACTTATGTAAACATCCCTCTCGTGTTTTTAGAGCAACGTTTTCAAGATTCAGGCTACATTTGATTTTAACTAATGAGGTGTCTGGTGCAAGCAGGGGGTTCCTAGATGCGAGAGAATGTGTAGATGTTGCCATTCTGAGGTAGAAACCCTAAAGCAACTGGTGGTGGCACGTGCATTTTCTATCCCTTTGAGAATGCACATATTTGCTAGATGTATGAATTATGATGTTCTGTTCACATAAGATTACCTATGGAATCGGGTTTTAAATTCTAATGAAGTATCTCAGTTAAACATGTTATTGATTTGATTTTAAAAGTTGTTTAAAGGCATGTTTTTAAAGTTCTTATCTTTGTACTGTATTGTTGTGAAACGAATCTGTTTTTTTTTGCAGAAGTATATTTATTAACCACATTGCAAATTAATAAATAAATAAAACAAGGAAGCATTCTGCAAGTATTTTGATATTGCTGCTTTCGCATATCACAATTATGGAATCACCCAGGCAACGTTTGTCTCTGGCCACTCTGCATACCCTGTTCTGTGTGCAAAATACATTAAAATAAAAAATGTAAATAAAACTGCTTAAAGTATCACAGTATTCGCTGATTCACTCGTTCAGTTCTAACATTTGAGATTCCACTTTTAAGATTTAAACTATTATATCTGTTTACTTTCAAGATGTACATCTAGAAGCACCATTCTAAATGGTGGAAGGAATGGAGGAGATGGCTGTACTGGCAGAGTGATGGCTAAACAGGCCCGGTGACACAGGACGGCTTTATTAAATGAACAAGGAATATTACATTTTTGGACTTGCACTTAGAGAAAGTTAGATGCAAATGCACATATGATTTATCGGCCATGTGGGGTATTATTGAGAAATAAATCAAATAAAAAAGGTTTCTCCATCATCGTTTGAGAGGCTATATGTGTGCACATTTTCCAGCTGCCATGGTGACATTCTGGAATTGCATATCCGTGAGCACATATCCCCTTGTTAGGAAATCTTCTTAATAAGAACCCATCAAGGTACCTTGTCTGTGCCTAAATCCCTCTCATTGTCGCTAGGAAACATTATCCACTGTCCGTGGGGTGTTTTAAAGTGCTCTCCGCTGGGTGGCAACCGTGGCACCCTACCCAACTCGGAACCCTGGAAGTTTTTAAGCCAAATGTATCGGTATGCCATTGAATTTATATCCAGTAAAGACAGTGAACTGAAACCCAGCAGGGGAGCAGAGTGGGAAGTCACTGAATGGCTTCCTCACCTAGGCCTCCCAGGGACCACCATGAAGCTTGTTTAACAATTGGACCTAAAAGTAATGGGGAGCATGTGGTGCAGGTAGAGGCCAAGGTACCCCTCCATAAAAACCACACCTACCAGAATGTAAATTAGGATGAACTGAGCTTCAGTGCTGGGTGAGAATGCCAATTTCTGTGCTGTGCCTGGCAGACTGACAGAAAATGTGCCCCCCGTCGACCATTCCGACTGCAGCGCAGAATTGACTTTTGCCACCTAAGGCTTCCAGTTTGGGTGGAATTTCTCCCAAGGGACCGAAAATTCAGCTAGAACTGAGTTGTACACATTTCAGCCAATTAGTAAGTTGATATTTTTAGTGCAATCTATGTATGTATTTGGGTGTTTTATATCGTGCAAACCTAGCTAACAAGCAATGGAGCGATGAACAAGAGAGGCGGAACATAGAGATGGGAGAGGGGATTGCCTCGTCTGTCTGTGGTTCTTATTTGTCAGGGAAGTGTTCCTTGAACAGCAAGGTCTTCGCATCTTTCCTAAATCGCAGGAGGAAGGGGGCTAGCCTCATGTTAGCAGGAAGGTTGTTCCAGAGCATGGGGGCATATCAGGAGAATGCCAGTGATGTCTTGGCTCCTGGTGTTGCGTAGACCTCCTGAGATGATGATCTTTTCAGCTCAGTGTGATGGCATCTTGGACATCAGAGCTTTGTAGGTGATGCAGGCTATATTGTAGATGATGTGAGCTTGGAGCAGCAACCCGTGTGGTTCATTGAGAGTGAGGGAAATGTGTCTGAATTTCTTCCGCCCTCCGATAAGACTTGCTGCGTGTGTGACACCTGCCAAGTGGGCGTGGCCACCATCCAGGTGGGCGATCACCAGTGCCTGGCGGATGGATCTGAAGGGTTTGATATGTTGCCTGCGTGATAGCTGGTACCATGTTTGTGTTCTTGGCAAAGAATGCTTTGAATGAGAGGTCACTATTGAGCTGGGAGACTTTGCCCTATGGGTGAGGTGGGGGGAGAAGCCAATGGGATCCATCTGGGTCAGCCAGTTCTGAACTGGGGTGTTTTTGGTGCTAACTTCGCGGAGGATGAACTCTTGTTTTGGCAGGGTTGAGCTTCAGGTAGGCACTTGACATACGGGCCTGAATTTTGGAGAGGCAGTGTTTAAATAGGGGAATGGCGCTGTGGCAGTTCAGACAATGAAAGTGCACAAAAAAGTTTCTCACCTTAATTCCTGAAAGTTTCACAAACCCAACGCTGACCTCCATCAACAGAACCAAGAGTGTACCCCTAGGAATTCTGTTCCACTGGAAGAGGGAATGTATAGGTCTCCGATTCTGCACCACCAGCAAACCCTCCCACCCCCCCTCCACTCCCCCCTTACTGGGCATAACCAATAATGGCATCTTCTCTTTAAAGTAAATTGGTAACACAATTGAACTTTCACAGAACTATGTGTGTTCTGCTTATTACCCTTATCAGTCACTAAATTGCTATACTTCATGATCTGCATAGTCCATACAGGGGTGGTAGGGATGACACAAGATGGCTATTTATAAACAGATAGGGCTGTTGTGAAAGGGGGACCAAGTAGAAGACATTGAATATGGGGGCTATGGCACCCTGCCGAGGCCTGGCTGAGTGCAAAGCACCAACCAAAACATCCCAACAAAGATCCTGGTGGTCTCTGGGACCAGGTACATGTAACATGGTGACCCCATATGGAACTTCACATGTAACATAATATCCCCATCTGGAACCTCGATCCCTTTACACTTTGTGCCCCTCTTGCATCTCGCCCAGAATATGCCAGAGTTCTCGTCTGGAGAAATTTTAATTTGGAGACATTCTCTCCTCTTTTTCAGTTCAGGGGATCTCATGGGATCTTCCGTTATTCCCTCTGTATCCAATAATTCCCTGAACGATACATCAATATATGGGGGACAGCTTTCTGCAGTGTCTCAGCCGTGGAGGCCCCACATGGTGACAGGGAGGCATTAACGGTTTGGAAATCGTGACATTTAGTCAGTGTTTTATAACAATCCATGAGAGCATTGTGCAGTGTTGTGCCCTATGACCTATTATTGTTGTACTGTAATGCTAACATATGCTCAAAACAACACTAAAAGGGGTAGAAAGTGGAAAACGTGAGGCATTGTAACTGCATTGGCCACTTTGGAAATCAACATTCCGCTTGCCTTTGTTCCTTGCCTCTTATGCTTCTATGGCAGCAGCTTTTCTTACCACACACAACATTGTCTAAAGCAGGAGTGTCCAATTCCAGGCTTCGAAAATTACAAAACGAACGTGGTTTCAGGATATCCCTCATTAATATTCATAAGATGAATTTGCATACATTCAGAAACATTACAGGTAAATTTATCTCATGAATATTAACGTGGACTAGCCTGAAAATCCGTCATTGTTCCTGCCCTCAAGACCTGGAGTTGGACAACCCTAGTCTAAAGCAAAAACCATTCCACTGGAGAGGATGTTCAAGGAGACAGATTACAAAGTAGACAATTCTAGAATGAGAGAGGAGAAGAGGCAAAGAGTTTCCTAAAGGATAGCCTTGGGTTAAGAGCAGATGTACTTTCAGCACACTGCCAACAGGAATAACACGCACGTACCTCAGTTTGGAAGCAAGAATGCAAGTATGTTAGAAAAGGTGGTTTATCCTGAAGAGCTAAAACTCGTTTTTCTACCATCGTGCATTCTACGTCATCATCTTGGATGACAACGTCCTTCTTCAAGATTTTGATTGCGTACAGCTCTTCGGTCCCCTTCCTGTCTGCCAGCATCACCTATAAAGGAGGAGTAAAAAGACAGAATGACTGAGGGGCCGGGAACTAGGGTCTAGTTCTACTCAGGGTTTTGTTGGATTCTTCATAACATGTGCTAGATTAGGGCAAAGGTTTCGTCCACACTGGCCTTTGCAGAGCCACTTACCCGACAAGGATTGAGTGACATGGACAGTGGGAGATTATGTACTGCTGTGCCGTTCCACATCCAACCTGGCACATTTTGCAGGCTTTTAATCCACACCCACTTTATCGAAAACCCTTCAGATACATTGTAGTGTGCATTTTTCAAAAATACAATCTCACTTGTAATCTTGGGAGCTGGTGATATATCCTTTAAGCCAATACTGCCCCGAAATGTACAAAGGGCTCCCCAAAGACCATTCTCTAATTTAGCAACATAGGTATTCTGCACAGGAAAGAAAGGGGTCGCCAGTCCTTTTAGAAAGTGAACTCTCATTAACTGCACACTCACTGTCCACAGTATTATGACTTGTTAGAAAACTTTAGAGGAACGCACAGACTCATTCCTCTTTCCTTCTGCCTTTGCTCCTCTTCTCCCCTGCTGATCTGTTTTTCTCTCCTTTTTCCTTCTGCCTTTGCTCCTCTTCGCCCCTGCTAATCTGTTTTTCTCTCTCAGCACCGTGCACCTGGCCACCCTTTGTTCTTCAGGCCCAGGTACCTGCTCACCCTGCCTCCTTCCTTCACTGCCTCCGGGCCTCCCCTTGCACTGGAATTTGTATCTGTACCCATACAGCCCCCCATTCTTCTTCTGCACTTATCAGATATACCCTATCTGACTAATTCTGCACTTGCCACTTGTTGGCTGCACTACCACTTTTCACTGCATTTATTTATTTCTCTCCCTTCCACGCACTTCCCCCTTTTCCCTTTTCCATGCACTTGCACGTTCTTAATGTCACTGGGCCCAGTAGGGCCGTTGTTTTTGTTCTCCCTTGTTCCCCTCCCTTTGCTTGGTCGTGCTCTGAAACACTTGTGTATGAGCAAGATATAAATAGAATATCATATCATTGTGGCCATAATGACACCTGAACATACAAAAGGAACTTTCGAACCAAGCACATCTTGACAACTGTTCCCCATAACAGAGTGCATGGATATTGTCATTTATGAGGCCTTGCGATAGTGTCTTCTTTACCACCTTATACGGGACCTTTAACGGCAGCACTGCTTTGGCTGTTTTGGTCCACACAGGCTCTTTACCAGTGCTCCCATCTCTGCTCTGGCCCTCTGTAAAGACTGAAGAAATGGCCCTTTGCCACCAGTACCACTGGCGACCTCTGCCAAGCACTCTGATCTGCATCTGCAAACACAACCCAGCTGTGAGCCCCCACTGCCCATATGACTGGGATGGATCAGCCATGTTCTGCCTCCTCAATATTTGCAACTCCCGTTTGTCATGTTCTTGTTTTTGCTATCGGGCATCCAACAATGCAATGCTTGCAACTGGAGCGTCCCTCTGCTGTGAAGGCTTCTCATATAGACAGCAGTCATAGGTCCTTTCGGTGGCTGTCATCGGGCATTGAATCAATTGAGAATATAGTATAAAAATACCCTGATGCAACTGTATAAAGTGCACGGCTCACCAAAGCCATGGCTTGGGGATTTAATAACCAGCGCCCTGATGAAGCCAAGTGACTGGTAACACCAGCAGGTTAGCTGCGGATGAAGAGTGAGGGCTGTGACTTTTCATTCTATGTAAGCTTTCATCATCATCTATATAGATTATATAGCAATGTATTCAGAATCCGGGGCATTTTGTTAGAAACAAGAGAGGTTGTGTCTGATCTTTCTGAAACACGCCATCTGTACGGTACCTTACATAAATTGCCTGGCTTTTAGAAACTTCTACTAGTGTTTGTGTAAAGTCTTTCCTACTGCATGGCTGAAGCACGCAGACTTCATATCTGGGCCATACAAAAGAAGTAAAATTGAGGTGGAGACAACCTTAATTTGAAACATTACATGCAACGAGGCCACCAAAATGGCAGATGGGTACAATACATACACAACATTACATCACCTGAGGTTGCTCGGCAGCAAAGGGCTGATGGCCCTCTCTCAACCATCAGAGGAGATAGTAGGCCTTGGGTGAGCCCGGTCTTTGTGGGGTGGTTTAGATGGGAATGCAACGAACATGGAAGGTCTGAGATGTGCAACGCAATGCAGGGGAAATGGCTCCTTACCTTTCCAAAGCTGCCTTTGCCCAGCACCATGAGGAAGTTGAAGTCGGTCAGCTTCACGCTGTCGATGTTATTGGAGGGGACGTAGGCCCTCCTGTCGTCCTGTGGACTAATCACTTTGTTACCGGCGGGGCCCAGTTTGGCTTTCTGAAAAGGAAAGCACACGGACATGTTCGGTGGAGATGCAGCTCTTTGCTACCAGCAGGACAACAGAAAGTCAAAATTCAATTCTTTGCCCCAGATGCAGCCGATCAATTTAATTTCCGCTCAAGGGAAACTGCCGCTGATTGTTAGCGAAAGGAAGCACACAAACAACATCAAATATTTCACCATGAATATTATCAACGCACTGCAGGCATACTTGAACTTTTCCTGGCCAGTTCGCTGCAAAATAATTTGAAAAACATTTTAAACTTCATAGAGCAATAGCACAATTTGAAGGTGCACCTAAGGATCCATGAATCTCCTTAAATCCAGGCATGGCGTTATCAGAAAATCCATGAACTAAGATAACCGGGCCTGCCACCTCCCAAGAAAAAACAGGGAAGAAAATGCTATGTTCCTTTACCACACTTATTACAAAGGGTCACGTGGTGTGAGCAGTTACTGCTGTACCTTTCCTACTCATAATGCAAAAGGTCACTTAATGTGAGAATCTTCTATTCTCACGACATGTGGGCACTTGATGTCTTCCTTTCCTATTCCCAATACATGGGGTCATTTCATATGATCCTTTCCTGTTCCTAATACAGAGGGTCCCTTTCATGTGAGCCATTCCTGTTCCCAATACATGGGGTCATTTCATATGACCCTTTCCTGTTCCTAATACAGAGGGTCCCTTTCATGTGAGCCATTCCTGTTTACAATAGTTTAGGTATTTGAATGTGAGCCTTTCCTAGTCCTAATCCATGGGGTAATTTAATGCAATCCTTTCCTATTCCCAATACAGAGGGTCCTTTCGTGTGAGCCACGCCTCTTCACAAGACATGGGGACATTTGATGTGATCCTTTCCTTTTCCCAATACATGGGGTCTTTTAATGTGAGCCTTTCCTATTCCTAATTCAGAGGGTCATTTGATGTGATCCTTTCCTATTCCCAATGCATGGAGATATTTGATGTGACCCGTTACTATTCATATTCCAGGGGGGGGTCACATTGTGATCTTTTCTTCTTTGCAAAACATGGGGTCATCCATTCCTATTCCTAAACCAGGAGTGGATGATGTGGTCCTTTCCTATTCCCAATGCATGGGGTCATTTGATGTGATCCATTCCTATTCCTAATAGAGAGGTCATTTGATGTGGTCCTTTCCTAATTTCAATGCATGGAGTCATTTGATGTGACCCTTTTCTATACCTAATCCAGGGGGTCAAATTGTGATCTTTGTGATCTTTTCTTCTATCCAATACATGGGGTCATTAATTCCCCAATACAGAGGGTTGTATATGGCTCTTTATGGCTCCATTATCTCACCTTCTGCACTGAGGCAGTTCAAGAGCTTCTTTTCTGACTATAGCCAAAGTGTACAACTCAGAAACCTAATAACCACATCCAATTCCGTGGAGTACCTCACAGCTCTCCCCAATTCCTTGCATGTCAAATCACTCATGGACCTACTATGCAAACGCCATCTCCACTTTCACTCATACGCTGATGCCAAACAAAACAGCATTACGGTCCCAGGGCCAACATGATCGGTTAGTCAAGCGGTCTTTAAGCTATGGAGCAGTGGAAGGAGCCAAACAGCCTGAAGCTCAATACTGCTGAAACTCAAACCCTGGTCCTTCATCCGCATACCACCTTCTTTAGAGAAACAGTGCCGGTGCCAATCACAAGATTCATCTCGATGTCCAACTTCAGCATGAATGCCCAGGTTTGTGCAGTGGTTACATCACATTTTTATTACATCAAGCTTCCCAAAAGAAACAGTACCCTACATACGGGAGAAGCCCACCCAATGGTGATAAATGCACCTGTAGACTCTAGCCTAATTTTCTGGCACACCCCCTATGCCTGCATCTCTGTCTATCAGATGAAAAGTCTGGAAAACGCCCAGCATGCTGCCAGGAGGTTCCGCTTTACCTTAAACCTGTGACTACACTTGGGATGTCTGTAAAGAAAGGTTTTCTTCAGGATGTATATGCATCACACATTAAAAAATAAATAAAAAAAGAAATTCCAATTGGGGCACCCTTTGTGCAACAAGTCCCATTGTCTGCTGCCAAAACCTTTTCTTGTGTGGTGGAAGTCTGGGCCATTGTAGAGAGGGATAAGCACACAAATGGTTGAAAAAAGGCTCCCCACTCAGCAATCAACTGAAAACGATACAATGGCTTCCGGTGCAGGCCAGAAACAAGACCTAATCCAACCAACAAGAAAGGAACTCACAATGCCGAGCCCTCGGAGCCCCAATCTCAGCACAGGCCGACCGCCCACCCAGATATTTCATAAATAGCATGTAGGACCCCAAGCGAGAGAGGATTCAATGCAACTTCACCCGCTCTGGAGTAACCACCCAGAAGACACAATAACAGCCTTCTACCTGAAGCCTTTCTCAAGATCCATCCGACTCACCAAGTGCTAAGATGGATTTCTAAACTCTGACCTGGTGGGCAGATGTTTAGGAGGCCACCCTAGTCTAGTGAAACAGAGGAACCTTCTGGACACACAAAACCAATCTACGGTAGCTTGGCAGGCCGTCAAGACTAAGTCTCAGGAGGGGTGAGAGTGAGCGGAAGCCCACAATGAGCACACACAGTAAAACTCCACAGATTACTTTTACATTTATTATAGGCCTTTATAACAAAACACGATTAAACCACAGTACTAATGAAACAGTTACCACACACGCTATTTCACTATGTAACATATACAAAATGAGTTTTTACTTAATGCTGAGGAGAGGGGAGAAAATAACCACAACCTGCAACAGAAAGGGGAAAGTTCAACACAGATCTCCCATTAGGCAGTTCTTCAAAGTCAATCCCCATCTTATGCAGTCCAGTCCTAAGTAGTGAGGAGCCTTATGCTCAAAGTACAGCAGTGAGTTAACAACGTGTGGTCGTGTGTAAAGCAAAACTCAAGTTCTCTTCAGGGAGCTATAGCTGTTCAGGAAGGGGTTGAGGCCATGAATAATAAAGTCCTACTCCTTGAGGAGGGTCTACCCTTGCAGATAGTGTGACATTCGGAGTTCGTGAATGGCTAGCCCAGCCAAGGTGAGTATCTTTTAAGGGATGCTCATGCGTAAAAACAGATAGATGTGCCAGGAGGCCACAGGTAAGTGATGAACGTAATCACCGATCCTCGACACAGCCTGGACCAAACTTTGCCAGTCTAGTCTACTTCGCTAGTAGGTTTTGCAGCTGCAGTTACAGGACACTCTGGCTCTCAGCGGATGGTGGACAGGGCGATCAGCCGTGGTTGGACAGTAGCCTTTTCTCAGATCTCAAAGAAAGGAGTAGGATAGTTCCAGTGCAGCACGTCTCAGGACATAGCGGGGCAGGTCTGCAGGCACTTACAACGACAGTTACCAAAGCGGGCGACACAGGGACCACAAATGCTCGCAGTGTGGTGCACTCTCATGAATCACGACCCAGAGGAGCTAGGATAACGAGTTTTGCCGGGCGAGGGCCAAGGACCACAAGTAAGTGATGCCCAAAGTCCTGAGTCTCAACTCAGGACAGCAGCATTCCTGTGTGGTACCATGGGTTTGAGCTGGTCAGTTCACTGGATGGCGCAGGAACACTTCCGAAGAGGCTTTTTGCAAGGGTAAGCATGAGGTGCTGAGAGTAGTTGGTCCCACTACTCCAAAAGGTAGAAGCGCCCTTGCAGCCTTCTTGGTACGATGCAAAATCAGGGGTCCGACGGGACAACAGCGGGGTCAGGGTGCCAAACCTTCCTAGAATGTCTCTGGCGGTTCCTCAAGTCTGCTCTTTCGTTAAGGATGCTTGGCTCCTTCTGTAGTTCGGCGTGAACTTCAGGTGATTGACCTGGAATGGATGCAGAGCACCTTCTCTTATCCAAGATTTGTTTTGCGCCCAAATCTCAGATAGCTAATGGAAGATCTGTTCTCTCGCATGCACGCCAGGCATGGGCCAATCGTGGCCTACGGTGGTTCCAGTCATTCAGGCCTACCAAACATACTGGCACCGTAATGAGGATTTGGACCAGACAGTCCCAGCCCTCTTCCTTGGCACAAGCACACATGACATGCAGGAGCCCGCGAAAGATGCAGTTTTTGCGGGAGGCTGCATGCCCAAATAAGGAATACCCTGGTCTCTCGATCTGAGGAAAGGCAAAGGGACAAAATGGCCAAAGGACATAACAAAAGACTTTGTGGGACTGTCATTTTCGGCACTGGCCACAGTCTTGGGCCAAAAGCAGTATGGTCCATAAAAACAAAGTAAACATATTTTAAAAGTAACCTGCTGTCACCAAATGATCCTAGGCACACTTGGACAGACACCAACAAAATCCTTAAGGGTGGCTAGGGCCATAAAACAAAAGGATCCCTATGCATGGTACGGTAAGGTACTTGGCACATAGATCAAAAGTTACCAAGAAATGGCAACATAGTCACAGACTAAGGGAAACATAGTTTCCCAGTACTGACACCCTAAAGGATGTGTCAGTTTCCCCATAACAAATGAGTGAAAGCCCAGAGGAGGGCAGCTGAAGGCTGTGCTCCACTGGCAAAGTCAGGTTAGGTAAGCCATACAAAAGTGAACAGTTTGGGGGGTTCACAAATGGAGGGAAAAATGCACCTAAGGGAAATCTACTCTAACACCAAGAGACCCGGCAGCAATAACTGATGGAATATGCAGGGCACCAAGAAGCAATTAAGTAATGCAGTTAGTGTGCTATACATAGACCTTTACATAAAACAACCGAGGGTCCCAGGACATGGTCCTCAATTACTCCTTAATCTGCGTGATAGCAGAGCGTGTTTCATGCGTTCAGAGTCATTTATTTTATTGTATTTGTGTATTGGTCATTTGCAATTGGCCAATACATCGCAAGGTGTTTCAAGGCACATTAAAACATTAAGTCAAAAAAAGGGTTGGGGGGGGGCAGGGATGCAGAAAACACCAAAGAAACCTACTGGGCCTTGAGACATTTGTGTAAATGATTATAACATGAAATGAAAAGTGGGCAAAGGGGAGAAGGGTGTGTGCTAGAAGGGTATGAAACAAGGGTTACGAAAAACAAACAACAGGTTCATACTAGGCCTTGAGGCAATTCGGAACGTGCAAGTGCTATTACATAAAAAAAAGGGGAGAAGGGGAGAGGAGGGGGTGTGCCAGAAAGAGGGGAGGGGGAAAAACATACTGAGGAGAAAGGTACATTAAGTGCAGTCGAGCACAGCACAAGGTTGGAATGAAGAGTGGGTGCACAACTTGGGAGGCCTCACCACATGGTGCAGGGGCTACATCTAGGGGTGGATTCATGGAATTAATGTGCGCCGAAAATTCCCGCGCAGAGTTGCCAAAACGTGCGATTTGCAGTAAAAGTGTGAAAATCGTAGTGCAAGTGCGAAAATCGCAGGGAAACCAGCGCACATCGAGTCATGGAAGTCCGTGCGCGAGAAAAACATTGGATGTGCGCTAAAAATGTGCGCCGCGCACGCCGGCGCACCGGTCATCCAACAGCGTGCGCCACGGCCACTGCGAAAACGCACATAGCGCGGCGCACATCACAAAAGTAGGCGGAACACGGGGCGTAACGCTCGGAATGGGGAACAACGCGTGAAAATATGGGCGTCATGGGGGAAGTACAGGAGGCAAGTGCGCGGAACGCCCACACGCTCGCCTAGAACCCGTATTCATGGAATCGAATAGGGCAAACCAGCGCACGGTCAAAGACGCGCACAGGGCCAAACAAGTACGCCACAAGAAAGCAGGCGGTAGCGCCCCTGCGCCTGAAAAAAATGTGCGCCAAAATGTGCGCTAACAACAAGCACCCATATACAGCCATGATGAATGGTCCATACAGTGGCCCTCTAGGACAAATGAGGTGCAAAGGGGTACCGACAAACACAGACACCAGCTGCGTGAAAAATAGCGTGTGCATGTGTTCCTGGGTGCGCGGGAAGTTCCACACGCGATTGGCCTGGGTACATGTACTTCGGGGTGCGCAGGAAGTTTCACACGCGATTAGCCTGGGTACGTGTACTACGGGGTGCGTGGGAAGTTCCACAAGCGATTAGCCTGGGTACGTGTGTTTGGGGTGCGCGGGAAGTTCCACACGCGATTGGCCTGGGTACGTGTACTTCGGGGTGCGCGGGAAGTTCCACACGCGATTGGCCTGGGTACGTGTACTTCGGGTGCCGGGAAGTTCCCCCCGAGATTGGCCTGGGTACGTGTATTTTGAGGTGCGCGGGAAGATTCACATGCGATTTCGGTGGTGCCGGGGAATGCTACACGTGATTTGGCCGTGTGGGTCCTCCCAGGTGTTCCCTCTACACCCTCCATGGCCCCTGCAGCCAGCCCAAACCACAGGGGACTACCCTGCACCCCTGCTCATGTCCCACAGGCAACCCATCCACCATGGCCATGCCCACCAGCCAACCCACATGTCACCTTGCACTACTGATCACCAACACATGTCTCCCAGCACCCCCACCCCCCAGCCGCCAGGGGCACCCTCCACCAGGCCCCCACTCATGTCTCCCACCACCCCCACCCCCCAGCCACCAGGGGCACCCTCCATCAGGCCCCCACTCATGTCTCCCACCACCGCCACCCCCCAGCCACCAGGGGCACCCTCCACCAGGCCCCCACTCATGTCCAACTCATGTCTCCCTGCACCCCCACCCCCCAGCGACCAGGGTCACCCTCCACCGGGCCCCCACTCATGTCTCCCACCACCCACACCCCCAGCAGTGCAGGGGCACCCTCCACCAGGACCCCACTCATGTCCAACTCATGGCTCCCACCACCCCCACCCCCCAGCCACCAGGGGCAGCCTCCACCAGGCCCCCACTCATGTCTCCCACCACCCCCACCCCCCAGCAGTGCAGGGGCACCCTCCACCAGGCCCCCCCACTCATGTCTCCCATCACCCCACCCCCCAGCAGTGCAGGGGCACCGTCCACCAGGCCCCCACTCATGCCTACCATCACCCCCACCCCCCAGCAGTGCAGGGGCAGCCTCCACCAGGCCCCCACTCATGTCTCCCACCACCCCCACCCCCCAGCAGCGCAGGGGCACCCTCCACCAGGCCCCCACTCATGTCCAACTCATGTCTCCCTGCACCCCCACCCCGCAGCCACCAGGGGCGCCCTCCACCAGGCCCCCACTCATGTCTCCCACCACCCCCACCCCCCAGCAGTGCAGGGGCACCCTCCACCAGGACCCCACTCATGTCTACCACCACCCCCACCCCCCAGGGGCACCCTCCACCAGGCCCCCACTCATGTCTCCCATCACCCCCACCCCCCAGCCACCAGGGGCACCCTCCACCAGGCCCCCACTCATGTCTCCCACCACCCCCACCCCCCAGCAGAGCAGGGGCACCGTCCAACAGGCCCCCACTCATGCCTACCATCACCCCCACTCCCCAGCAGTGCAGGGGCAGCCTCCACCAGGCCCCCACTCATGTCTCCCACCACCCCCACCCCCCAGCCACCAGGGGCACCCTCCACCAGGCCCCCACTCATGTCCAACTCATGTCTCCCTGCACCCCCACCCCGCAGCCACCAGGGGCACCCTCCACCAGGCCCCCACTCATGTCTCCCACCACCCCCACCCCCCAGCCACCAGGGGCACCCTCCACCAGGCCCCCACTCATGTCTCCCACCACCCCACCCCCCAGCAGTGCAGGGGCACCCTCCACCAGGGCCCCACTCATGTCTCCCACCACCCCCACCCCCACCCCCCAGCCACCAGGGGCACCCTCCACCAGGCCCCCACTCATGTCAACCCAGCCACCAGGGGCACCCTCCACCAGACCCCCACTCATGTCTCCCACTACCCCCACCCCCAGCAGTGCAGGGGCACCCTCCACCAGGACCCCACTCATGTCCAACTCATGTCTCCCACCACCCCCACCCCCCAGCCACCAGGGGCAGCCTCCACCAGGCCCCCACTCATGTCTCCCACCACCTCCAACCCCCAGCAGTGCAGGGGCAGCCTCCACCAGGCCCCCACTCATGTCTACCATCACCCCCACCCCCCAGCCCCCAGCCACCAGGGGCACCCTCCACCAGGCCCCCACTCATGTCTCCCACCACCTCCACCCCCCAGCAGTGCAGGGGCAGCCTCCACCAGGCCCCCACTCATGTCTACCACCACCCCCACCCCCCAGCCGTGCAGGAGCACCCTCCACCAGAACCCCACTCATGTCTACCACCACCCCCACCCCCCCAGCATCCAGGGGCACCCTCCACCAGGCCCCCACTCATGTCTCCCATCACCCCCACCCCCCAGCCACCAGGGTCACCCTCCACCAGGCCCCCACTCATGTCCAACTCATGTCTCTCTGCACCCCCACCCCCCAGCCACCAGGGGCACCCTCCACCAGGCCCCCACTCATGTCCAACTCATGTCTCCCACCACCCCCACCCCCCAGCCACCAGGGGCACCCTCCACCAGGCCCCCACTCATGTCTCCCACCACCCCCACCCCCCAGCAGTGCAGGGGCAGCCTCCACGAGGCCCCCACTCATGTCTCCCACCACCCCCACCCCCACCCCCCAGCCACCAGGGGCACCCTCCACCAGGCCCCCACTCATGTCAACCCAGCCACCAGGGGCACCCTCCACCAGACCCCCACTCATGTCTCCCACTACCCCCACCCCCAGCAGTGCAGGGGCACCCTCCACCAGGACCCCACTCATGTCCAACTCATGTCTCCCACCACCCCCACCCCCCAGCCACCAGGGGCAGCCTCCACCAGGCCCCCACTCATGTCTCCCACCACCTCCACCCCCCAGCAGTGCAGGGGCAGCCTCCACCAGGCCCCCACTCATGTCTACCATCACCCCCACCCCCCAGCCCCCAGCCACCAGGGGCACCCTCCACCAGGCCCCCACTCATGTCTCCCACCACCTCCACCCCCCAGCAGTGCAGGGGCAGCCTCCACCAGGCCCCCACTCATGTCTACCACCACCCCCACCCCCCAGCCGTGCAGGAGCACCCTCCACCAGAACCCCACTCATGTCTACCACCACCCCCACCCCCCAGCATCCAGGGGCACCCTCCACCAGGCCCCCACTCATGTCTCCCATCACCCCCACCCCCCAGCCACCAGGGTCACCCTCCACCAGGCCCCCACTCATGTCCAAATCATGTCTCTCTGCACCCCCACCCCCCAGCCACCAGGGGCACCCTCCACCAGGCCCCCACTCATGTCCAACTCATGTCTCCCACCACCCCCACCCCCCAGCCACCAGGGGCACCCTCCACCAGGCCCCCACTCATGTCTCCCACCACCCCCACCCCCCAGCAGTGCAGGGGCAGCCTCCACGAGGCCCCCACTCATGTCTCTCATCACCCCCACCCCCCAGCAGTGCAGTGGCACCCTCCACCAGGCCCCCACTCATGTCTACCATCACCCCCACCCCCAGCAGTGCAGGGGCAGCCACCACCAGGCCCCCACTCATGTCTCCCACCACCCCCACGCCCCAGCCACCAGGGGCAGCCTCCACCAGGTCCCCACTCATGTCCCCTATCACGCCCACCCCCCAGCTACCAGGGGCACCCTCCACCAGGCCCCCACACATGTCTCCCATCACCCCCATCCCCCAGCCACCAGGGGCACCCTCCACCAGGCCCCCACTCATGTCTCCCACCACCCCCCAGCCACCAGGGGCACCCTCCACCAGGCCCCCACTCATGTCTCCCACCACCCCCACCCCTCGGCAGTGCAGGGGCACCCTCCACCAGGACCCCACTCATGTCCAACTCATGTCTCCCACCACCCCCACCCCACAGCCACCAGGGGCAGCCTCCACCAGGCCCCCACTCATGTCTCCCACCACCCCCACCCCCCAGCAGTGCAGGGGTACCCTCCACCAGGCCCCCACTCATGTCTCCCATCACACCCACCCCCCAGCAGTGAAGGGGCACCCTCCACCAGGCCCCCACTCATGTCCCCTGTCACCCCCACACCCCAGCCACCAGGGGCACCCTCCACCAGGCCCCCACTCATGTCTCCCTGCACCCCCACCCCCCAGCCACCAGGGGCACCCTCCACCAGGCCCCCACTCATGTCTCCCACCACCCCCACCCCCCACCCCCCAGGGGCACCCTCCACCAGGCCCCAACTCATGTCTCCCACCACCCCTACCCCCCAGCAGTGCAGGGGCACCCTCCACCAGGCCCCCACTCATGTCTCCCATCACCCCCACTCCCCAGCAGTGCAGGGGCACCCTCCACCAGGCCCCCACTCATGTCTACCATCTCCCCCACCCCCCAGCCACCAGGGGCAGCCTCCACCAGGCCCCCACTCATGTCTCCCACCACCCACACCCCCCAGCCACCAGGGGCACCTTCCACCATGCCCCCACTCATGTCCCCTATCACCCCCACACCCCAGCCACCAGGGGCACCCTCCACCAGGCCCCCACTCATGTCTCCCATCACCCCCACCCCCCAGCCACCAGGGGCACCCTCCACCAGGCCCCCACTCATGTCTCCCTCCACCCCCACCCCCCAGCCACCAGGGGCACCCTCCACCAGGCCCCCACTCATTTCTCCCACCACCCCCACCCCCCAGCCACCAGGGGCACCCTCCACCAGGCCCCCACTCATGTCTCCCACCACCCCCACCCCCCAGCAGTGCATGGGCACCCTCCACCAGGCCCCCACTCATGTCTCCCATCACCCCCACCCCCCAGCCACCAGGGGCAGCCTCCACCAGGCCCCCACTCATTTCTCCCACCACCCCCACCCCCCAGCCACCAGGGGCAGCCACCACCAGGCCCCCACTCATGTCTCCCACCACCCCCACCCCCCAGCCACCAGGGGCAGCCTCCACCAGGCCCCCACTCATGTCCCCTATCACCCCACCCCCCAGCTACCAGGGGCACCCTCCACCAGGCCCCCACTCATGTCTCCCATCACCCCCATCCCCCAGCCACCAGGGGCACCCTCCACCAGGCCCCCACTCATGTACAACTCATGTCTCCCTGCACCCCCACCCCCCAGCCACCAGGGGCACCCTCCACCAGGCCCCCACTCATGTCTCCCACCACCCCCCAGCCACCAGGGGCACCCTCCACCAGGCCCCCACTCATGTCTCCCACCACCCCCACCCCTCAGCAGTGCAGGGGCACCCTCCACCAGGACCCCACTCATGTCCAACTCATGTCTGCCACCACCCCCAGCCACCAGGGGCAGCCTCCACCAGGCCCCCCACTCATGTCTCCCACCACCCCCACCCCCCAGCAGTGCAGGGGTACCCTCCACCAGGCCCCCACTCATGTCTCCCATCGCCCCCACCCCCCAGCAGTGAAGGGGCACCCTCCACCAGGCCCCCACTCATGTCCCCTGTCACCCCCACACCCCAGCCACCAGGGGCACCCTCCACCAGGCCCCCACTCATGTCTCCCTGCACCCCCACCCCCCAGCCACCAGGGGCACCCTCCACCAGGCCCCCACTCATGTCTCCCACCACCCCCACCCCCCACCCCCCAGGGGCACCCTCCACCAGGCCCCCACTCATGTCTCCCACCACCCCCACCCCCCCAGCAGTGCAGGGGCACCCTCCACCAGGCCCCCACTCATGTCTCCCATCACCCCCACTCCCCAGCAGTGCAGGGGCACCCTCCACCAGGCCCCCACTCATGTCTACCATCTCCCCCACCCCCCAGCCACCAGGGGCAGCCTCCACAGGCCCCCACTCTTGTCTCCCACCACCCCCACCCCCCAGCCACCAGGGGCATCTTCCACCATGCCCCCACTCATGTCCCCTATCACCCCCACACCCCAGCCACCAGGGGCACCCTCCACCAGGCCCCCACTCATGTCTCCCATCACCCCCACCCCCACCCCCCAGCCACCAGGGGCACCCTCCACCAGGCCCCCACTCATGTCTCCCTCTACCCCCACCCCCCAGCCACCAGGGGCACCCTCCACCAGGCCCCCACTCATTTCTCCCACCACCCCCACCCCCCAGCCACCAGGGGCACCCTCCACCAGGCCCCCACTCATGTCTCCCACCACCCCCACCCCCCAGCAGTGCATGGGCACCCTCCACCAGGACCCCCCTCATGTCCAACTCATGTCTCCCACCACCCCCACCCCCCAGCCACCAGGGGCAGCCTCCACGAGGCCCCCACTCATGTCTCCCCCAGCCACCAGGGGCACCCTCCACCAGGCCCCCACTCATGTCTCCCACCACCCCCACCCCCCAGCCACCAGGGGCACCCTCCACCAGGCCCCCACTCATGTCCCTTATCACCCCCACCCCCCAGCCAGCAGGGGCAGCCTCCACCAGGCCCCCACTCATGTCTCCCATCACCCCCACCCCCCAGCAGTGCAGGGGCAGCCTCCACCAGGACCCCACTCATGTCTACCACCACCCCCACCCCCCAGCATCCAGGGGCACCCTCCACCAGGCCCCCACTCATGTCCAACTCATGTATCCCACCACCCCCACCCCCAGCCACCAGGGGCAAACTCCACGAGGCCCCCACTCGTGTCTCCCACCACCCCCACCCCCCAGCCACCAGGGGCACCCTCCACCAGGTCCCAACTCATGTCTCCCAGCACCCCCACCCCCCAGCAGTGCAGGGGCACCCTCCACCAGGACCCCACTCATGTCCAACTCATGTCTCCCACCACCCCCACAACCCAGCAGTGCAGGGGCAGCCTCCACCAGGCCCCCACTCATGTCCCCTATCACCCCCACCCACCAGCCACCAGGGGCAACCTCCACCAGGCCCCCACTCATGTCTCCCATCACCCCCACCCCCCAGCCACCAGGGGCACCCTCCACCAGGCCCCCACTCATGTCTCCCACCACCCCCACCCCCAGCAGTGCAGGGGCAGCCTCCACCAGGCCCCCACTCATGTCTACCACCAGCCCCACCCCCCAGCCATGCGATTTGCCTGGGTACGTGTATTCCTGGGGTGCGCGGGTAGTCTCCCATGCGATACCATCAGGGTACGTGTATTATGGGTCCGCGTGAACTTCTACACGCGATACCAGCGGGCTACGTGTTTTACGGGGTTCGCGGGAAGTTCCACACGCGATTGCCCTGGGTACGTGTATTTCGGGGTGCGCGTGAACTTCCACACGCGACTGGGCCTGTGAGAGTGGGGTACGTGTATTCCAGGGGTGGGCGTGAATATCTACACGCGACTGGGCCTGGGAGAGCGTGCTACATGTATTCCTGGGGTGGGCGGGAAGATTCACACGTTCGTCTACGACTCGCCAAAAAATAAATGGTCCAATCCTGAAACACGTACGCCAGCATGAAGCAGGCGTACGTCGACCCGTGCAGCATAAAAGTGCGCGCAAACAACAAACAAGCTCAGACGCCAGGATGAATATACCGTTCCTAGCAGCAGTGGCCGTGGGTTACCAAAGGAGGAGGAGGAGGATAGTGAGGGCCCGAATTTTCACTACCAGAACCAGCCTTTTTGGGATGCCTGATGACCAGGTGTATGGGAGGTACAGGTTTCCACGA
This sequence comes from Ambystoma mexicanum, assembly GCF_040938575.1. NCBI lineage: Eukaryota > Metazoa > Chordata > Amphibia > Caudata > Ambystomatidae > Ambystoma > Ambystoma mexicanum. The sequence goes on from NC_090926.1 coordinate 900,848,177, forward strand.
CACATAATACTGGACCTGGTCAGTGAGTGGGAGGATGACCTCACATCACCCACCCTGTGCTCCCAAGCACTCAGCCCTCTGGAGAAGGGCCTCAATGTACTGCACTTCTTGGCCACAGGATCATTTCAGCGGACAAGTGCCATAGTGGGTGGGGTGTCACAGGCCACGCAGTCACGCTGCCTACACCAGGTCTTGAACATCATCACTGCACGCCCATCAGTCCGTAGGCACATATACCTGCCCAGAACACCTGCAGAAAGGCAGGCTGCCGCCCTCGATTTCTACGATGTGGCACAATTCCCAAAAGTGCTAGGTGCCATTGACTGCACCCATGTGGCACTACGTCCCCCCAGGGCATTTTAGCACATCTATAGGAACCGCAAGCACTGGCATTCCATCAACGTGCAGGTAGTATGTAATGCCAAGGGAATCATCACCTCAGTATATGCCAACTATCCAGGGTCCACCCACGACAGCTTAATTTACCGAATGTCTACCCTAAGCCGGGACGTAGAAGCTGTGCGGCATGGCGATACATGGCTGCTTGGTGAGTATGAATGCCACTGCACATGCATGCATGTCAGATGCAGAGTTATGTCACTACCCCACTAATGATACCCATCACCTCCTCACCAGGGGACAGTGCCTACCTTCTGGGCACCCACATGATGACGCCAATTCGGAACCCCATCACGCCTCCAGAGGTAAGATCCAACACAGCCCATATTGCAACCCGGGGCATAGTGGAGCGCACATTCGGAGTGCTCAAGTCACGCTTTCACTCCCTTGACCGTTCTGGCGGGCAGCTGTTATATGCGCCCCCAGTAGTGTGCAGGATCATAGTGGTAGCATGTGTCCTGCACAATGTTGCAACACGCCGGGGCCTGGCTGTGGACATGGTGGTGCCCCCACATCCCCAACCACATACACGCCCGCTGCTCATGGGAGGGGAGAGGGCAAGGGGTGAGGCAACCCGTATGCAGCTGGTGGCTAATTACTTCACATAGAAATCACACCCCTGTGGAGGGTACACAGCCCTGGCACATACCATCTGATAAGCAATGATGACTCGACCTGACAATTATGACGAACAAAGGGACAGTCAACTGTCAGAACCATAGCAGCCTGAGATTGTTCATGTGGAAGTGTCACAATGTGTGCATCCCTACCTACACAAACACCACCAATGCAGTGTCATCAAAAGACACACTTCCATGCTGCAGAAATGAATACCCACTTGCAAAATACTACATGAAAACAGTGCCATATCACCCAACCCCTCCCCGGCACGGCCACACAACACACAACACACCATGGCATGTCATGCAATGTGAGAGCAAACAAATTAATCCCCACAACATGCCCCATGAGTCACCAGCTACAGTGTCCCTAATGGAAACATGGCCACACATGAAATGCTCACAGTAATGCAGGACCTACAACACACATTACCAAATACTTACCAAGAATACCAATCACCTACACAACCTCCAACCTACCTTAAACATGACATTACAGACTTAAAAATTTGCTAGCCTCACTACCTGATGATGCCCGCACTCCGAACACTTCCAAGTATACAGTGTTAGCGCCACGCAAGAGTGTAGGTGCACTGCTTACAACATGGACTCCAGTTCCAAGGTGGACTGCCTTGTGAAGACATGAGAAATGGACCTGCAAATTAGGAGGATGAGATGGATGCAGAGGCACATATCAATACACCATGCAGTGTACAATACAACAACAATATTCACTATGAATGTATACACAGTATTGACTACAGACTGCCTACACATCGAATGGGAGTCCAATGTCACCTTGTACGTCAATGTCACTTGGGCACACCCTTTGCAAGCCCATGGAAACAGAAAGCAGGAGGGGTGTATGTCACAAAAACCCAAGCATCTGAACCAAATTCATGACAAGCCTGCATGTGCCCAGCCACAATGCAGCGTATGCCCACGGGAGCCACACAAGGCAACACACTGTCCCAAAAAAAATAATAAATAAATAAATAAATAAAATGGCCATTAATGGGCCGGGGGGGCAGTGGGGGAGGCCACCCAGGAGGTCCGAGGACAGGGTGCACACCAAAACCCACCTGTGTGGATCTTGCGGAAAAAAAACACCTCCATGGGCTCATGGCCTACACGGCTACCCTATTGTGGGAGAATCACTGCTGTCGCTCTCCTCACCCTCTGCAGCTGCATCAGGAGGTGGTGGCACTATGGGAGGCAGCTGACGCAAAGCCCTAGTCTGTTCCTCCATGGCTGCAAGCATGCGGGTGTGGTAGGTCTCGTTCTGGAGGATAATTGTGCGGAGGTCCCCATGCAACAACTCACGGGATGCCCGGACCTCCGCCCTAGTTGCCTGCATCTCAGCTGAGAGCGTACGTGTGAGACGCTCCAGCTACTATTCTGTTCTTCTGTTTGTTGAAGCCTCAAGCTCAACAAGAGTCGTCCTGAGGTGAAGGAGTTCCACCCTCAGGGCTTCCCTGTGGCCCTGGGACTCTATGGAAATGGCTTCCTGCAGAGTCACCAGTGCCGCCCGCCTGTCCCTGTCGGACGCCAACATGTCCTCCCTGTGTGACTGCCAGATGGAGTCTGTTGCCTGCTGTAGTCGCTCCATCAGCCTTTCGGGGGGGGGGACAATGGAAGTGGCCACCCTATCCATGGCCTGAGCCATCATCTCTGATGATGCTGCCTGTTGGGTTGCCATACCGTATATGGATTGCTCCCATGCGGTATTGCCAGGTGGCTGACGGCAACCACGTCGGCGGGCACCACACCTGTCTGGGGCAAGGCGAACTGCGCCTTGCTGTGCCGGCACTGCCTGAGGCTGCAGGACTGCATTCCCCCTCTGATCTGCTGGCCCAGGAACAGGATCAGATGTCGCGGAGTGTGACCCTGCATCCGTAACCACCAAAGGCGTACCTGCCAACACTGACATCCCCATTGAGGGTTCTAACCCTGGTGCAGGTGGGTCGGACAGAACAGAATCCCTCCCAGGAACACTCACCTGCAACGGCACATAGGTCTCATCATCCGAATCGACACCTGAATACAGTTCGGGGTAGGTGCAGCCAGTGACACCCCTTGAGAGCACGACCTGCAGCAGTTGTGGGTTCTCACCCACCACCACACCACGTCCCTCACTGGTGGTCGGTTGGCCCTCAGACCCCTCCTGGGTCCTCACCATCTTCACAACCCCAGCAGTATCAAGTGCGTCATCCCCTGCAAAGACATAAAAGAAAACAAATGGAAACAGGCATTAGCACTATGGCACACAATTAGGGCTGAGAGGCTACAGAAACAGTACTTGATTGACATGTCCCACATGACTAAAACCCTCCCATGCATGCACCGTCACTGCGTGTGAAGGGTAGGCAGATGGCACACATTGATGACACCAAGATGGAAGATGAACACATTTGCTGCATGCTGCCTAGCAGTGGCATCACACATTGGCCAGTGATTGGCAGGTCAAATACACATGCCATCACACAGATGGCATGTACCCTAGCCATGAAGTGAAGAGGGAGAGGAGGGCACCAATTGTTCATTCAGTCCAGTTTGCTCATGAAATTGATTTTTTCATTGAAATGGTTCAAATGTTTAACCTGGAGCTGCCAGTCCAAAATGGTCCTATAGCACAGGGACATGTCTAAACAAATCATGTCCAGGAAACAAAGCCAGTCCACTGTACCATAGCCATGTCAGACATGTGACAATAGGACTGAGAAATCCAGAGTAAAAGTGGTGGTATGCAAACAATCTGCCTGAATAAACAGAGGTAAATAAGCAACAATGTTGTGGCAAGATGACACTCCAAGGGCAACTGGCGTGGTGTTGGGCTGGATGTCTAATGTTGGCAGAAGGGATGCTGCTATACCCAAATGCTGGTGCGCAGAATGTATAGGATGAAGCACGTGGGTGACCCAAACCACTCAGGCCCACACACCTTCACCTGGCACCCAAACAGAAGCCCTCCCACACACACCATGCACATGGATGACACACACATGCATGTGCACTCACCGGACAATGCCTCGTAATCTGCCAGTTCTCCCACGCCTTGGATCTGTTCCTCCGTGACGTAGGTCCCAGCAACCTGTTCATGTGGAGTGAGTTCTATGTCCTCTGCTGGAGACCCACCTCCAGTCACTAGAGTTGCGGCATGACTTGAGGCCAGCTTATTCTTTGCCCTGCGCTTCAGGTCATTCCAGCGCTTGTAGCATTCAGTAGCTGTGTGCCTCACGATTCCAAGGGCACTTATGATGTCCGCAATGGTCTGCCAGTGTGCCTGACGTTGTGCAGGTTTGGTCTTGGATCCTGCAACAATCACCATTTCGTGGTCATGTGTGGACACATACTCTACAAGTGCATTCAGTTCGGCCTCATTGAAGCTGGGCTTCCTTGACGGTCCCGACTGTGTAGCCAGCCGTGTCTGGGGCATCAGCCTCTACTGGACGAGCACTCTTCCGCTTGGAAGGTGGTGGGGATCCTGAGTGTCCTACGCCGCTCTGGACACTAGGGGCAGGAGCCCCGGTGGACTCTGTACTAGGAGTGTGGGATTGCCGACTCAGCATGGGAGTTGGTGCAGGCATTAGCTCAAGTGTGATGGTGTCAGGGGGAATGTCAGCATGATGGACTTTGACCGACACTGTCCTGGCTGGGTGTGTGAGAGGTGGGGTGGATGGAGCCGCACCTGCCCCTGCAGCCTCCCCAGCCTGCCTACACAGGGCAGCAGATGACCTAGCTGCCCCTGATCCACGTGGCCTGACGACACCAACGTTCACCGGCGCACGTGGCCTAGACCTGCTGACCTGGATCTCAGCCATGGAGTCACCCTGTGCCAGGTCTGGTTCCACAGTGGGCTGGTCCAACAAGGGTTGAGCATGGATGGTGTCAGCCACGTTAACCTCAACCAGGGGGCAGGGGGGCATGGGTGTCCCTGACTGCTCCTCCACACATGGGGGGCTAGGGGCACCCTGCAAGTCATGGCCACGTCCCTTACCGGATCCACCACGGCCACCACTTGGGGCTCGGCCACCTTTGCCACCCTTACGGCTTGTTCGCCTCCCAGCCATGGCACTGATGTTATTGTGCGTATGGGAGTCGATGTGAACTATTGTCCTGGGCAATTGGGGGTCAAAGGGGTTGGGTACCAGATGGTAATCATACCCTAGTGCTCTAGCAAGGCTGTATGTCACCCCTGGGGAAGGATGACGGGTCACGCAACGCACAGGCACCCCAGAAAAGGGAAGTAAGGTGCACGCAACCCCTCCTAGACCACGTGCTTGGAAAAATAAACCTGCACTACGCTGTGGCACCCAGAAACACAAGAATGAACGTATGCGTGTCACACGCAGCCTAGAATGACCTCTGAAGGGGTACGCGACACACGGGGCTAGCACAGATGTTAAATACGTGCGCGACTCACCGTTTGCCAGGAACAAAAGCGTGAAAAATATGCGCGTGTGCGCGTTGGGAACACCCCCGCCAAAAGAAGAATTGTACGCTGTCTGAGGAGACAGGACAACAGTAGAAGGGAACGCTGTTTGAGGAAACAGGCCCAGGAAAAAGAGGAAAAGAGAAAAAGCTGTCAGAGGAAACAGGGAGTACGAACTGGAAACGCTGTGAAGGAAATCGCGTGTGAACCGACAAGAAGTACAGATTTCACCCACTCGCTCTCCACGAAAAGCACGTACAAGGAAATGGCGTTCTACACGTACCTTTTATACACACTCACAGACGCGCATGAGGCCAT